>NC_090648.1:343427053-343732053 GCF_040937935.1 Hyperolius riggenbachi | reverse complement strand
ACATTGTAGAAAAAAAAAGAATATAAATATTCACTGTATTACTGCTTGTCCTGCAAAATCCAGGTGTTCCAGGATAACTGCATTGGATGTCCGTTTGTGACACATCCGCGGAGCACTTTTGTTTTCCTAGGACTTGTCAGAGGTGCAGGCTCTGCATTGTTTACGGTCTGTCATGCTTGTGTCACAGGAACTGGGACACAGACATGCAGCTGCACTAACAGGACTTAGGGCTCCTGAAAAAAAAGAAAAGGCTCAGTAATAATATATGTGAATTTCAGTCCGTGACCACCTGCATGCGTCATGGAGACGGGAAGAAGCCCTTAAATGTTTAATAAACTTGTTCTTTGTGTCCCTTTTGTTTGGGATGCTATTAATAACTTAACTGACAGAACCGTATCGTTTCCTTGTTACTATAGCATTGTCTAGTGTAGCATCTCTCCCGATATCAAGGGCACATGACAACCAAAGAGGATCATTATCACTTCTTAGAATCCTAGGGCACTGACTGGGCACATGCACATTAGATGGATCTTTTCCTCTTTCTTTTTTGCCCAGGAAAATCCTCTGCATGAATTATTTCTTAGTATAATCAGTGATGGGAAGTTTTGAATGGTCCATGCTGTAGTGTTGTTGCATCAGTCTCTGTCACCCAGCTCTCCACATGTGAAAATAGGTTGCTTGACTCTACCTCTGTGCTGCACAGCTGTCAGCTTCCCCTGCAGATAGATCACTGATGTAACATCCACTGGCTCATCTACTACTGGCATAATTATACTTGTCATATCGTGCACTGGACAAGTGGCTCATTTGGATTCCAAAAGCTTTGTTTTTTTGTTTTATTCGGTTCATAGACTTGTTTGGGACTTGGAACTATGGGTGAAATGTTCTAAAGACACTTAGAGACATTTTCCATCTCTGAGGAGGCATCACTGGTTACTTGTGAGTCTCTAGAGGCAAAAGGATGAGTGGTCTGCAGTAGTTTTAACAATTACTACAATGCCTTTTCAAACGCTCAGTTCGTTCAAGGAGAAAATCCTCAATCCAGGGAAAGAGGAGGTGAAGAACAACATAAGTGACTCACTGGGGCACATGCAAAGGTAAAAAATAAACTTTTCTATCTTTTTCTTTTCATGTTCCAAACACTCATACTCAGCCCTCATCTCTGGAAGGTAAAGAGAGCTCATATCTTCGTGTTGTATCTGATCACAGAATTATAAACTATGGTAAGACCTTACAGGAAGCATTGCTGAAATTCACAGTACATGTGATCAATAGCCCTCTGATTTCTTTAGTTTCTTGTTACTAAAACCTGATGTTTCTTCCTTAGCTGTTTTGTGATTTTGTAGGATTGTAATAATAATCATTAGCAAGGTCCTTCTAGAGAGTGCTAATCATTTTATAGAGATGTGTATTTATTTAGACTAATACAGTACATTGACAACATGCTGGTGACCACTGATGACCGAGACTGCTCTTCCCAAACATGCTGCATTAAAGCGGAATATAACCCTGCATTTCAACTTTGCTCTAAAACATTATTTACAGTATATTATATGCAACCAGCATTTTTTTTTTTACTAGACCAGCATTGGAAAGGGTTACACAGGGCTTTAAAGTTCCTGGAGATTTCTGCAGAGGCATTCGAAGCTGAAATAGATACATTTTGTTTACATAAATGTATCTAAGTGTTGAATGTGACTCATCACTCTGACTGAGAAGGAGCTTGGAGGACAGCCAAAGAGTGTGTAACATTTATCAATAGATACATTTAACTAAATAGAATGCAACAATCTGAACTTCTGCATATCTCTTCACTGAACTTCAAACCTCTGTGTTTAACCCTTCCAATGCTGGTCTAGTAAAAAAAAATGCTTTTTGCATATAATATGCTGTAAATAATATTTTAGAGCAAAGTTGAAATGCAGGGTTATATTCCGCTTTAAGTAATGTTTTCTTGCATTACAGGTCTGAAAATACAGATTGGTAACATTTTCAAAGAATCACACTCACTATTTATTTCTTAAGCCCGGTAAACATCATTCAATAATGATTGTCCAATCGCTGACCAATGTTACCCATGTAGTATGAGGATTTACCTACACATTCTGCTCATAGTATTCAATATCTGTTCACCCTCGTGCTATGTGGTGATGGTAAAATTGGTCAGTGATTGCCCAATCATAATTGAAGTTTGTACCAGGATTTAGTTTTCATGAGAATAGGAAAGGGGCATTCTGGAACAGAAAACTGTGAATGAATTAAAAGAAAAAAGTTTTTCTTTTTTTGTTTTAGTGTATTCTTTTTCTTCCTGGTAAATCCCAATTCACAGAACAATCAGATTACTTGTATGTCCAAATGTATTATGCAGATGAGAGTGTTTTATTTAAAGGGACCATGAGCAGACTGTGCGGGTATGCATTTAAAGAGACCATGAGCAGTCAATACAAATGAAATTGGTACATACCTGGGGCTTCCTCCAGCCCACTGTAGGCCACGAGGTCCACTGGCGTGGTCCTGGCTCCTTTCCCGGTCCTGCTGATGGCTCTGTTACCGACGACTTTCAGGCTGAAGGTCGGCCGTACGCTTCCTGGACGGACTGCTACGTGTCATCCCGTCGGCCGCTATGCGTCATCACACCAGCCCAGCATGACAGTCCAGCGCATGCGCGGTTTTATAACTCTGAACCGTGCATGCGCAGGATTGTCACGCCGGCGTGATAACACATTGCGTGTCCATCCAGGAAGTGTACTGCCAACCTTCAGCCTAAAAGTTGTCGGTAACGGCCAGACCGGGAAAGGAGCCAGGACGACGCCGGGGGACCTCGCGGCCTACGGTGGGCTGGAGGAAGCCCCAGGTATGTACCAATTTCAATTTTGTTGACTGTTCTGGGTCCCTTTAAGCATACCCACAGATACATGGTAATAACCCCTCACTTACCGACAGTGAAGTAAAGCTTTCTGCCCGTGATCCGTCCGGTGTAAATTACATTGGGGCTTGCGACTCTCAGAAAAGTCGCGCTGTGACACTGGAAGCTCCTCTGTGCACTGAGCATAATGACATGCTGCTCGTGCACAGATAGGCTGAGAGGAGGAGAACGGAAGCCAGAGCATGGACAGACCGCATAATCCGACTTCCGCTTCCAGAGTCACAGCGTGACTTTGCTGAGAGTCGCTGGCCCCAAGGCAATTTACACTGGCCGTATCATGGCTGGTAAGTGAAGCGGGTATTACCATGTATTTGTGGGTATGCTTAAATGCCTACCCACGTGGTCTGTTCAGGTTTGATTGTAAAATAAATTGTAAGAATTTGCATACAGAATTGTTAGAATAAGCATACAGATCAGATGTTTAGTTTAGTGTGTCTGCATTTGTCATTTGTCACATGCTTATTTCACATGTGATGCAGACACTACTGATGCCAGAAAGATCAGCAGACCTGAGAGGCAACTGGTATTGTTTAAAGGGAAATAAATATGGCAACTGCCGTATGCCTTGCACCTCAGGTTTCCTTTGAGAGAAGGGTCCTCAGTGACTCCGAAACAGATTTTTAAGGTTTGTGATTTTAAAAGATGTTTTTACATTTATGCTGTGCTGGATCACACATGCCAACTTATGCCCAAGTTCGTGTGAGGTCACACAGATGTACAAAAGCCCCCAAACAAGAGGATAACGACTAACCTCAGGAGGTGGGGTGCATGGGCGTGGCAATCACCCCTGCGACCCCTGCCATTGCAAGAGGGGGCCCAGAGGCTTTGGGGGGGCCCTTCTCTTTTCTCTCTTTCAACCAAAAGTGCAGCCAGTTAGCAAAGAAACCTCCCTATTCACTCACAAAATCCATGTGTAGGAACATGTGCAATTTGTTCCTGCTTCCAGAGGCTGCTTCACAGCAAAACACTCTCTGCTGCCATTCACCAACTCCCAATCACGTGACCACTTGGGGCTTGGAGACCAAGGGGGCCCCATGCTATCATTTTTGCAGGGGAGGTCCTATGAAGTCTAGTTACGACACTGGTGGGGTGCATGACATTACACAAATGCCCAGCTGCAGGAGACCATTAAGTAGGACACTATGGTTTCTTTACCTTATATTATGAAAGCTGTAACAGGCGATAGCCTTGGAACAGCCCTGTTTTAAGGAATGGTGCAATCCTATATTTTGCCCAGCAAAGGGGGGTTGCTCCTGCACACATTCCCAGCCGATGTATACTGTGTGGGTGGCACATGCCTAATGTCAAGAACGGCAGCCTATTGCCTAGTTAAACCGCTTCCTGGCAATGTTGAGTTCTGCCACTCCTAAGTCGCTTTGCTAGTATATGTTACTCTTCAACTTTTCTCTGTGTAATATTTACCCAGCTTGTACGACTATCCTTGTTCTCCTGCTCCTGTTATCTGACATGGCCTGAATAGACACACTTGATGTCCAGCTGCAGTTATCTGACCCGGCCTGAATGACTACTCTTGGTCTACTGCTTCCGTTATCAGACCCACCCAGCCTGTAATATAATGCTCTCTGTCGCTTTTCCACATTTCCTTGTCACCTGTTCTCTGGCTCCTGTGTGGCAATCCTGGGCTCATGGACCAGTGGTCACTAGCATTAAAGAACCTGTTGACCACTAGGGGTGTGGTCCATTGACTTGTGAAATGTGATGAAAGACTAGGTGGCTACTTGGGGTCTACATCCTGAAAGAGCCTGAAACTACCATTCATGCCAGGGTTAAAAAAATACAAAGAGACTCTGTAACAAAATTTGCAGCCTTATTTATTCTATTCTATAAGTTCCTACACCTGTTCTAATGTGGTCTGGCTTGCTGCAGCCTTTTCTAGTTGCACTGTCTCTGTAATAAATCTAATCTTCTTTCCTTTGTCAAGCTTTGTTGAGGCAGAGAGGAATGCACTGCTCTGCTGTGATAGGGAGAAGTTATACACACCTCCTCCACGCCCCCTGCAGGCTCTGTGTGTATGAGTCAGACAAGGTCTCTGCTCACAGCCAGCATCTGCAGGCTCAGGAGCTGTGACCTTGTGAACAGCTGTCAGTGCAGAAAGATCAGTTCAGAGCTCAGACAAGCAGCTAAGGCAACACGTGGGAGTAACATTCCAGCAATCTAATCACATTTGAGAGGAGCCTCTGCAAACAAGCACCTGCTCTGATGATGTATTTCCTGTTTGGTGGCCAACTTCATTGTTTACAAAAACATGAATAAAACAGTGATTTTATCACCAAAAAAGCAGCGGGGAGCAGCGAAAATGTCACAGAGGGGGCTAGGAGAAGACAACTAACAGGCTGGTACGTTTATTTATGTAAGATTTTCACAGTACAGAATCACCAACACATAGATTTGAAACTCCTTATATATGCTGCAAGGGAGGCAGACCTGTCGCCCACTATCTGAGACAAGGCCTGACTTGCTGCAACTGCAGTTTCATGCTCCATTGCTGTTGAAATGCAATAACACAAGCTTTTTGTAAAGGTTTTTCTTTATCCAGGGAAATTTTTATCCAAATAAAACATTTCAGCTGTAACTGTCTGTTGCGCCGTGATGCAATTATATTTCAATGGAACCTTTCACACTGGTAGTTTTGCATTGTGATGAATTCCAGCAGCATAATGTACAGCATGCAGTGCATTACTTGTCGGCATTCGTGAATTACTTGTTGGTATGCGGCATAAAGTCTATGGACTGTATGTTGCACTGTACTAGTCGCATCTCATTGGAAGGCTGTGATGCAACTTTATTTCACAGTTGCATTGTGATCCTATTTTTCAGAATATGCAATGTAACATGTAGTGTGAAAGTAGCCTTACTGAGCAATTTCTTGCACGTTTGGGTACATCCTTCACTTCATTAGGACTTGCTACTGGTATCCAGTAGAAGCAAAATATTTTTTTGGACTGCTCAAGCTTGTGCAGATAAATACCAATTCTGGTAATATAGCCTTATCCCAAATATTGTAAGAAATTAAGTTGGGGGTCTTTGGCTTTGAAAGTGGAAAGCAATTATTCTTTGAGCCAGTATGGCTTTCATTGTGTTGTCTCAATCCCACCACCTTCCACAACCCTACCACACTGCATCCCTGAAACCTCTGTGCCAATCCAACTTTGCTACAGTCCATGCCATGTGATAACCTCTGTGCCAATCCAACTTTGCTACAGTCCATGCCATGTGATAACCTATATGCTACAGACATGGCCCTACTAATTGATAGATGGGGGTGACTTTGTGAATCAAGGATGCAATGGTTGACCTTGGGAATCTAACAGAGACCATGAGGAAAACTTCATTCATGGAACTTTGTGAGTCCATGCCCAAATTGACTATAATGGAGGAGATGGTGGGGATTTGCTGATAGGGGGTTATAAAATGGTGTACACGGGCTATAATCTACATAGGGAGATTCACCATACATTACAGGCAACCGTAAATGTATATTGAGTTTTTTACATTTAATAAAGAAAAAAATCAGAATACTAATACCATACCTTTTTTATTAGAATGTGCTAGTTTATTCTATATTATTATTATTATTATTATTATTTTTTAAATGTAAGTATTTATTATGTATACTTAAGTTAGAACTAATAGATATAGTGCTATTGGAACAGATATTGCATACATAGCTCTGTGTGCAATAGTTCTTAGTGAAAAAAGAAAATAAACGTTATCAACTGGACCCCTGCACTGTAGGGTCAACCTACTTAAAGTCCTCTCTCAGCCACTGCATCAGTTCTACTTTGGTAATATAGTGGCAACGTGTTTGAGCTATGGGCATTAAGACTTGTACAATAAAGTGCACTCTATTTATTTACCTCCATTTTGACAATATGGATGAGTAAAGGTGATTAGAGATGACCCAAACTATTCGCCAGCGAATAGTTCATGGCGAAGAACGCATGTTTGTGCCTGCCCCGTCTGGCAAATACATGGCGTGTTCGACCCTTCCCCTATACATCATCATGGAGCCAAACCTTGACCCCTCACTCCAGAGCCAGCAAGCACATGGCAGCCAATCAACTAGCATGCCCTCCGGGAGCACACCCCTACCACTCTATAAAAATGCCAGCTCAGCAGCTATTTTACAGTCTGCCTGTGGTTGCTGTGAGTGATGGCAGGGAGAGAGTTATACTGCAGATAGGGAAAGCATTAGTTAGGCCTCTGTTATGTTACCCCACTGAGTTTCTTGCTGTTTGTACAGTGTCCTGAGCACCCAAAGATCCTTTCTAAGTGCTGGTAATAGGTTTTCTTGCTATTGTAATATCGCAGTTCCGTGTGTCTGACTGTCCACAGTGCACCTGCATCTGATACAGGTGTGCAATGTGCACACTGCTGCTACTGCAGTACTTTGCACAATATTCTCCTAAGTGCTATTTTTGTTCTCTTTTAATATTGTTATATTGCATTTCTCTGTGTCCAGAAATGGTCCAGTGCAGGGACTTTAGCTAGTAGACACAGGTGTACATACTGCTAGTGCTGGTCCAGTGCCTTGCACAATACACCTCATCATAAGTGTTATTTTTGTTCTCTTTTGATATTATTTGCAATCCTCTGTGTCCAGTCACACGTTAGCTAGCAGTTGGAGAACGGTCTGCTGGTGATCATATTAGTGCACCGAGAATATAACCCAATAATCCTTCTCCATCACTAATGGCATAATCTACTGTCCGAACATTGATGCCCCCTGTATGGATCCTGTATTGTGAGTGATTGTTGCAGATAGCATTACATAAACCCTATCGGTCACCCAACCTGTGTGGAGTAACAAAGGCTTTTGCTGTGTGGTAAACGCGGCGTTTGGTCTGTCAGGGCCTAACCCTTACACTAGCAGGCTTTAACCCTTACACCACCTGAGGGACATGTACACATGCCAGACGGTTTAAAACAGCACTTTATTCCACAAATGTAGGAATGTAATGTTATTTCTGCCCTTTAAAGATTAAAACACGACTCTGCGTCAACTACATTATTATTGTTGGGACTTTGGCCATGGACCCCTCTCCGGCATGCTACATTCCAGGTGTTAGGACCCTTGAAACAATTTTTCCATTACTTTTGTGGCCAGAAACGGTCCCTCTAGGTTTTAGAATTTGACTGCCCATTGAACTGTAAGACTGTTCGCGAACGATTGCGACAAGTTCCAGTTTGCGAACCGAAAATTTCATGTTCGCGACATCCCTAAAGGTGATATAACAAATATCATGCATGGACATTTACATTTTGTAGTCAGTTGTATATTTTTAAATAAACTAGCATATTTAGCATGCAGAAACCATAAGCACATACCTGCATGCATTACTACATCAAATACCTAAAATTAGACAACTGGGTCTTGTGAAGATGATTGCAAAGTTGTCAATAGATCTTTTAGGATCCAGTTTTATGTGAACCTCTATTTAGTTAAATTGATCTCTGGTGTTGACAATTGTTTATCTATCGCCAAGCCTAGGAAAAAAAAATCTCCTAAAAAAAGGCCCCCCAGAAAGGCCGCTGTAGATGAATCTTGGACGAGATTTAAAGAGTGGCAAAACAGCTGGATATGAATTATTCCACTGTGTGAAAGATTGTTTACAAGAGGAGACAAAAGTCTGCTAATTTGCCTAGGTTAGGTTGGTCCAGCAAATGTAACCTGAGTAGAGAGCTAAATAAAGTCTCTTAGAACCTCAGAATGATATCGCGAAACCTACAGGTAACTTTTTTTGTCAATATGGATGTCAAATTTGTGAGTATACCATTAGGAAGAATTTGCACAAATTAGATCTACAAGACAGGTGTGCCAAAAGTAAGCTTTTTCTCATCAGAAAGAACATTAACAGATAAGGCAAAAGTAGTGTCATTGGGCTAGGATACACGCTTGCAGGGGCGTAGCAATAGGGGATGCAGAGGTAGCGACCGCATCGGGGCCCTTGGGCCAGAGGGGCCCTGAAGGGCCCTCTCTCAACTGCAGTATTAGCTCTCTATTGGTCCTGTGCTCATAAAAATCACTTCTAAAGATACTTTGAATAGTGGTAATCATTAACAAACTGTTCCCCATCCCATTCTAGCACCTCTGACACTGTAGTTGCCATTGGCAGGTTTTGGTGCGCCGTATTAATTGTTCTGTATAGAGTGCTTGGGGGGCCCCCATTGTAAAACTTGCATCGGGGCCCACAGCTCCTTAGCTACGCCACTGCGTGACGCTTGCACAATCTCCAAAGGTATAGTTGTGTACTTTAAAGTAACTCAAAGCATAAGAAAAAAGGAAGATGGACTTTTGTATTGACCTAAGATGTCGGCAGCTATGGTCATCTATTTTGCTATTGTATTATCTCCTTAATGAAAGGAAGTGATTTTTATATACTTATTCCCACAACCCATGCACCAATTCCTAAGAATATGCCTCTCACTAAAGAATGCATGACTGTAGTTACTGACAGAGTATCAAGTTGGTTTATGGCCTACAGTACACCTTATGTCATTAGCTGCCTAACTCAGTGGCCACTAGGAATAGTCAATGAGATGCAAATTATGTGTGCAAATGTATGCTACTTGAAAATTGGTACAGTTTCAAGCCACATAAATTTGCATGCAAAATTGCATACAAATATTTTTAGGCTGGTGCCACTAAAATCTCCCACCACCACTAGGTTGGGAGATGCAGGCCTACAGCTTTGGGGGCTTATGTGAACCTATTGTCTTGCCAAACAGCCACAGCTGTCAAATCCACTTTGGTTTTGGACACACTGATATCTATTAGACATTATGGATAGTCAATGAGATGTAAATATTGTAAAGTTGATGCTAGATTATGAAAATGGACCAATCACATTCTGCCTCAATCTGGATTTGACTGGTCCATTTTAAATCTGCATATATTTGCATACAATTTGTATAATCTTGCATTATTTGCATCTCATTTACCATCTGTGACGGTTTAGTGCCACAACTCAGATGTCTGATTATTGGTGATCTGCGGAATCACCAACAATGGAGACGCTATACCTGATTATGTGTGATCCGCAGAATCACCAATAATACCAGTATAGCAAGACCAAGAGCAGAGTGTGTAGTGTTTGGTGCAACCGTAACTTTGATGGTTATACAGGACCTCACCAGAGGAGTTGGTAAGGAACAATCTGTATACAAACAAGACAGACTAGACAAAAGGCTCCCCAGTGGGGCTGGGAAGGATACAGACAGAGAATACGGAGGTAGTATAGCTGGTCTCTGCCAGGGATGCCGACGAGAGACAAGAACCAATCCGACAGATACTAATAGACATTCACCAGATAGCAGGTTAGTCCTTTTAGAGGAGCTGGCAAGGAGCTAGCTTAACTGGCAGCCAGAAGGTACCCTAGGCCTTACTAAATACGGCCAGACCTCCGGGGCCCTCAGAGAACATACTAGCAGATATGATAACAGTATAATTTGGCAAGACCTCGCCAGAGATGCTGGTGAGGTACTAAAGATACACAGGCCGTCCGTATAAAAAAGTACAAACCCCAGCAAGCTGGGGAAACTGAACCTGGGATTGAATCTCCCGAGGAGCGGGTGATTCAGACTACACCGCAGCCTAGGAACAGGAGATACAAATACCGGTAATACTGCACTAGCAGGTGATTCAGACTGTACTGCAGCCTAAGCGTAGAAAACGCAAACAGTACTGCACTAAAGAACAACTTCACCAGCGGAGCTGGTGAAGCTAGCACCTCACCAGTGGTGAGGGCCCACTGGTGAGTAGAATGGTCTGACAGGCAAGGTTCGGCAACAGAGAGGTAAGTATCGGTACAGAATCGTGAGACAAGAGAGCAATCGGTAATCAGGCAGAGGTACAGCAACTAGCAAGGCAGATAGGCGAAAGTACAGGATCAGAAAGCAGGAACAGGGTCAGAGTATTAGCTAAGAGTCATACACAGAAGATCAATACAATAAGCAATATCCTAGTCTAGGTGTGAAGTCCTTGGCATCAACACCCGGGAACTAGTCTAACAAATAAACAGTAGCAATATCCTAGACTAGGTGTGAAATCCTTAGCATCAACACCTGGGAACTAGTCTAACAAATAAACAGTAGCAATGTAGCAATATCTTAGACTAGGTGTGAAATCCTTAGCATCAACACCTGGGAACTAGTCTAACAATTAAACAGTAACAATGTAGCAATATCCTAGACTAGGTGTGAAATCCTTAGCATCAACACCTGGGAACTAGTCTAAGGTCTGAGCGCTAACACGCAAGTATTCACGACAACAGACAAGGACAGAGTAACAACTCCAGGTTTAAATACTGAAGGCAGATTCAAGCAGCCCCGCCCGAGGGGCTGGACCAACCTGCAAGGTAGATTGACAGGTAGAAGTCAGCTGACCACAATGTCAGCTGATCTGTCTCCTACGCCCATAAAGGTCCTTTTGCTTCATGCGCAGGCATGTGAACCTAAGCTGCTGTGCAACAGAAACCCCTGTCCCACCTGAGTCGGGAAGCGACACCCGGGATGGCGTGGCCGCAGAGGTGACATCAGGTGTGAAAGCAGCTGCGCTGCTTTCCACCACAGAGGTAACATCTTTGATCGTTACACCATCCCTATTTGACATCCATGAAGAGATGGCAGACATGCAACGTGATACTTTTTCAGGGGTTGAAGTAGACAAGTTTATTGGTGATAATAAACTTCTTTTATATCAAATTACAGTGTATACTAATAATATTGTTTTGCAGTTTATTAACTGGCTTAGATTAGTTAGAGTATTGTGATAGAGGCATGTGGTCTGTAACATGCAAACCAAGTATGCAACAGGCAGTATAGTTGCTCCCCTGCTCTTTATCTGACCAGTCTTATACTCTTTGGGATATATCTCATTCTTTTGTGTAGTGTTGTAGTTATGCAGTAGTTATGCAGGGACCCTGGTCAAGAGTGCTCTGTGCTCTATAATCTGTTTGTTTTTTACTTTGTTTTGTTTTGGGTTTGTTTTTTTGTACATTTAATTAAATTAGAGGTTTTATAGTCCTTAGAAGTGTTCTTATTTATCATTTATTGGTGAAAGAACAAATTGAATATCTGTTGAGGTAGAGAGAGAGTGGCCCAGTGCTTTGTGCTAACAGTATTCTTGACATTAATATTATTTAGTATTTATATAGTACCGACATCTTCCACAGCGTTTTATATATAGTATATAGTCTTGTCACGAACTGTCCCTCAGAGGAGCTCACAATGTGAATGTGATCTGTGTAATTTGGGTCATGACAAGTATTTGGTGTTAACTGCAAGTTGGAGGAAGCCCTTATACAAGAGTGCTTTTACTCGCAATTCCGACTGTTCTTGAATAAATGGCTAATGGCAAACCTAAGTTATATTTGCATAACATTAACATCAAAGTTACATCAACTCAAAATGTATTAGCATCTCAATGACCACTTCTACTACCAAGATCTGAGATGTTAGTTTTGTGTATTTTTACTTATTTGTTGCAACCTAATTATCCTATGAATCACACCATGGAATGAGGATATTTTAAGATTTTACATTTCCTTTGTTGCTATTACTGTATATGAAGTTTCTATATAGATATCACAATTAGCGCTAGATGATATATCTAATAAGCTGCACGTTATGTGAGGGAATCCCTTTAACCCCCAAAAATTTTAAATCATAAACCGTAAAATCAATAACATGCGCTGAGGAGCAAAAAAAGTTTCACTATTTATTCAAATTATAAAATCTTTAAAATACAAAACACCAATTCTAGCTAGCTGTGCATATACAACACTCTTTCCATCCAAACATTCACACCATAGAAGGGCCCCTCTATCCGATCTTATTCCCCCAATACTGTAGCCTTCTTAAAAAATTCAAAAATCCCAAAAATGGGGACAAATGTTCCATAAATCCCGTCTCACTAAGTCTGATCAAAATAGTTTCCTTAAAAGTTCCTTTTACAATAAGCACCGTGGTATTCACTTAAGGATCCACTTTTTTATCACATAAAGACTCACGTGTCCCTTAATATCAATGGTCAGTGTCCGTCTCTCATGAGGGTGTAGTCCTCATGAGAGGAATCGGAATGATATTTCGGAATAGTTTTCGCGGTCAGCGCACAAGATGCGCACTGACACAGCGAAAACCCTCCACAAACGTATAATTGGGTGAATCCAGGCTAGGTGCAATGCACCAGCAGAGGGCAATTCCCACCGGCAGATGGCGCTGTGGAGTGCAGACGAGCACAGCCTCTGCAAGGCCACAAATGCCAGATGGGAATTGTACAGATCTAAGACAGTGCGGGGCTGAAAAGCCCTTAAAGAGAAGAATAGGCTAAATGTGTGTTCCCCAATCTAGTCGCCACCCAGCGACGGTGAACACACATTCGCAGAAACAAAGTATGAACGCTATCGCAAGAGTGACACAAGACTGACCAGAATAGAACACAAGAGTAGCAAAGGCACAGCAAACGACAATGAGAAAATAACGAAAATAACAAACGCTAACTAAACGCGAACACCGCACTCATTCGCAACAGCGAATGCCCTTGCAGCGCGATCTCCGCACGTTAAGCGCAACAGAGACAAGCACGCCTAACTAACCACCGACAGACAAACACGAAACAAAGAACGCGAGCACTTGCTTAACGGTTACCTCACCGAGCCTACAGCAAGCGTTCGTATCAGACAAGACAGACAAACGGAAAACAGGAATACGAGAGGAAAGATCCACTGCTCTTCCCGTCAGAGCGAGTGCGATCCGAGTTCAGGAACAGGCTAGGGAAGATCCACTGCTCTTTCCGCCAGAGCGAGTGCGATCCGGGTACAGGGACAAGAAAGCAGATCAGAAGGATCCACAGCCGCTACCGCTAGGGGCCAGTGCGATCCAAGCACGACAGACAGATGAGATAGCAGGGAGCAACCACTGCTCCAGCTATACTCCAAGAACAAAGATCAGAAGGATTCACAGCTGCTACCGCTAGAGGCTAGTGCAATCCAAACAAGACAGACAGATTAACAGAAAGGGCTACCAGTAACGACCGCTGCTCTGGTTAGTACCCCAGACAGGCAGAATGAGTTCCTGACAACCACCGTTGGTGACAGGACAATCGCAACAGAGAGGCAGTACAGACAACACAGATAACAATCTAACTGCACTAGGGAAACTGCCTAGTGCAGTCCCAAGAATTACTCTAAGATAACTTTGACAAGAAACAGCATGGCAGACACTGTAGGAGTGTTTCAACAAACCCTGAAGGGATGACCAGCAAAGGACTCTGGGACTCTGGGAAACATAGCTCTTTATACTGCCAGCCTACAAAGGAGTTAGCTGGGTGATTTGCATAACCAATGTATGCAAATTCCTCAGCAGCAGAGCAGATCAGAAACTTGCAAAGGAAAGACAGGTCTCTCTTCCAGAGACCTGCAGCTCACAGACTAGAGGAATGGTCAAACAGCTGTCTGCCTGTGCAGCCAGCTGAGCAGATCATTACAGATATGATTTTATTATCTAGCAAGTTAAAACAAAAGTACTAATAATTCAGTAGAAAAACTGAACTTCAGTAAACTTGGGGTAACCTGCTTGAGATCATCTTCATACAACTATGGGTAGTTAGGGTATGAGGTTAGGATTAGGCTTTAGGTGTGTGTGTGTGTGTGTGGGGGGGGGGGGGGGGGGCTGGGGTTAGGTACCTACAGGGGGAGGTTAGGCATTTGGTGGGGGTGTTGGGGTTAGACATTAGGTGAGGGTTAGGTTTAGAGTGGTATATAGTAAAATATTGGTACCTTCAATTTACCAATATTTTACTATTTGCGACTCTTCCCTCCCTGATGCAGTGCCTCCAGAATGCGTACTCCTAGCTAGCCAATATTTGGATGGAAGTCTTGGAATCTGTTATGACAAGCTCATTTTATCTTTTAAATCCTAGGAAGCTGACATATGAGGTTTAAGGCAAATAAAAAGTAAGCCAGTCAGTTTTCAGTTGTAATTTTCCAGTGCTGGCTATTGAGGTAAAAAATGCATGAGGGCCCGTTTCCACTTGCGCGGTTTCCGCGGCGAATCCGCAGAGTTTCCCTACAGGCAATGATACAACAAATGAGCCACCTAAATAACATTTGCCTAGGATGTATATAGAACTAATACATCAACGAAGAAAAGCCATCCATATAGCAAAGCAAATAATAAATAAATAAAGCAAAAAACTCAATATGAATATCAATGCATTTAATAATGAAGAACAACCATAAAAACAATTAAAACCAAAGTACAGCGCATGTGGACGTTATAAGTGAACCATAAGGGGTAAACAACAATCTCCTAGTACCCAATAAAAATAATAATAATAAATCCGGAGTCTGTCGGTAAGACAGGTATCACTATGACCATCTGTACCTCACCACCAAAATCTCACATAAGGACCTGCTGAGTTATGGTCATATAATGTATACATATATAAATGAAAAATACAAACACAGCGTGTGAGCAAGCGGAGTGGACACAGAAACCTCTATAAACAAGTGGAAAATAGAAAAATGTCTCACCAAGAGATGCCCCAGATGTAAGAACGTCTGCTGCGCTGTCCCTGTTATATAATATTGGTACCTTCAATTTACCAATATTTTACTATTTGCGACTCTTCCCTCCCTGATGCAGTGCCTCCAGAATGCGTACTCCTAGCTAGCCAATATTTGGATGGAAGTCTTGGAATCTGTTATGACAAGCTCATTTTATCTTTTAAATCCTAGGAAGCTGACATATGAGGTTTAAGGCAAATAAAAAGTAAGCCAGTCAGTTTTCAGTTGTAATTTTCCAGTGCTGGCTATTGAGGTAAAAAATGCATGAGGGCCCGTTTCCACTTGCGCGGTTTCCTGCGGCGAATCCGCAGAGTTTCCCTACAGGCAAATCGTGAGGTGAAACTCTGCCATAGGGAGTGATTGAGCCACCGGCCAAATCACTTGCGCTAACAATTAGGCTGACTTTTCCATCCAAAGTTGTGCGGGAGGCTGCGAATCCCACAGCCATGCATGGCACGGCTGATGGGATTCGTCTGCGTACCCGCAGACCCGGAAGTGCCACCGCGCGTCTTGCAGACGCGTGCGGCACAAGTGGAAACGGGCCCTTACTGTCCTTTTAGTCAGTAGCTTTAGTGCTATGAGACCCTGTCAGTTTTGTAGAGAGGCATGCAGCTGGTACCAGTACTGTATCTTGGGTAAGATATATCCATTTAACAGTTGTCAAGGTATAATGTCACTTATAGAATGGGACAATATTGTGTTTATAGGAGCCTGGCTGATATTCAGTAGCTTAAAAATAGAAATGGTTCATATATTGAAATTTTGATTACATTTTTGTATGTGTTCTCTCCTGTGTGACATGATTTGCTTCTATAGCAATCCACAAAACAAGTAATAGAAAAAAAGGTCAGAAATCGAGGTGGGGCAATAGCTGTGAAGTGGTTTAAAGAGGAACTCCAGTGAAAATAATTTAATATAAAAAGGTGCTTAATTTTTACAATAATTATGTATACATGATTTAGTCAGAGTTTGCTCATTGTAAAATCTTTCCTCTCCCAGATTCACATTCTGACATGTATTACATGGTGACATTGTTACTGTGGGCAGATTATGTAGCTGTTCTGGCTTTAACAGACAGCTATAAACAGCCATTTCCTGTGTGTGTCATTGTTACATTGTGGCAGTTTGCCCAGAGTACCGTACGGTACCAGAGCCTCTTGTGGGAGGGGTTTCAGCACAAAATCAGTCATACAGCGCCCCCTGATGGTCTGTTTGTGAAAATCATTATATTTTTCATGTAAAAGTGGGTATCAGCTACTGATTGGGATAAAGTTCAATTCTTGGTCGGAGTTTCTCTTTAAGTGCAATTTTCAGTATAATTGAGAGGTGAACTAAAAGCCAGTGAAATAGGTCTCCAATAATAACAAGAATATATCTACTTTATAACGAGGAACGTTACTGAATCTAAATTGATGAATACATTAGCTTATTCCTTACAATATTAACTTTAAAATTATTTAACCACTTCCCCTCCCCCGGGACGAGTAACTACGTCCCAGCAAATTCCCACTTCCCCTCGCAGGTACGTAGCTACTGCGTCCCTTGCCGACGCGCACTCCCGCTCGCTCCTCCCCTGCGCTCTCCCGCGCTCGTTATCACCGCTGATCGTTAGATGGGAGATGAATGCATTGGAACACAGATCCCATTAATTAACCTTTTCGGGACCGGCCACCTACCCCCCCTTAAGGACCAGGCATTTTGCGCGGGAAGGGGGTGCGCGCGTTTGGGGGGGTCAGGCGGCCGGATCCCATCTGTGGCTGCCTGGATTTGTGTCCCCCCATGGTGGCCTGGGCCCCACCTTCTGCCAGCAGCCTTCACTTACCTTCCAGGCTCCAGCGATGAGCCGCACGGGACCCTCTTCTCCAGCCGGCATCTCCGTTCTGTCTGACAATCAGTTCCGGGTCGCGGCTTGATGACATCATCAAGCCGGGACCCGGCGCTGACGTCAGGCGGAGCGGATATGCCGGCCAGAGCGGAGGGGGGCGCCGATCGTCGCTGGAACGGCAGGGAGGTGAGTGGATCCTCTTCTTTCCCCCCCTGCCGCCGCAGCTGTCAAACTGATCACTACGATCCGACGGCGATCGTAGTGATCATGTGATCAGCAGCCATACGCGATGGCTGCTGATCACTCGGGGGAGATGTCGGCTGTCATATGACAGCTTAATCTCCCCCTCCGGGTGCGCACGATCGCGTCGTGAGCTGAAACTGCGGGCCGGCGTAGATCCTACGCCGTATCAGGCTAGAACAGCCACAAGTGCGGCGTAGGATCTCATAGAGGCGGTCCCGAAAAGGTTAATCTCTGTCCTTGTGTAAATGATCGCAAGCATCAAAGAGATGCTGCTATCATTTTTTTTACTTCCAACGGAACCCATGTACGCATTACTTCCTATTTAGCATACTATAGTGACACAATAGGAAGTCATGTGCGAGGACATCTTGTGGCCAAATAGTAAACTTACACCTACACACATATTTTTTTAAAAACCGACAAATACATTTAAAATTAACACTTTACCTCCCATACTATCCCAAATTTTTTTTTTTTGCTATTTTTTTGTAATTACAAATTAAAAAAATATATAAATAGTTACCTGAACTTTTTAATATGTTTGTCAATAAATTATTATTACTGTTAATATTTAAACTACGGGCTTGTAAATAGTGAAGGATGAAAAACTGAAAAAATGCACCTTTATTTCCAAATAAAATATTGGCGCCCTACATTGTACTAGGGAAATATTTTAAATGTTGCAATAACTGGGACAAATGGCCAAATTAAATGTGTGGGATTTAATTATGGTAGCATGTATTATTTTAAAACTATAATGGCCGAAACCGGGAAATAATTATTTTTTCATTTTTTTCTTATTTTTCCTGTTAAAATGCAATTAGAGTAAAATATTTCTTAGCAAAAAGTACCCCCCAAAGAAAGGCTAATTGGTGGTGACAAAAACAAGTGGTGGTAAAGTTATAAGAGAATGAATGGAAGGAGCGCTGGCAGGTGAAAATTGCTCTGGTTTTTAAGGGGAAAAACCCTTGGAGGTGAAGTGGTTAAGCAGTATTTTTTCATTGTAAAATATTTCCTCTCCTAGATTTGCATTCTTAAATATATCACTGGTGGTGGCATATTTACTGCTGGCAGGAAGCATCACTGTGGAAAGTTTGTTTGTTTGTTGGATGTTCCGAAGTCATTAGAAACAACACCTGTTCCCCAGAGTGCAGTGGCAGGAGAAGGCTGCATAACTAAATAGCGTGGGCTAAACATCACTAAGATGGCAGCGTTACTTACCAATAAGCAGCAATATGTAGATATATGGGAATTAACATAAAGTGGGCATCCTGAGTAATTTACTACATTCTACTATGTTGATATGATGCTGCTTTAAGTTTTAAAACCTTTTCAATGTACAGTTTATCATAGTACAGTATACACTGCAGATAAATAAATTATGCCATTCAAATATTATTGTTTTTTTATTTATTTTTTTAAGGAAAATTGATGGAAGTAACATTGAAGAAGACAACATAGAGCTGAATGAGGATGGGCAGCCAGTACAAGCCCCTTCTCACACTCTACCCAAATTTGACTGCCATTGCTGTGGACTTCCCAAGCGATATATTATTGCCATCATGAGTGGCTTGGGTTTCTGTATTTCCTTTGGCATTAGGTGTAATCTAGGTGTGGCCATTGTAGAAATGGTGAATAACAACACTATTTATGTTGATGGGAAGCCAGAAATTCAGGTAAGTGTTGCATGATTTAAATGATAGTGAATATGTTGACAATTCTCCCACATCTACAGTTGTTTATGTAAGAAGAATAAGGTAATTTTGTCTTAAAATAATGCTCAGAAATGTCACTTACAGGCTAGGTTCACAGTGGTCACTTGCAGAACACACACTTTATAATGTGATATAATGAGTGTGAACTGCAATGGAGACTGGACATAGACTTTATTCGGCATGCTAATTTAGAATAATGCGACCAGTTACAACGCAGTACTGTGGACAGCCCCATAGAGTTATATGGGCAGTGAGTTGACATGCAGACTTATTCTGCAACATAACTGACCACTGTGAACAGGGCTTTAACATCTGTCACAGCCCTCATTTCCCCAAAATATTGGGATGCTATAAAAGGTGTAGATGAAGACAGAATGTGACAATTTGCAAGTCCCTTTCAAACAGTAAATTCAGCTAAAAATAGCACAAAGACAACAATTTTGATGTTGAAGTTGATAAATTGTATTGTTTTGTAAAAGATACCTGCTTATTTTTAATTTAATAGCAAGAACACATTTCAAAAAGTTAGGACAGACATCAAAAGACTAAAAAACCTGTTTTTGCTAAAAAAAAAAAAATAGTGCTAGAATTTAATAACATTATTTCTCAATTGAAAATCCCAAAGAATTTGGGGATTTCTGATGTAGGAAACAACTAAAAGTCACACATTCACCCCATACCTTTCTCTCCAGTGTATCTTGAACTCTGCCCTAAACAACACCTGAAGAGAGAGCGATATGGGAACTGCTTTCCCATTCATTGATCTCCCCTCTAACAGGCGCCAACGAGTACCCACATGGGAGCAAGCGACGGCTGTTCGTGGCAATAGACCTATATCTACACCCCTGAGCAGGAACTGAA
Source organism: Hyperolius riggenbachi (assembly GCF_040937935.1). NCBI lineage: Eukaryota > Metazoa > Chordata > Amphibia > Anura > Hyperoliidae > Hyperolius > Hyperolius riggenbachi. The sequence continues at coordinate 343,711,896 of NC_090648.1, read as the reverse complement.
GGGCGGAGATACACTGCTGCGAATGGCATAAGTGGTTAAACAATACTAGAAGCCTGGCATCCTGCTGATCTTTCATGCAACAGCAGTGTCTGAAACACACACCTGACACAAGCATGCGGAAATCATGACAGACTTCAGTCCAACATCTGATCTGCATGCTTGTTTAGGTTCTATGGCTTACCTTAAAGTATTAGAGACAGAGGATCAGCAGGACAGCCAGGCAATTTGCATTGTTGAAAAGGAAACAAATATGGCAGCCTCCATATCCCTCTCTCTTCAGATGTACTTTAATCTTTTATCTCTGTAAGTCTGTGCAGTGGTTGCCCATCAAACAAGGGATACAGTTGAATCATCTGAGTCTTACCTGCAAAGCCTTCTACAATCAGGCTGGGATGGTTAATGAGATGATAATTATCTGCATTTGCATGTAAAACTTATGGAATTTGTATGCAGCTTTTAATTAGGTCAATATAAATCTGCAGCTCATCCATTTGATTGGCCTAATGTGAAGCTTTATGCAATGTGCATTTAATTTGCATGCAAGTTGGTAAACACTATTGTCTTATTCATCAGCTCTGATCATCACTCTCAATTCCACATATCATCCTACGTGCAGCCTGCGTTCCGCTAATGGTAACCTTTCCTTACCTCACCCCATCTCTTCTTATTTCTGCATACAGAAGTCCTCCCGTATCCTCCCAGATACCTATTTATCTCTCTCCCCGAAGAAGTGCAAAACTTCACAATAATGGGAATGTATGTTTGCAACCTATAAAGTCAGATTATCTGATCTAGGCCATTTTACCTGGCTACTGAACTACCATTGCTTTTAACTAAGCTATGCATATGTAGTTTTAATCTTATAAACAGCTTGCTGCACACCCTTTCCAACCCCCCATCCACTTTTATGCACTCCTTATCTCTAAGGGCTCATTCATATTATGCATTTATAACTTGCACATTATTCACTGGATTACGGTGTGTGTGCATTCTTCTTCACACATTATGCCATAAGTACAACCTGTAATCCCCTGATTTTTTATAAACCCTTTAGCAGACAATATAGTAAGCGTGCTCCAGGCCAATTTATTGCAAGTGCTCCATCCCAATTTATTTTAGCACATTTTTTTTAATTAGTTATATTTCCCTACTTCTAATTATTATTGCTGTAATGTGTATTTATGGCCACTTATCACTAGGGGGCAGTGTGAGACATTCCAAGAATTTAAAGCGCAATGAGTACTGCCGACTGATGTCAAAAGCAGTGCACCTATCTCAAACGAGATAACTATTTTGAAGCTGCTACTGGGTTAAGAATTTTCCCCTTCTCGCCCCTCTGCGCCTACAGAGCTTTTCTTTTCCTCCTGCTACGAGCACAGTAGGCGGCATTTGTAATATGTGCGCGCAGCTCTGAGTCTACCCCATGCATATTACAACTGCCTTTTAGTTATAAAGATCACTTTTAGTATAATGCGTACAGTGCACAAAGCATGCACACAGCAGTGTATTAGAATTAAGCATACCACATACATAATGAGAATGGAAACACTCAAAGCTATGGAAAGTGTGCTGCTATGCATTAATATATGCATAAAAACAAAATCTTCTTTTGCAGAAGATAAGAGCTATCTCAGAAGACGGTTTGCCTAAATTTATGAAAACTTGGAAATATGGTGTTCACGCTTCTGGCCTGTAGATGGCACTGTGATATTACTATATACTGAGCACGCCCAAGCTGGGCTGCAGCTCTCTCAAGCTGCTCCACATCTTGTCTTTAAATTTGACTATTTAAATACATTTGGGCATGGACAGGACCCAAAATACAATGGAATCCTATTCATCACCTCTCTGGCAACAACTACAGCTCATCAGAAATTATGGATCACTTTGGATGGCTGAGATTTAAACTGGAATAAAATTGGACTTGGACTGAAAATGCCTAGCCTGCTAGAAGCTGACCTCAAACTTTGAAATTCTTCAACTTTCCTCAACCCTCAGCTCCTGACCCTTCTGTAAGTAACGGAAATGGCAAAAAACACCTTGTGAGCTTTCTATGTTATATGATTATCCCTATTTCTACATTTATTCCAAACTTTTTAAATTGAAACAAGGAACTGTTTTAATTTTTTTTCATCTGGAGCATCTTCTTTTTTCTGAGAAGTACAGCTTGCAAAATACCCCTTCCCTTTGATCTCAGCAGGATGTCTATCAGCTGTCCAAATGTCACCATTAAAATACTCAGCTGAGATGCCTATCTATATTGCAACCTCTGTTCCCAAGAAACTCTTATAAATAGATTCTGCTTTGATTACCCCTCTAAAATCCCTTGGGATTCTCAAGAAAACAAGGCGGGGGAAGAGGGGAAGACGTGCAGGCACCCATAAATCAAAGCCAAAGCAATCCTCACATATCTATAAATCAACTGTATCAGTAAAGGACCCAGATAACAGAGACAGCTGCCACACTCCTGATTACAACCCCAAGCCAGGAGCTAGGAACACAGGGCTCAAAGTTAAGGCAAACAACCTTAAAACAGTACTCTGCAATGCCAGGTCCATAAACAACAAAACAGCTGTTATTCATGATCTAATAGAGGCTTCAGATCTAGCTTTAATTACAGAGACATGGTTGGATCAGAACTCAGGACCCACTCCCGCGGCTGTGGTACCAGACAATTACTCAGTTTTACACTGTGAAAGGCAAAACCGCAAGGGAGGAGGATTAGCTCTGTGTTTCAAATCCAGTTTGAATATTAAACCCCTTGCTGTAGCCCCCACCCACTCTTTTGAATGTCTGGCAGCCCAGCTCTCAGCTGGAAAAAAAATAAACATACTGCTTGTCTACCGACCCCCTGATGCTGGCTCAGCTTTTCTCAAGGAAATAGCAGAACTTGTATCTTGCATAACACTGAAACACCCTAGGTGGATAATTCTGGGAGACTTTAATGCATGGGTCGATACACACTTTTCCCAATTTGGAACTGAGCTACTTCTCTCCATGAATGAACTGGGCTTCTCTCAAGCCGTCAACCTCCCTACCCACAAAAAAGGACACACTTTGGACCTCATTTTCCATTCAGAACTCCTAATATCCAATGTGGAAATTGATCCAGTAGTTTGGTCAGACCACCACACTGTCCACTTCTCCTTTACAGCACCGGCTACAAAACACCAAGTGAAAGAACTAATAAAGTATCGTTCCTTGAAAGGTTTGACACCCCAACACCTTCATAACAGCCTCAATCTAGGCGGACTGGCAGATCACAACTTAGGCCTTGAATCTATGGTCCTTAAATATAACCACGATGTCTCAGCCGCTTTTGACGCCATAGCTCCCCTAAAGATTAAACGTTCCGCACCATTACATCACGCTCGCTGGTTTGACAACTCTATAAAGGAACTAAAGAAACAGGGATGCAGACTGGAACGAAGGTGGCGCAAACATCAGTCTCCTGATGACAAACTTTCCCTAATTGCTCACTTGAAAAAATATCAAACGATGATTAACAAAAAGAAGTCCTTATTCCTGTCTCACGAAATTGCAAATGCAGCCAACAGACCTGCCCAACTCTTCCGCACGGTTGACAGTCTCTGCAATCCATCTTGCAGGAAATCCAGCATCAGACCTTTACAGGAACTGTGCGAGAAATTTGCCCACTTCTTCTCAGACAAAGTCTCCTCCATATGATCTGCCATTCAATTCACAGCCCCAGAAACCCATGCAGACTCATATAACAGGTGCAAAAATAGCCTACCACCATGGTCTGATTTTAAGATAATCACTGAAAAAGACATCTTGAATATCCTCTCAAACCTTCGCCAGACTACCTGCGATCTGGACCCTGGCCCCACTAAGTTCATGTTGAAATGCCCTGAACTATTTACACCGGCATTCCACAAAATATCAATGGCTCCTTACAAGAAGGGTGGTTTCCCTCTACTCTGAAAGAAGCAATCGTCAGGCCACTACTCAAGAAACCATCCTTAAACCCAGATGCTCTAAACAGCTACAGACCTGTCTCAAACCTCCCCTTTCTGGGAAAAGCTATTGAAAAGGCTGTCTACCTCCAACTTGAAGCCAGGCTCTCCAGAAACAACATCCTTGACCCTCTTCAATCTGGCTTCAGGAAATATCACAGCTGTGAAACAGCCCTTACCTAGATTCGCAATGATCTGCTCATTGCAAGAGACAAGGGGCAATGTTCCATCCTGATTTTGCTCGACCTCTCAGCGGCTTTTGACACAGTCGATCATGAAATCTTGCTCAACAGGCTACAAGAGTACTGTGGCATAGATGGCATTGTTCTCCGGTGGTTCAACTCCTTCCTGGCTGGCAGAACACAAAGGGTAGCCTTAGGGCCCTTCCTCTCCAACCCTGTACCACTAAAATACGGTGTACCTTAGGGCGCAATATTATCCCCTTTACTTTTTTCACCATATACATGCTGCTACTTTGAGAAATCATACAAAACATGGCCTGACATATTGCTATGCTGATAACACCCAGCTATATTTGTCATTCAAACCTGACGTCACAGACCCTACTCCACAAATAAAGGCATGCTTAGCTGAGCTTCATGAGTGGATGAATAATAATTGGCTAAAACTTAATGCTGACAAAACTGAGGTTTTTGTTATCGAGGGCCAGGGCTCAACAGCAAAGCAGTCCCAGTCTCAACCAACACCGCTAAGGATAGGGAGCTCAGACCTGAACAACTCAGACTGTGTGCGCAGCCTGGGAGTACTGATTGATGGGAAATTAAGCTTCAGGAATCAAATCTCAGCTGTTGTGAAACATTCCTTCTTTCACCTAAGAAATATTGCAAGGATTAAACACCTAATTCCTTCAGAGGATCTTCCAACCCTAGTTCATGCCTTCGTCACATCAAGGTTAGACTACTGCAACGTCCTCTACACCGGCCTGCATAAGAAAGACTTACGCCGCCTGCAATTAGTACAGAATGCCGCCGCAAGGCTGTTAATGAGCCAACCCCGCCATTGCCACATAACACCAACCCTGTGCTCACTCCACTGGCTACCGATAAAATGGAGAATTCTGTTTAAGATTGGCTTACTGACATTCAAATCCTTGCACAATCTGGGCCCTGGATACCTGAAGGACTTGTTGCAACTGCATCACACCCCCCACAATCTTAGATCAAAAGGACGTAACACCTTGGTCATCCCCAGAGTTCACCTCAAAACCTTTGGAGACAGAGCCTTTTGTCATGCTGCCCCTACACTTTGGAACTCCCTGCCACACCCAATCAGGACAGCTCCATCCCTGGAAGCATTTAAGTCTAAACTGAAAACCTACCTCTTCAGTCTGGCATTCAGGAACATCCGACTATCTCCTCTGTAACACAACCCAGCCTGCAACCCTGTATTGATCTGAGACACAACTATGCGCTTTGAGTCCTATGGGAGAAAAGCGCTTTACAAATGTTATTGTATTGTATTATTGTACTATGACACTGCTGGGATACTGCATAATTGCTTGGGATCGATCTATGCTGTTCAAGACTTGTTCATTCTGGTCCTGCTTGTCTGTGTAAGCTGGATATGAAAAGCAAAACATGGCTTGGTGTAATGAGGTGCAGTAACTTGTAAATAAACCTAGTTCCTGTTATCTTGCATCACTGAACACCATACAAAATAGTTAACTAAGCTCAGATGTGGCCACTGTTTTTGGTACAATATAGTAGGCAAGATTAGATCTGACATGAACCATGCAAGAGTTGTTCTGGCCTTGGCTTCAGCCCTCATGTGATTCCTCTACAGCAATACTGAGGAGAACCTCTTCCATATTTTGTTTGTGCCCATAATTCCTTCTTACTTATTCCATCTGTCCTGCTTTCTCTTCTACACCCTTGCACATTTGGGTCCCTATCCTATATTTTTAACATGAAACAATACTTCTTTACTGATCGCTTCCCCCCTCTCGGACCTCAGTCTGTCTGGCCCTAATGGAATGGACTCGAGGGAGGACAATTGCCAATATGATATAAACCCACTCTATTATTATTATTATTATTGATTTATGAAGTGCCAACATATTCCATAGATCCCTTTCTCCCTCCCCTCCTTTACCCTTCTTTTCCTTCCCTCTCCCTTATCCCTTATTCTCCCCCTTCTTTCCCCTTGTCTAAAAATTAAGGATGTGTTTAATTACTTTTATTTCTCTACTTCTATTCAATGTTGTCAAAATTGCATTGTAAATTATCTGTTATATTTTCTGTGTTAACTTTGATAAGCCCCTGAGTGGCGTACATGTTGGATTTATTTCTGTTCTAAGTTTTCTATGTGAACTTGTACATCTTTAATAAACACCCTTGAAACATATTCCATAGCGCTGTACTAAGTAGGAAAACTACCCCCCCCTCCCCCCCCCCCCATTCCCTTTAGATTGTAAGCTCGCAAGGGCAGGGCTCTTTCCCCCTTTTGTGTCTTGGTAACCATTATACATTTTATTCACCATGTTTATTTTATCACTGTCATTACCAATTCGATAATTTGTATTTTGTATCATTCTTTGTATTTTGTCACTAATTATGTATCTTGTATATTGGTGTACACCATTGTCTGTATTATTATGTACCCCATGTTTGTTTCTTACTTTGTACAGCGCCACGGAATATGTTGGCGCTTTATAAATCAATAATAATAATAATAATGCAGACTTTGCATTAAAGCCTACATCCAGTCTCCACTGCAGTGGTCACTCATTATAACGCATGCGCTATGCAACTGACCACTGTGAACCTATCCTGAGAGTGAAAACAAAATGTGCATAGTGTGAAGAATCTTGAATGAGCGTGGCTTTCTCTCCTATTGTGTATTGGTTTTGCTGAATTTGCAGATTGTCCCAATTACTGTATACATACTCAGGGCCCTTTTCCACTGGCTGCGACAAGCTTCAAAAAGCAGATCGCAGTCATTTTGCTGATCGGTAGAGCACCACGATTTACATGTAAATCGTGATGCTTATTTCCCACTAGTGCACATTGCTTTTTCACCGCGCGCGATCGCAAGCTTGGGTGATTTTCGCCATGATCCATTCATGACGCTATATGTCACAATCGCAGCTAGTGGAAATTACTGCTTGCGCGGTCTCACACTGTGTGATTGCGCGTAGCAGTGGAAAAGGACCCTGAGTGCAAGAGGTGCTATACAAATCCCTATTGCTCTTGTTTGTCCATGTAACTAGTTTGTCCAATACTTGGTTATGGAATATGTTGGCACTATATAACCCAACTATATACATAATAGTAATGAAATGTCATCCAGATAATGTGTTTTTGTTTTTTTTAGGTAAGGCCTTGTTTATGTTGACAAGTCAGTGCTGAACCTCATTCTACATGTTACAACAGTAATGCTTGGGCGCCACCATAGGCCATAATGCTAATTATGGCTATAGCGGAGCAGGGGGAATTTACCTGAAATCACTGTAATTCGGGTTCCGGTAACAGCCAAATTACATGTGCAAAAGGACAAATTAAGTAATTAGTAGGGGAATATATGTTATATTCCCCTAGATTACCTAGCACAGGAAGAGCCATCTTTGGTTTTTCCCTGCACCCAAACTACAGCTCATGGAACCAAAAGGACGTGATGTCACACAGGTAAAAATCCTCCTGTCCCAACATTTTAATATGTACAAGGGGAGCAGTAGGCTGGTCTTTTGAGGTAGTGAGGATGAAAAAAACAATATTCATCAGAGGATGAAGAGGCTGTATAAACCTTCTGTGCCACTCATAAACCTGAGACACACCGGATTCCCTATACAGCATCTTCATCTTTCAATGTATGCCTGTTGGTTTGTCACCGTCATAATCCAAAAACTACTTAACAGCTGGCTACTTTTTTCCCATCAAGCCATGGGGGCTGGTACTTAAAAACTAATAGTACATGTACTGTATATCTTATTCACTGTATGTATGATGTACAATGGACTACTAGATTATTCCGTTTTGGTTTTTCTTTGTTTTGTTTTGTTCAGATTTTTTTTAACTCTTACAAAACATACTTTTTGATTTGTATATTCTAAACTCAATGAATAAGTAAAAAAATAATCCAACTCGTTTTTTATGAAAGTTGCTGGGCTTCACCATATTTATATTCTTATACTGGCCCGTGGTCACAAATTGCCCCAAAACACCATTGTTTACAATATACGGTACTTAGACATTTTTTTTCTTTTTAACAGAAAGCTCAATTCAGCTGGGATCCAGAAACAGTTGGCTTGATTCATGGGTCATTTTTCTGGGGATATATTGTGACTCAGATTCCTGGAGGGTTTATTGCTAACAAGCTTTCTGCCAACAGGTAACTAAAGCAGGATTTTTATTTTGGAAAAATGTCTCAAGTGGAAACAATGTATTCATAATCTAGTGTGGATGACTGTGGTTGAGTTCTGAATACGTTTATACAGCAAGGTGTACATGTTAAGTCCAGTTCTGACAGCTCAGTCCTGTTGATTTTTAGCATCAAAGCTATTGTACTGAGCAATGCAGTCAATGCTAGTAAAAGCTGACAATGCATTTTACCCTCTCTAAAGTTTCCTCTCCTAATATAAAAATGACTAGTAGACCCAAGCCCGTTTAAAAGGTTTTTTTCTACCGCCAGTGCACATGCACTCGCTCGCCCGCACCCGCCCACCTCGCTCGCCCACACACCCCCACCTCGCTCTCCTGCGCCCGCCCACCTCGCTCGCCCGCACGCCCCCACCTCGCTCGTCCTCTCAGCTCCCTGGTCGCAGCTGTCCGTTACTGCGCACATGCACAGTAACAAAATACCTGGGACACAGAGACAGCTGGCTGCTGGACGCAGTGACAGTTAGGTAGGATTAGGTAGGATTCTGTTATTACCTCCCCTAAACTCAGCTTTACAGCTAAAGGTAAAACACTATAACCTCTTTAAGCTGAATATACACTCTGATTGGAACTTTGCCATTGTGGACAATAAAGACCACCTGGGCTGAGAAATGGGAGTCAAACCAGCATGTGTACAACTGCAGCACAACGTCTGCTAAAGATCTGGCATACCAGATAATTGGTAAACCCTGAAGCCTGAGCACCACTCAATCGCATTGTTCTTCTCTCCCCCCCCCCCCCCCCATGCCAGCTGGAATCCGCTCTATCGTACACTACTTGTTCTACCTGCATAGCATCAGACACATCGCTAGCCTGGAGGCTAACGACGTGTCTGCTCTCTGGACAGATTATATATGCCAGTCAGAGATCCCCTGGTGTTTACAGGTCTTTAAAATCTAGCCACCTTCCATAGTTGACTTTCCCAATAGAAAAACGATTTCCTTCCTTAAACTCAGCTTCACACCTAAAGGCAATACTGTATAATACAATTCATTTGCAATCTATTCACAACCTACCGGTATAGCCCTAATGTAAAATAATATACAAAATATCTCCCTTGGCTTTAACCTGCTCCTCCTCAGTTAAAATACCACTGTTTTGGTGTAAGTGTGGCTCGGGGTGGCTAGGGGGTGTAGTGGGTTCTTGGGTTAGTAGGGGATTCAGGGTTATTGTATGAAAAGGATTCATGTTCACATAAAATGTTTTTGATACAGGTTAACCTTACCATTTTTATTGTAGGCTAGAACTATTCTAGGGCAATTGGTTAAAGTTCTAAGACCATATTTGCTATGAGCCAAGTTCTTTGGATTAAAAAAATAGACACAAGCAACAAATTAATAACACAAACTGTGGGAACTTCACATAAGTTTAGATTTAGCACTGCCTAAATGTTGTTTTTGTTTTTTTCCACAGGGTATTTGGTGCTGCTATTTTCTTAACCTCTGTTCTAAATATGCTGATTCCATCTGCAGCTAACGTACATTATGGCTGTGTCATATCTGTACGGGTACTGCAAGGTCTAGTTGAGGTACGTTTAATGACTATTCCAACCCTCATTTATTTCTCAGTGTTGTCTGTTCCAAACAGTTTGATTTTTTATATATATATACAATACGGTGGAACCTTGGTTTGCAAACAATAATTTGTTCCAGAAACAAGCTTGTAATCCAAAGCACTCTTATACCAAAATAAATTTCACCAAAAGGATTAATGGAAACTCAGATGATTTGTTCCACAATCCAAAAACCTTTTTTAGAAAATATTTAATAAAATGTACTGTACTCTATACAGTAAAAATGTGAAAAAAAAAAACTTTTTGCTAAAACTGAATCTTTGCTGTCTGTTGGCTCACCCCTTTTTTTCTATTTGTCTGGCTTCAACAAGGAACTTATCCAATGACAGTTACTTTTGAGGACTCCACGGAAATGTGACTTTGTGCAGTTTCTTAAATCAGATGAAGTGCAATCCTGCAGCGTCAAAGAAAGAAGATCCATCCTTGTTATACACTGTTGCTTGTATATCAAGACATTGCTTGCATATTAAAGAGAACCTGAGGTGGGTTTTAAGAATGTTATTAGGACACAGAGGCTGGTTGTGCCTACTATCACCAGCCTCTGTTACTATACCGTGCCTCCCTCAGTCCCCCCCCCCGCGCTCTGCTGCCCCCCCCCCCCAATACAAACCGCCGTGCTAGTGACATGCAGGGTGTCGCTAGCAGGCTCTTTACATCCAGGATGTCACTCTCCACCGCTCCCCCGCCTCTTCTATAGCGCCACTCCCCGCCTGCGTCCCTTCCCTCCAATCAGCTTACAGAGGCGGGAAGGGAAGGAACTCAGGCGGGAAGCGGCGCTATAGAGGAGGTGGGGGAGTGGCGTAGAGTGACATCCTGGATGTAAACAGACTGCTAGTGACACGCTGCATGTCGCTGCCTGGGGGAGGCACGGTATAGTAACAGAGGCTGTGGATAGTATGCACAACCAGCCTCTGTGTCCTAATAGCATTCTTAAAACCCACCTCGGGTTCTCTTTAACCACTTGAGGACCGTCTACAGCCGATGGGCGGCGGCAAAGGCTGAGCCTTAACGACCGCAATACGCCCATCGGTGGCGAGTCCTCAAGTGGCTGCTGGCCAGGGATCGCGCGCTGTTATGCGCACACATCCTCCGGCAATAGACTCCGCCCACCCGCGTCGTCAACCCGCCGGCCAATCGGAAGCGCCGGCGGGTTGTTAACCTGACGATCGCTGCATAGGAAGCGTATAATACTCTTTGTAATGTATACAAAGTGTATTATACAGGCTGCCTCCTGCCCTGGTGGTCCCAGTGTCCGAGGGACCACCAGGGCAGGCAGCAGCCACCCTAGTCTGCACCCAAACACTCTGATTTCCTGCCCCCTGATCGCCCACAGCACCCCTCAGACCCCCCCCCTGCCCACCCCCCCAGACCACTGTTTGCACCCAATCACCCCCCTAATCACCCATCAATCACTCCCTGTCACTATCTGTCAACGCTATTTTTTTTTATTCCCTAAACTGCCCCCTGGGGACTCCTGATCACCCCCACCCCTCAGATTCTCCCCAGACCCCCCCCCCTGTGTACTGTATGCATCTATCCCCCCTGATCACCTATCAAATCACCTGTCAATCACCTGTCAATCACCCATCAATCACCCCGTCACTGCCACCCATCAATCAGCCCCTAACCTGCCCCTTGCGGGCAATCCGATCACCCACCCACACCATCAGATCGCCTGCAGACCCGCCGTCAGATCACCTCCCAAGTGCATTGTTTACATCTGTTCTCTCCTCTAAATCACCTCCTATCACCACCTGTCACTGTAACCCATCAGATTAGACCCTAATCTGCCCCTAGGGCACCCAATCACCCGCCCACATGCTCAGATTGCCCTCAAACCCCCCCTTATCAATTCGCCTGTGCATTATTTACATCTGTTCTTCCCTGTAATAACCCACTGATCACCTGTCAATCACCTATCAATCACCCATCAATCACCCCCTGTCACTGCCACCCATCAATCACCCCCTGTCACTGCCACCCATCAATCAGCCCTAACCTGCCCCTTGCGGGCAATCTGATCACCCACCCACACCATCAGATCGCCTGCAGACCTGCTGTCAGATCACCTCCCAAGTGCATTGTTTACATCTGTCCTCTCCTCTAAACACCCACTAATTACCCATCAATCACCCCCTGTCACCACCTGTCACTGCTACCCATCAGATTAGACCATAATCTGCCCCTTGCGGGCACCCAATCACCCGCCCACACTCTCAGATTGCCCTCAGACCCCCCCTTATCAATTCGCCAGTGCATTATTTACTTCTGTTCTTCCCTGTAATAACCCACTGAACACCTGTCAATCACCTGTCAATCACCCATCAATCACCCCCTGTCACTGCCACCCATCAATCAGCCCCTGTCACTGCCACCCATCAATCAGCCCCTAACCTGCCCCTTGCAGGCAATCTGATCACCCACCCACACCATCAGATCGCCTGCAGACCCACCGTCAGATCACCTCCCAAGTGCATTGTTTACTTCTGTTCTCTCCTCTAAACACCCACTAATTACCCATCAATCACCACCTGTCACTGCTACCCATCAGATTAGACCCTAATCTGCCCCTTGCGGGCACCCAATCACCCGCCCACACGCTCAGATTGCCCTCAGACCCCCCCCCTTATCAATTCGCCAGTGCATTATTTACATCTATTTACATCTGTTCTTCCCTGTAATAACCCACTGATCACCTGTCAATCACCCATCAATCACCCCCTGTCACTGCCACCCATCAATCAGCCCCTGTCACTGCCACGCATCAATCAGCCCCTAACCTGCCCCTTGCAGGCAATCTGATCCCCCACCCACACCATCAGATCGCCTGCAGACCCACCGTCAGATCACCTCCCAAGTGCATTGTTTACTTCTGTTCTCTCCTCTAAACACCCACTAATTACCCATCAATCACCCCCTGTCACCACCTGTCACTGCTACCCATCAGATTAGACCCTAATCTCCCCCTTGCGGGCACCCAATCACCCGCCCACACGCTCAGATTGCCCTCAGACCCCCCCCCCCTTATCAATTCGCCAGTGCATTATTTACATCTATTTACATCTGTTCTTCCCTGTAATAACCCACTGATCACCTGTCAATCACCCATCAATCACCCCCTGCCACTGCCACCCATCAATCAGCCCCTAACCTGCCCCTTGCGGGCAATCTGATCACCCACCCACACCATCAGATCGCCTGCAGACCCACCGTTAGATCACCTCCCAAGTGCATTGTTTACATGTGTTCTCTCCTCTAAATACCCACTAATTACCCATCAATCACCCCCTGTCGCCGCTACCCATCAGATTAGACCCCTGTCTGCCCCTAGGGCACCCAATCACCCGCCCACACCCTCAGAATGCCCTCCGACCCCAGCCCTGATCACCTCGCCAGTGCATTGCTTGCATCTATTCCCCCCTCTAATCGCACCTTGAGACACTCATCAATCACCTCCTGTCACCCCCTAGCACACCTACCCATCAGATCAGGCCCTAATTTGCCCTGTGTGGGCTCCTGATCACTCGGCCAAACCCTCATATCCCCCTCAGACCCCCTTCCGATCACCTCCCCAGTGCATTGATTGCATCTATTTTCTCCTCCAAACACCCCCTGAGACACCCATCAATCACCTCCTGTCACCCCCCTAGCACTCCTATCCATCAGATCAGGCTCAATACAACCTGTCATCTAAAAGGCCACCCTGCTTATGACCGGTTCCACAAAATTCGCCCCCTCATAGACCACCTGTCATCAAAATTTGCAGATGCTTATACCCCTGAACAGTCATTTTGAGACATTTGGTTTCCAGACTACTCACGGTTTTGGGCCCGTAAAATGCCAGGGCAGTATAGGAACCCCACAAGTGACCCCATTTTAGAAAAGACACCCCAAGGTATTGTGTTAGGTGTATGACGAGTTCATAGAAGAATTTATTTTTTCTTAAAAGTTAGCGGAAATGGATTTTTATTGTTTTTTTCACAAAGTGTCATTTTTCACTAACTCGTGACAAAAAATAAATTCTTCTATGAACTCACCATACACCTAACGGAATACCTTGGGGTGTCTTCTTTCTAAAATGGGGTCACTTGTGGGGTTCCTATACTGCCCTGGTATTTTAGGGGCCCTAAACCGTGAGGAGTAGTCTAGAAAACAAATGCCTCAAAATGACCTGTGAATAGGACGTTGGGCCCCTTAGCGCACCTAAGCTGCAAAAAAGTGTCACACATGTCGTATCGCCGTACTCAGGAGAAGTAGTATAATGTGTTTTGGGGTGTATCTTTACACATACCCATGCTGGGTGGTAGAAATATCTCTGTAAATGGACAATTGTGTGTAAAAGAAATCAAAAATTTGTCATTTACAGAGATATTTCTCCCACCCAGCATGGGTATATGTAAAAATACACCACAAAACACATTATACTACTTCTTCTGAGAACGGCAGTACCACATGTAGAGGCTCCCTTAGCTTACTATTTCAATTGGCCTGGCACTGCTATTGGCCTGAGGAAGTGGGCTCAGACCCGTGAAACGCGTTGCCTGTGCTACCAATAAAATCTTTTGTCCCTACAAAGATTTGTCATCCCTGAGGTAAGCAACCTCAAACCTTTATCGGTTTTAAAACTGCTTTTAAACGCTTTTATATACCACCAGGGCGCCTATTTTAACCATTTAGTGCATCCCCAACCCCCATACGATACCCGTGTGAGGGGTGAAGGCAGAACATTTGTGGTTTACACCACGGTGGACATCTGCCTCCCTTCTTTTTTCCAAGGAGAGCGACCGCATCCAGGTCCTTAGTGACCTCCCTGAGTGGAGTCGGGTTAATTGTCTCCACCTGCTTCCTGTGGTCGGTTGCCCCTCTGCAACCCACTCTTGTGAGTAGATTCCTATCTTCTACATTGGCAATTTTGACTAAACATATTACACTATTGGGCTCCCGTGTTTTTTGTTTCCTGTGTCTTTTCCCCAGAAGGTGTCCTGACACCAATCATCCACTACTATTCCGTTAGGAGTATGGTGAGTTCATAGAAGATTTTATTTTTTGTCACAAGTTAGCGGAAAATGACACTTTGTGAAAAAAAAACAATTAAAATCAATTTCCGCTTACTTGTGACAAAAAATAAAATCTTCTATGAACTCACCATACACCTAACGGAATACCTTGGGGTGTCTTCTTTCTAAAATGGGGTCATTTGTGGGGTTCCTATACTGCCCTGGCATTTTAGGGGCCCTAAACCGTGAGGAGTAGTCTTGAAACCAAATGTCGCAAAATGACCTGTGAAATCCTAAAGGTACTCATTGGACTTTGGGTCCCTTAGCGCAGTTAGGGTGCAAAAAAGTGCCACACATGTGGTATCACCGTACTCAGGAGAAGTAGTATAATGTGTTTTGAGGTGTATTTTTACACATACCCATGCTGAGTGGGAGAAATATCTCTGTAAATGGACAATTGTGTATAAAAAAATCAAAAAATTTTCATTTACAGAGATATTTCTCCCACCCGGCATGGGTATGTGTAAAAATACACCCCAAAACGCATCATACTACTTCTCCTGAGTACGGCAATACCACATTTTTGGCACTTTTTTGCAGCCTAACTGCACTAAGGGGCCCAAAGTCTAATGAGCACCTTTAGTCTTTACAGGGGTGCTTACAATTAGGCACCCCCCAAAATGCCAGGACAGTAAACACACCCCACAAATGACCCCATTTTGGAAAGTAGACACTTCAAGGTATTCAGAGAGGAGCATAGTGAGTCCATGGCAGATTTCATTTTTTTTGTCGCAAGTTAGAAGAAATGGAAACTTTTTTTTTTCTTTTGTCACAAAGTGTCATTTTCCGCTAACTTGTGACAAAAAATAAAATCTTCTATAAACTCACCATGCCTCTCAGTGAATACTTTGGGATGTCTTCTTTCCAAAATGGGGTCATTTGGGGGTATTTATACTATTCTGGAATTTTAGCACCTCATGAAACATGACAGGTGGTCAGAAAAGTCAGAGATGCTTGAAAATGGGAAAATTCACTTTTGGCACCATAGTTTGTAAACGCTATAACTTTTACCCAAACCAATAAATATACACTGAATGGATTTTTTTTTTATCAAAGACATGTAGCACAATAAATTTGTACAAAAATGTATACAGAAATTTTACTTTATTTGAAAAATGTCAGCACAGAAATTTTAAAAAATCATTTTTTTGACAAAATTCATGTCTTTTTTGATGAATATAATAAAAACTAAAACTCGCAGCTGCAATCAAATAGCACCAAAAGAAAGCTGTATTAGTGACAGAAAAAGGAAATAAAATTCATTTAGGTGGAAGGTTGTATGACCGAGCAATAAACCGTGAAAGCTGCAGTGGTCTGAATGGAGAAAAAGGCTCTGGTCCTTAACCTCCTCGGCGTTCTATTGAGATCGCCAGGGAGGCTGCGGGAGGGTTTTTTTTTAATTAAAAAAAAACTATTTCATGCAGCCAACTGAAAGTTGGCTGCATGAAAGCCCACTAGAGGGCGCTCCGGAGGCGTTCTTCCGATCGCCTCCGGCGCCCATAATAAACAAGGAAGGCCGCAATGAGCGGCCTTCCTTGTTTTGCTTAGATCGTCGCCATGGCGACGAGCGGAGTGACGTCATGGACGTCAGCCGACGTCCTGACGTCAGCCGCCTCCGATCCAGCCCTTAGCGCTGGCCGGAACTTTTTGTTCCGGCTGCGCAGGGCTCAGGCGGCTAGGGGGGCCCTCTTTCGCCGCTGCTCGCGGCGAATCGCCGCAGAGCGGCGGCGATCAGGCAGCACACGCGGCTGGCAAAGTGCCGGCTGCGTGTGCTGCACTTTATTTGATAAAAATCGGCCCAGCAGGGCCTGAGCGGCAGCCTCCGGCGGTGATGGACGAGCTGAGCTCGTCCATACCGCTCAGGAGGTTAAGGGGCGAAAAGACTGTGGTCCTCAAGTGGTTAAGTAAAAAATGTATAAAGATTTTGCTTGTCTTGCAAAGTACTCTTAAACCAAGTTACTTGCAAGCCAAGGTTTTACTGTATATACATTTACCTATTACAATCAAATTATCTGGGACTATTAATAATTAAGATATTTATTGGGATTATCCTTCATGCAAAACAAAGTCCTCATAAATTACATAAGGTTAATGTGCGGTGATCTATCACTGCACATAGACATCCTTCCTTTTTAGTGAAAATTAACCATTACAGCAAGCTAATGGCTTGTACTGTACATGTAACAAAATGAGGAGGAGAAACTGAACATAATATGAGAAAAAAAATCTAAATTAAATCTATATATAAAAGCAATCATGATGAAGGCTGCTGAGCCTAAGTTCAGTTTAACCCTCCTGGCGGTTTGCAAAAATCCGCCAGGGGGCAGCAAATGCGTTTAAAAAAAAAATTTTTTGTCATGTAGCGAGACGAGGTCTCGCTACATGATAGCCGCTGCTCAGCGGCATCCCCCCAGCCCCTCCGATCGCCTCCGGCGATCGGAGATCAGGAGATCCCGCTCAAAGAACGGGATCTCGTGGAGGGCTTCCCCTGTCGCCATGGCGACGGGGCGGGATGACGTCACCGACGTCATCGACGTCGTGACGTCAAGGGGGACTCCGATCCACCCCACAGCGCTGCCTGGCACTGGTGGGCCAGGCAGCGCACGGGGTCTGGGGGGCGGCTGCGGCGCGACGGTTAGCGGCGGATCGGCGGGTAGCGGCGGCGATCGGGCACTGCACGCAGCTAGCAAAGTGCTAGCTGCGTGCAGCAAAAAAAAAATTATGCAAATCGGCCCAGCGGGGCCTGAGCGGTGCCTCCCGGAGGTTAAAATGTGTATATATATATATATATATATATATATATATATATACACATTTAATAACTCTATATTTAAATTAATTATGTATTAAAACATTCTATACAAATGGTGGATGTTTCAAGTGGAAGAACTTCAAAGGTGGGCCCCCAGTCTGAAAGAAAAAAGAGAAAAGAAAAACACCATGAATGCCTATGTATTGCAGTAGTTAAAGAGAGTCTGAAGCCCAAAAAAATACCTTTTTTGACTGGCCAGTCCTCTTCAGCAATAGGATTATAGCTGAAACAGTGCATTCCCACGGCAGAACAATCTATTTCTATTCCCGAAATCCCCGGGACAAAATTCGGGGCTCATTCCGGCTAGAGGCAGATCTTTGTGCAGTAGCTCTGCCTCTGCTCTCGTCAATCTCCGTCGATCTCCACCTCTCCCCGCCCCTCTCAGTCTTCTTTCACTGAGAGGGGCGGGGAGAGGCAGAGATCGGCGGAGATTGACGCGAGCAGAGGCAGAGCTACAGCGCAAAGCTCTGCCTGCCCTGGGGAGCAAAGTCCACAACCTGGAAAGTCATGGAATTTTACCTCGGGATTTTGGTGGTATAAATAGATTGTTCTGCCGTGGGAATGCAGTGTTTCAGCTATGATTTTATTGCTGAAGAGGACTGTCAAAAGAGGTATTCTTTTTGGCTTCAGACTCTCTTTAAAGCACTGAGATATTGATTATAGAGAGTGCTACTTACAAAGGTGGGTTTGCTGGATAGCATATGCCATATACAGCATGTGGAGAATTATGTCTCTATGCAGATTCAATCAGGAATCATCCTCAGAGCATTGTCAGTTGCTCTCCAGAAAAAGTAAAGCAAAAATCAAGGCCACTGGATCTAAATTCCGGGGGGGACCCCTAATTATACGGGGAGACTAAGATGAGTGGGAGGATGCACTCCAGGGATGTAAATGTTAAATGGATAAAATAAACAATCTTACTGTAGAACAAGGAATAAGAGATACAAATAGTTATTGGACACAAAGATGATTCGTTTTGCGGGTCCTACTCACTTCCTCATGTCAAAAGTATAATGTCTTTGCAGACAATTTTCAAGAGTTGGAGCGCCTGTTTAAGAAAATCATCTGCAACGACACTATTCTTTACAAAGGTTACAGCTTTGCCAAAGGAAAAAAAATAACTTTATAGATACTTGTGTCCTCCTCAACAATCTTCAGCTGCCTACTCAGCTCCCCTCTCCAGTCAGACTGAAGCTATTCCTCCCCACCAGAGACTGGTGACTGGCCATGGTAGGCTATGAATCAGAAAGGAGGTGTGATCTCCACCAATAGAACAGACATGCCCCGTTCTTCAAACCTAGGTAATTAAAGGGGAATATTTCAGCCTGACTGGGAGTGAGCAGGAAGTAGCAGGTCGCTGGGGATCTATAAACTGGTAGAGTAGGTGTTTTTTTTTCTTTTCTTTTTTTTTAACTCGCTAAAAGTGTTTGTTTAAAAAAAAAAATCATACATAATGAAAGTTTAAGTGAATGGAACACTTCTACAATGATTATTGTTAAATTACTTTGTTAGACATACAGTATATGATTTCTTCTGCATCGTTATTTTTCAGGAAATACACAGCCACATTAACTTTCTGTCAAATATTTTCAGGGCGTGACATACCCAGCATGCCACGGCTTGTGGAGCAAGTGGGCGCCCCCACTAGAGAGAAGCAGACTAGTAACCACTTCTTTCTGTGGTAATTCAGCTCTATAAATCCTTTACCTTATCATTGTGAAAGTCATTGTCTACTGTATGTCTCATTTCTATTACCTGGATGCTTGTTCTTTTGCAAAACGCTGCTGAGGAATACTGTTGTCACATACTGTATACTCCTTTTGTTTTGCAAAGGGCAGACTGCATATGAGCAGTGGAAGGTAGCTTCCAATGTCTCATAGAAAATTAACCGATAAGCTGGTAAAGTACAGAGAACTTTCAGTTCAAGTACAGAGTATGAAACACATATAGGACTGGGGTCTGAGGTAAGAAAGGTGTGAATTATAAAGAGGATGAAGGAATAATACATGTAGGTCACACAGAGGACTCTGCTATGGAATGGACTGAGTGGCAATGACACATGAGTACAGAAAAGTATGAGGTATAATGAGCTGGGAGGTTCAAAGAATATAGAGGTATTATGAGGTATGATATTTAGTAAATACTGGGGTAAAAATGAAGACTGAGGTACATAGAGGACTAAGGTAGAATGAAGAATGAAGCACAAAGATGACTAAGGAATATTAAACATGTACAGCATAGAGAGGACTGAGAGATGAGGCACGAGGACCAGATGGGAATGAGGTATACGCTATACGTGTTTGAAATTTAAAGAAGACTGGGATCTTATGAGGTATGAGTCAGAGAAGAATAATGTATAATTAAGTGAGAGGTATAATAAGGCATGATGCACAAAAGAGGACTCATGTACAGGGTGGGCTATTTATATGGATACACCTAATATGGCCATTTATATGGATACACCATTTTATGTGAATGGTGAAATTAACAAACAAAACCACCGCTATTGGTCTGACACTAACCCACATTGGATAGATCCCTCCAAGACTGTTGGAACAAAAACATTGACGGTATGGTGTGGTATATGGGGTGTATCCATAGATAAGGTGTATCCATATAAATGGCCCACCCTGTATAATGACAAATGGAGCAAACAGAATAGGTGCAATGAGGTATAAAATACAGAGGGGACATAGAGCTTGATTAAAGGAATTCTATCAAAGATTACATTTTTGAGGAAACATCTTTAATCAATGTAAAATAAATGTAAATAAAGAAATCAGCATATATTTTTTCTGTGCTGTCATTTTTTTTCAACATGTGTGTGTAACAGTGTGCCCTGAGGACACACTGACGGCGACGGGGTACTGGAACAGTCCATGGTGACAGGTGACGCCAGGTGTATAACAGCATTGCAGGCTATTCCCTGGCTCCCCCACCCGTGGCCGCCGCAGTAACAGGCCATCCGTTCTGCTAAGTTATACCCGCACAATATTATTATGAGGTCGCACTTCCATATGCACACAGTGTCCCGGCGAGTCAGTGGATGATGTTTGCTATCGAGGCAAAGGAGGGCGGAAGTGTTCCGTTCTGACAGAGCGCTGTATTATGTCGCCGGGACACTGTGTGAGGGACCACCAGGGCAGGCTGCAGCCACCCTATCTTGCACCCAATCACACTGATCCCCCCCCCCTTGCCTCTGATCGCCCACAGCACCCCTCAGACCCCCTCCCTGCCCACCCCCAGACCCATGTTTACACCCAATCACCCCCCTAATCACCCATCAATCACCTCCTGTCACTATCTGTCAGCGCTATTTTTTTTATTAGGTCCCTAACTGCACCCTGGGGGCTCCTGATCACCCCCCCCCACACATCCTCAGATCCTCCCCAGACCTCCCCCCCCTGTGTACTGTATACATCTATTCTCCCCACCAATCACCTGTCAATCAACCGTCAATTACCTGTCAATCACCCGTCAATCACCCCCTGTCACTAATACTCCCCCCTGGGGGCTCCTGATCACCCCCCCACACTCTCAGATCCTCCCCAGACCCCCTCCCTGTGTACTGTATACATCTATTCTCCCCATTAATCACCTGTCAATCATCCATCAATCACCCCCTGTCACTAACACTGCCCCCTGGGGGCTCCTGATCACCCCCCCCCCACACTTTCAGATCCTCCGCAGACCCCCCCCAGACCCCCTCCCTGTGTACTGTATACATCTATTCTCCCCACTAATCACCAGTCAATCACCCCCTGTCACTAATACTGATCACCCCCCACACTCTCAGATCCTCCCCAGACACCCCCCCCCTGTGTACTGTATCCATCTATTCTCTCCACTAATCACCTGTCAATCACCCATCAATCACCTGTCAATCACCCATCAATCACCCCCTGTCACTAACACTGCCCCCTGGGGGCTTCTGATCACCCCCCCACACTTTTAGATCCTCCGAAGACCCCCCCCCCCCCCTGTGTACTGTATACATCTATTCTTCCCTCTAATCACCCGTCAATCACCAGTCAATCACCAGTCAATCACCCATCAATCACCCCCTGTCACTAACACTGCCCCCGGGGGCTCCTGATCACCCCCCCACACTCTCAGATCCTCCCCAGACCCCCCCCCCCCCCGTGTACTGTATACATCTATTCTCCCCACTAATCACCTGTCAATCACCTGTCAATCACCCATCAATCACCCCCTGTCACTAACACTGCCCCCGGGGGCTCCTGATCACCCCCCCACACTCTCAGATCCTCTGCAGACCCCCCCCCCCCTTCGCGTGTACTGTATACATCTATTCTCCCCACTAATCACCTGTCAATCACCCGCCAATCACCCCCTGTCACTAACACTGCCCCCTGGGGGCTCCTGATCACCCCCCCCACACTCTCAGATCCTCCGCAGACCCCCCCCTTCGCGTGTACTGTATACATCTATTCTCCCCACTAATCACCTGTCAATCACCCGCCAATCACCCCCTGTCACTAACACTGCCCCCTGGGGGCTCCTGATCACTCCCCCCCCCACACTCTCAGATCCTCCGCAGACCCCCCCTGTGTACTGTATACATCTATTCTCCCCACTAATCACCTGTCAATCACCCGTCAATCACCCATCAATCACCCCCTGTCACTAACACTGCCCCCGGGGGCTCCTGATCACCCCCCCCCCCCACACTCTCAGATACTCCCCAGACCCCCCCCCCCCCCGTGTACTGTATACATCTATCCTCCCCTGTAATCACCCGTCAATCACCCATCAATCACCCCCTGTCACTGCTACCCATCAGATCAGACCCCTATCTGCCCCTAGGACACCCAATCACCCGCCCACACCCTCAGAACGCACTCAGACCCCAGCCCTGATCACCTCGCCAGTGCATTGCTTGCATCTATTCCCCCTTCTAATCACACCTTGAGACACCCATCAATCACCTCCTGTCACCCCCTGTCACCCCCTAGCACACCTACCCATCAGATCAGGCCCTAATTTGCCCCGTGTGGGCTCCTGCTCACTCGGCCAAACCCTCAGATCCCCCTCAGACCCCCTTCCGATCACCTCCCCAGTGCACTGATTGCATTTATTTTCCCCTCTAATCACCCCCTGAGACACCCATCAATCACCTCCTGTCATTCCCCCAGCACTCCTATCCATCAGATCATGCCCAATACAATCTGTCATCTAAGAGGCCACCCTGCTTATGACTGGTTCCACAAAATTCGCCCCCTCATAGTCCACCTGTCATCAAAATTTGCAGATGCTTATACCCCTGAACAGTCATTTTGAGGCATTTGGTTTCCATAATACTCCTCACGGTTTTGGGCCCCTAAAATGCCAGGGCAGTATAGGAACCCCACAAGTGACCCCATTTTAGAAAAAAAAAACACCCTAAGGTATTCCATTAGGTGTATGACGAGTTCATAGAAGATTTTACTTTTTGTCAAAAGTTAGCAGAAATTGATTTTTATTGTTTTTTTCACAAAGTGTCACTTTTCACTAACTTGTGACAAAAAATAAAATCTTCTATGAACTCACCATACACCTAACGGAATATCTTGGGGTGTCTTCTTTCTAAAATGGGGTCACTTGTGGGGTTCCTATACTGCCCTGGCATTTTAGGGGCCCTAAACCGTGAGGAGTAGTCTAGATACCAAATGCCTCAAAATGACCTGTGAATAGGACGTTGGGCCCCTTAGCGCACCTAGGCTGCAAAAAAGTGTCACACATGTGGTATCGCCGTACTCAGGAGAAGTAGTATAATGTGTTTTGGGGTGTATTTTTACACATACTCATGCTGGGTGGGAGAAATATCTCTGTAATTGACAATTTTTTTGATTATCTTTTACACACAATTGTCCATTTACAGAGATATTTCTTCCACCCAGCATGGGTATGTGTAAAAATACACTCCAAAACACACTATACTACTTCTCCTGAGTACGGCAATACCACATGTGTGACACTTTTTTGCAGCCTAGGTGCGCTAAGGGGCCCAACGTCCTATTCACAGGTCATTTTGAGGCATTTGGTATCTAGACTACTCATCGCGGTTTAGGGCCCCTAAAATGCCAGGGCAGTATAGGAACCCCACAAGTGACCCCATTTTAGAAAGAAGACACCCCAAGGTATTCCGTTAGTAGTATGGCGATTTCATAGAAGTTTTTATTTTATTGTCACAAGTTAGTGGAAAATGACACTTTGTGAAAAAAAAAATCAATTTCCGCTAACTTGTGACAAAAAGTAAAATCTTCTATGAACTCACCATACTACTAACGGAATACCTTGGGGTGTCTTCTTTCTAAAATGGGGTCACTTGTGGGGTTCCTATACTGCCCTGGCATTTTAGGGGCCCTAAACCGTGAGGAGTAGTCTAGAAACCAAAAGCCTCAAAATGACCTGTGAAATCCTAAAGGTACTCATAGGAAGTTGGGCCCCTTAGCGCAGTTAGGGTGCAAAAAAGTGCCACACATGTGGTATCGCCGTACTCAGGAAAAGTAATATAATGTGTTTTGTGGTGTATTTTTACTCATACCCATGCTGGGTGGGAGAAATATCTCTGTAAATAGACAATTGTGTGTAAAAAAAAAATAAAATTGTCATTTACAGAGATATTTCTCCCACCCAGCATGGGTATGTGTAAAAATACACCACAAAACACATTATACTACTTCTCCTGAGTACGGGGATACCATGTGTGGCACTTTTTTGCACCCTAAGGGCGCTAAGAGGCCCAAAGTCCACTGAGTACCTTTAGGATTTCACAGGTCATTTTGCGACATTTGGTTTCAAGACTACTCCTCACAGTTTAGGGTTTCTAAAATGTCAGGGCAGTATAGGAACCCCACAAATGACCCCATTTTAGAAAGAAGACACCCAAAGGTATTCCGTTAGGAGTATGGTGAGTTCATAGAAGATTTTATTTTTTTGTCACAAGTTAGCGGAAAACGACACTTTGTCAAAAAAAAAAAAACCAATTAAAATCAATTTCTGCTAACTTGTGACAAAAAATAAAATCTTCTATGAACTTACCATACTCCTAACGGAATACCTTGGGGTGTCTTCTTTCTAAAATAGGGTCATTAGTGGGGTTCCTATACTGCCCTGGCATTTTACGGGCCCTAAACCATGAGGAGTAGTCTTGAAACCAAATGTCGCAAAATGACCTGACCTGTGAAATCCTAAAGGTACTCATTGGACTTTGGGACCCTTAGCGCAGTTAGGGTGCAAAAAAGTGCCACACATGTGGTATCGCCGTACTCAGGAGAAGTAGTATAATGTGTTTTGGGGTGTATTTTTACACATACCCATGCTGGGTGGGAGAAATATCTCTGTAAATGGACAATTGTGTGTAAAAGAAATAAAAAAATTGTCATTTACAGAGATATTTCTCCCACCCAGCATAGGTATGTGTAAAAATACACCCCAAAACACATTATACTACTTCTCCTAAGTACGGCAATACCATATGTGTGGCACTTTTTTGCAGCCTAACTGCGCTAAGGGGCCCAAAGTCCAATGAGCACCTTTAGTCTTTACAGGGGTGCTTACAATTAGGCACCCCCCAAAATGCCAGGACAGTAAACCCACTCCACAAATGACCCCATTTTGGAAAGTAGACACTTCAAGGTATTCAGAGAGGGGCATGGTGAGTCCATGGCAGATTTTCATTTTTTTTTTTTGTCACAAGTTAGCAGAAATGGAAACTTTTTTTTTTTGTCTCAAAGTGTCATTTTCCGCTAACTTGTGACAAAAAATAAAATCTTCTATGAACTCACCATGCCTCTCAGTGAATACTTTGGGATGTCTTCTTTCCAAAATGGGGTCATTTGGGGGGTATTTATACTATCCTGGAATTTTAGCACCTCATGAAACATGACAGGTGGTCAGAATAGTCAGAGATGCTTCTAAATGGGAAAATTCACTTTTTGCACCATAGTTGTAAACGTTATAACTTTTACCCAAACCAATAAATATACACTGAATTGGTTTTTTTTCATCAAAGACATGTAGCACAATAAATTTGGACAAAAATGTATACAGAAGTTTTACTTTATTTGAAAAATGTCAGCACAGAAAGTAAAAAAAATCATTTTTTTGACAAAATTCATGTCTTTTTTGATGAATATAATAAAAACTAAAAATCGCAGCAGCAATCAAATAGCACCAAAAGAAAGCTGTATTAGTGACAAGAAAAGGAGGGAAAATTCATTTAGATAGTAGGTTGTATGACCAAGCAATAAACCATGAAAGCTGCACTGGTCTGAATGGAAAAAAAGTCTCTAGTCCTTAAGGGGCGAAAAGACTGTGGTCCTCAAGTGGTTAAGGGTCATGCACCATCATAGCGAATTAAGTGTTAGGCACTACAAGGGGAAGGTTCTGTGTGAGAGTAGAGAAAAGTTAGGTAATGGTTTATGAGGAGCGCCTGCTATTTGCAGCCAGTTCACGTAGCGCACAGGACTCCGGAAACCACCTGCACCCTTTTCAACAGCTCTGCTGCATGTAGCTGCTATCAGCAATGGCTCGAGAGTGAGGCACCAAAGTTTTGTAGCACAGTGAGCAGTACAGAACTTTTTCTTCTGGAAAGGTGATATTAGATCGGATCTTTGCTGCTGAGACAGAGATGGGCACTATGGCAAGATGGCAAATCAACAATCCCAAGCTGTGATGCATAGCATATGCCCCTATTACTTAATACATAACATAATATTTTTCAGAAATAGTGGTAAAATAACTTTTTTAACTGGTTGCTGTGTTTTCTAAGACTGGAGGAGGGGCGTCATGTTTCAGGTTAAAGAAACAGCTCCTCTGTAACTTCTTTGCCCTGTGAGGGATAGTGTGTCTTGGTGCGGCCTGTCTCCTAAAATCGGGGACTGAATAGAATAGAGGCTTAGGGGTGTTTGTCAAGAACCGGCCCGCGGCACGCCTGCGTATACGGTTCCCGACTGCGGGTTTGACCAGATTAAGCGGGGAACAGCCTTATTTAAGCTACAAACAAGGCTGGAACCCCTCAAAACACCTCTCACTGCCACCACTAGCGTTGCTAGACACTTCCACTCTGCTGTCGAGTCCTCAGCGCGCACTCCGCGTTTTCGTATTTGGGTCAGCTTTGCGCTTAGGCCAAATACGGGAACGCCACGCACCCACACACACACACAGTTGCAATCTTACACTGTCGTGAAGCAAAGACCCACTGACAGTCGTTCCGAACGATACTGTTAGCTACTCGCACTGGCGTTGTTCGTACGTTGGGTCAGCTGCGCGCTTAGGCCAACGTATGACAAACGCCCCCACACACAATGCAATTACAATTTCCTACGGTAGTGTTGCTCAAGCGTACAATTAGGCATGAACTTATACACGGTTACACTTCAGTCTCTTCTAGGCTATGAGTGTTAGTTTAGTACGGCAGAAGTCAAACTTATTAAATAATAATTTAATATTCCAGAAAAAACATAGAACAGTGCAGAACTGAATATATACAAAAAGATTACAAAAAACAAAGTAAAAATAGTTACAAGATAAAAGTTACAAAGATAACACACAAAGCGATTTTGCTTACCAAAATAAACGGGAAATAAACGTGCCAGCGTATCGATCTGGTGTTGTTGCGGGGGGTTCGCACTTCTGGTCAGGAACCAGGTTAGTTCTAGCTGTGTGAGCTACCTCCAAGAACTACAAGTTGTGGCTATCCTAGCTGCGGTTTTATACTATGAAATACGCCTGGAGGCTGTAAGCGTGTGTGGACGGGAGGAAGCTAGATTTAATTACATCCTCAGTCATAATTGGATCTCCAGATATCTAACATCCACCTGCGAAAAATGTACAATAGCCCACATACATGAAAAGATTTCCCTAGTCCACGTTACAGGTGACAACCCCATTGTTGACAGTACTTCCTAGCTGATCAAAGATAAGGAGGTTGCACCTCCACCAATAATTCAATTTCCTCACAATGAAATAGTGTTTAACACACATGCAAACTTTTGGTGAAGCTACTCTTCCTGACTTAGCCTACAGTTCTTCACTTCCTCAACAGAAGTGTAAATGTTACAAGTGTCAAGGACTTCAACACTTCACTTCTGCCATTGTCTTATTACCCCAAGCATTATTCACTGAAGTCCTCTTTAGATGCAAATGTAGGTCTTTGAAGTTACCTGACTATGTCCTGATTGGTATAATGGGACAATAGGGCTTCTAATTAGCTCCCTGCTCTCCTAGGAACTGAGGGTAATTGTATTCCACACTGTCACACAGACAAGTACAGCTTCCCCCAAAGCCAGATGATGACCCATACATACGCATCTGAAGTACAGTACATAGCAGTCAGACAGGCAAATGAAAATATTATCCTTACGTCATAAGCACCCCAGTATTTTCCTGACACGCCCCCCTCTTCCAAATGGCGCCGGCAGATGATTCTAACGAATCGTCCTGCCAAAGCCGACACTGACGGCCGGGCCTGGGGGGGGGTAATTCCTTAGCTCCAAGCTACAGGACTGGAACGCTAGGTCAGGTTGCTGCAATGTGTCATTGCCCCTGACAACCTGACGTAAGCAACCAGGGGAATGAGGGTCAGTGACAACCGTGAAGTCGCGACCATAGAGACAGTGCTGCAGCTGGGGGAGGGTTCCAACCGTCGCTACACGCACTTTCTCTATAGTGGCAGGAGCTATCTCTCGGTCCCTTTGGGGAACGATTCCCTGCCGGGCTGCCTCCTCCACTTCGGACAGCTCCGAGGGAATAACTTCCCAGAACCCTCTCAGCCCGCCCCTCCCAGCTGGTGACCTGCTGGCTAGCCCCCTGAGCTCTTCCAGGGTGCTGTCAAATCGAACAGCCCCAGAGAGCTCAGTGCTGCCTGTCACACATTCCAGGAAGGCTGCAGACGGAGAGGCTCCTGGGCCCTCAGGGCCAGGTTCCGAAATGGATGTGGCTGACCCAGCAACATTTGTCACTTCAGTGGACAGTCCCTCTGCTGTAGACCCGCTAGCGCTGCGGGTTACCACGGCAGCCGAGGGAGCGCCCACCTTACACATATCATGAACCACCTCACCTTTGGTCTTGAAACCATCTGAAGGGGAAGGATCTGGCCTGGTGCCATCTGCCCCTTCAGTGGACAGTCCACCTGCTGCAGCCCAGCGAGCGCCGCGGGTTCCTCCTGCAGCTGACGGAGTGTCCACATGACACACAGCATTACGTAGCACAACACACATGACATCAGCATTATCAGCCCTACATATATTGTCATTTGGGACATCACATAAAACATCAACATTATCTGTATCTTTACACACATTGCTACTCAGCACTTCACAAGTATCATCAACAGTTCTTGCCTCGATCGCCTCCATAGTCCGTGCGTCATAAATGACATTATCCATTTCTGCATTCTTTGTATCAACATGTCCCACTTCAGGCCTAGGCACTGGAGACTCACTAGGGCTGGCTCCTAGCACACAGTCCATAGCCCCTGGGGCCTCACCAGCACTCCCCATTTGCACAGCATTATCAGACAGTACCTTGCAAGAGTCCTGAACTTCTGCTGGGGATGCAGGCTCCACGGGGTTTGGAGTAGGCTCATACCGGGCCACTAACCGTCCCAGGTCAGTACCCAGCAACACGTTGGTGGGGATTTTGTCGGTTACCCCAACTTCTTTCAATCCGCTGCCGGCCCCCCAGTCCAGGTGGACCAAGGCGGTGGGTATGGCGGGGGTGACACCCCCAATTCCTCTGACAGCAATCATTTTCCCAGGTATGTACTGCTCTGGGTTCACAAGCTGGGGATGTATGAGAGTCACTTCTGCTCCAGTGTCTCTCAGCCCAGTGGCAACTGTACCCCCAACCGAGACAAGCTGCAGATTCTCTGCATAGCCAGTGGCATTCCTGGTAGCACACAATGCCGTTGGGACTTCACTGGCGTTTGAGGCCTCACTGGATTTTGGGGCCTCCCTCTTCCTCTCTGGGCAAGTCGTGCTGATATGACCCACCCTGTCACATACAAAGCATTTCCGAGTGTCAGTGGTTGGTTGCCTGACTCCAGGAGACAGCGGTGCTTGCCTCCTCTGGGTGCTGGGTGACACCGGTTTAGCCATCTGTTCTCCTCTCCAGCTGGGTGTAGTAGTCCTCCGGGACTCAGGTGCTCTATGGGCGGTGTAGGCATCGGCCATTTCCGCAGCCTCATCCACTGTCTTTGGTTCTCGATCCAGCACAAACAGCCGGACCTCAACAGGACAGGTGTGTAGGAACTGGTCTTTTATCATCAGCTCCTTCAGGGCATCCAAGGTTTCAACTGACAGTCCTTTTAGCCACTGCTGGAAGGCAGTGCGCAGGTTGCACGCGTGATCCAGGTAACTGTCATTAGGACCTCGCTGCACTGTCCTGAAACGTTTTCGATACACCTCTGGCGTGAGGTGGTATCGTGCAATGATGGCTTTCTTAATTGCCTCAAAGTCTGTTTCTTCCTCCTGGGGGAGACTCACAAACGCCTCCAGGGCCTTGCCTCTCAGCCCTGGGGTGAGGTATCTTGCCCACTGCTCACGGGGCACCCCATACTGCCGACAAGTCCTTTCATACCCCTGTAGGAAAGTGTCTATGTCAGAGTCCTTGTCCATAGCGGGGAACTTATCCAGGGGGATTCTGTGGACTCGCTCACCTTCGCGTTCTGCGGGTCCAGCAGATCGGTTCTGTTGCTGAAGTTTAGCCAGCTCCAGCTGGTGTTGCCGTTCAGCTCTTCCCTCCTCTGCTCGGAGTCTGTCCCTTTCGGCCTGGAGTCGCTGGGCAGCTTGTTCCCTCTGGGCTTGTCGTATTTCCCTCTCTGCTTGCCGATGTTCCAGAATCAGCTTTAGGCGCAGTTCGGGCTCAGCCGAACCTAGTAGCTGTAGGTCGGCTTCCAGAGATGTCATCTCCAAGTTCGGTGGATCTTCCAGGACATCGTCTCCACTCGCATTCTGTGGCAGGAGCGATTCCTCCTCTGTCGTGTCGTGAGCTGCATCCGCTGACGTTGAAGCACGGGCTTGCTCTGCCGCATCATGCTCCTCGAGCGCACGAACTAACTGCTCCTTAGTCTGGCCGCTCACCGTCTCGATGCCTTTGTGCTCACACAGGTTGAGTAGTATCTCCTTGTTTTGCCTTGCATAGCTGGATGCTTTCTGAGCCATCGTGTTGCAAAAAATAAAAAGAAAAAAGGGGGGAAGGGAAAGCAAACACCAAGTGTGTATCTTTGAACCAAAAAAAAAAGTATATAGATTCTGCACTGAGTAGACTTCTGTAGGCTAGTTGCTTCTAGCAAGCTTCCAGCCTTTAGTACTCAGAATAGCGAGCTAAACTGCGTACTAATGTACTAAACGATCCCACCACTGCCAGCCAATTATGTCAAGAACCGGCCCGCGGCACGCCTGCGTATACGGTTCCCGACTGCGGGTTTGACCAGATTAAGCGGGGAACAGCCTTATTTAAGCTACAAACAAGGCTGGAACTCCTCAAAACACCTCTCACTGCCACCACTAGCGTTGCTAGACACTTCCACTCTGCTGTCGAGTCCTCAGCGCGCACTCCGCGTTTTCGTATTTGGGTCAGCTTTGCGCTTAGGCCAAATACGGGAACGCCACGCACCCACACACACACACAGTTGCAATCTTACACTGTCGTGAAGCAAAGACCCACTAACAGTCGTTCCGAACGATACTGTTAGCTACTCGCACTGGCGTTGTTCGTACGTTGGGTCAGCTGCGCGCTTAGGCCAACGTATGACAAACGCCCCCACACACAATGCAATTACAATTTCCTACGGTAGTGTTGCTCAAGCGTACAATTAGGCATGAACTTATACACGGTTACACTTCAGTCTCTTCTAGGCTATGAGTGTTAGTTTAGTACGGCAGAAGTCAAACTTATTAAATAATAATTTAATATTCCAGAAAAAACATAGAACAGTGCAGAACTGAATATATACAAAAAGATTACAAAAAACAAAGTAAAAATAGTTACAAGATAAAAGTTACAAAGATAACACACAAAGCGATTTTGCTTACCAAAATAAACGGGAAATAAACGTGCCAGCGTATCGATCTGGTGTTGTTGCGGGGGGTTCGCACTTCTGGTCAGGAACCAGGTTAGTTCTAGCTGTGTGAGCTACCTCCAAGAACTACAAGTTGTGGCTATCCTAGCTGCGGTTTTATACTATGAAATACGCCTGGAGGCTGTAAGCCTGTGTGGACGGGAGGAAGCTAGATTTAATTACATCCTCAGTCATAATTGGATCTCCAGATATCTAACATCCACCTGCGAAAAATGTACAATAGCCCACATACATGAAAAGATTTCCCTAGTCCACGTTACAGGTGACAACCCCATTGTTGACAGTACTTCCTAGCTGATCAAAGATAAGGAGGTTGCACCTCCACCAATAATTCAATTTCCTCACAATGAAATAGTGTTTAACACACATGCCAACTTTTGGTGAAGCTACTCTTCCTGACTTAGCCTACAGTTCTTCACTTCCTCAACAGAAGTGTAAATGTTACAAGTGTCAAGGACTTCAACACTTCACTTCTGCCATTGTCTTATTACCCCAAGCATTATTCACTGAAGTCCTCTTTAGATGCAAATGTAGGTCTTTGAAGTTACCTGACTATGTCCTGATTGGTATAATGGGACAATAGGGCTTCTAATTAGCTCCCTGCTCTCCTAGGAACTGAGGGTAATTGTATTCCACACTGTCACACAGACAAGTACAGCTTCCCCCAAAGCCAGATGATGACCCATACATACGCATCTGAAGTACAGTACATAGCAGTCAGACAGGCAAATGAAAATATTATCCTTACGTCATAAGCACCCCAGTATTTTCCTGACAGTGTTGACTTCCATTTTACAACCATAATTAACACATTTCAGGCATGATCAGGGGCGGCTCTAGGCTTGTGGTGGCCCTGGACAGAGAAAGAATCTGTGGCCACTTCGCCTGCCAATGTCAATATGGTATCTTATGCATGCTAAATGGCCACATGCGGTGTGGACACTGCATAGCCATGTTGTGCTCATGTCACAACAAATGTTTAACCTTTGCTGAAATTTGCCACTACATGCTGACTCCACACTCACTGTCTCAGCATGTGGGGTCCTTTCTATAGCTGCTGGGGCTGATGGGGAGAACCTTTCCGGTGATTAGGCTGCAGACGGTGCCTTTACTAGTGATGCACGCATGTGCTCGTGCTGTCACTGTGACCTGCTGTGCTGCAGTGAAATGAGGCACTGGCACTGAAGTGTGCAGTTAAAGTGACCAGGTCAATCACTTGGTGAGCATATGTGGTAGCCCCCCAGCAAAGGTGGCCCTGTGCACTTGCACAGGAGGCACATGACTTAAGCCGTCCCTAGCGTGATGCACGAATGGCTGATAAATTTACTGTGCGCAGGTAGCACTGGCCAGGAGAACAGAGCTGTTATATCCTAGCAATGTGCATGGAGCTAATAGTGTAACGGATGATGCTCACGTGGCCTTAGTACCGGTACAATTCCCATAAGCTCCCTGCACACAGCAAATTTACCAGCCTTTCATGCACCAGGCCCTTTGACTTTTTCATTTTTTTGTACCACTTTATGTTGTACAAGTATGTGTGTGCCACCAACTTTTAACCTGTTTTGCATTGTAGGATCCTATGCTGGTGCTGTTATTGCTATGCCATTAGCGGGGATACTAGTACAGTATATTGGCTGGCCATCTGTCTTTTATATTTACGGTAAGTTTTTTTTATTTTCTATTATTGTGCCATATCAAGTGCCATAAAGTTAGCTGTGGTGGTGGTTTGGCTGATTCTTGCAACAGTTTCTGCTAAAATCGGATAAAAATCTAGTGATGCAAGACAGTAACATGATCGCTATGTATTGTCGGAAATACGGATTTCTGATTCCAAGAAAATGCAGGCTACTAATACCGTAATATTTCACCAGATTTACAATTTTGAAAATACTCGGCAGTACCAATCAGTGAATACAAAATTAAACTTCAGAAATTGGAAAACCACTGAAATTTTACACCAATTAAAAGACTTGGAAAAACTTGGTAGTATCCGAGTCTTGTGATTGGTCTAAAATTAATGCAGCAATCTGAATTCCAGGGAGACATTCTGCATTCTCTGATCGGTCCAATGCTTCTGAGTTCTGTGATTGGCCTAAAATTTTCAAGTTGTGGTAATGTGGCATTCCGACATTTCTGAGTGCAGATCTCTGATTTCTCACGCCAAAGGCCAATTTCTGATCCGAAAATTCAGAAAATTTGCTGGAATATTCCAACCATCTCTAATGATCACTACTCTGCATTTGATTTCCGATCAAGATCAGGAAAATACAGTAATGATCACATAGTGTATGCCTGACATTAGCATCCTATTTTTGTCTGAGATTTTGAAGCAGAGAGAGCTGCTATTATACAAATTATATGTCCCTTTAAGTCATAAAACAGGGATTATTTTTGACTAGCACAGACCTTGTTTTAAAGTGTCCTCAGTTACATGGGAAAAATAAACAAATTGCACCGCCAAGATGTCAAGAAACATTCCTATGTGCATAATTGTCCTTTGCTCTGTGTCTCTCACATGACTTATACTTTTAGTGCAGGAAGTTGTAACTGGGTGTGGCAGCACATGACCTGTGATCAGATATTTAGAGCACTGACTACCTTGCAACTGTGATCAGTCCAGCACACGTGAACGAAAGGGGAAAGTAGATGCCAAAATTAAGATTTGGAGAGTTGTCCACCAAACAGTGAACTGTCACCGTGGCTGCAAAGAAGCATAATAGAGCAAACCTAAATGTAGGCATTTTTATAACTTACTAAATATAAAGTGCCAACATATTAATTATACATCTCTATGTACATTAAATAAGGGTGCATATGATAAACCTGCTCAGTAGGGGTGTTGGTCAGACCCCAAATGATCTGGGGTTGCCTTTGAACACCACTGGAGGTGTATTGTGTGGCATGCAAAAGTGGTCATGATCATGTGAACATAGTAGTAATAGTAGGGGTGTCACTAGGAAGCAGTGGCACCTTACTCTATAAAAACTTTGAACAAAGCCCCCTCTCCTCAAAGAGAATTAGGCCTTAAGTACTATAGAAACAGCCATATTAGACATAATAGACAATATAGGTAATGTTTTACACAATTACCACTTACTTGTTAGGACAATGAGAAAATAGAGGTATGTATGCTGTGATGTATGCTTGGCAATTTTGGTACTTGCTCATGGTATGCTGAGATGTGGCCTTGTATTGTATTTTTTATTTTTCATTTTTCTGAAAATAAGAATTTAGGATGTGAATAAACAATAAACACTTATTAAAAAGACTCAGCTAGAGAAGACATGTATTTTACATATTGTTTAGGAAGGAAGGATATGTAGGCATTTGTTGCCAGATTTTAAGTGTGATATTTCTGGTTTAAATATCCATATTTCTGGTTTAAATATCCAGTCTCAATATCCCTTAAAATTGCCTGCCCCAACGTATCTGCCCTAACCTTAAAAGGAACCTTTAACCTAAAAAAAAGTTAGATACTTCCCTCCGTAGGGGAAAACCTCTGAATGTTCCAGGGCCTTCCCAAAGTTCCCACGCACCTCCTGCACTGTACTGGGACCCTCTAACCAATCTTTGAGATTAAAGTAAAAGATTTGCAATTTCTGCATGCAGCATTTGGGGGGGGGGGGGGGGCGATTGGGGTTATATTCTCATTCTCTTGAACAGGAGTCAAATTCATGGCAAAATCTCAGAATTTTGTGCCACAAAACCACAAATGCGATTCGTGATTTTGTTCTCCAAGTGTGAACCAGCCCTGAAGGACAGTCAGTGACAACAAGACTATATATACTCTGTTAAAGAGACACTGAAGCGAAAAAAAAATATGATATAATGAATTGCTTGTGTACTATGAATAATTACTAGAAGATTAGCAGCAAAGAAAATATTCTCATATTTTTATTTTCAGGTATATAGTGAGTTTTCTAACATTGCATCATTCTCTGATATGTGCAGATTACACAACACTCAGCATTTAAAATGATTCTTTCAGAGCAGTCTGTGAACTAATGACCTCTCCTCTGGCAGAGAAAAAGACATTTGTTTACTTACAGTTGAGATAATAAAAGTCAGAAGACAGCCCTCTCCAGGACTTTGAAAGTCGTAGAGCTTAATGGCTTTTTTGCATCGAGATAACAACTGGAGTTTCTTAACTCTTCCTGTGCTGGAAACAATTAGACTAATGTATCTGATCTTAATGTTTTATTTCTTAGCTGTACTACACATACAAATCATAATATCATAATTTTTTTTAGCTTTAGTGTCTCTTTAAGCACTGAGGAAGATGTTGGCGCTATATAAATACTAAATAAATAAGTTCTAAATTGTCACTGTTTAAAGGACACCTGAGCTGACACTACATATATGCTAGTGTGTCTAGTATTGGGTCCTTCTACTTACCAATTCTCCACTTTGGATGAGCAGTGCATGCTCTGGCCACTCATGCTCCCTGTAATTTTTTGCTCCTGCCATACTTGACAAGTACTGCTCATACATGAGGGTCAGTTCTGAAGAATGCATGCACAGAACACTATTGGCTGCTTTGCACATCCAGGCAGAAGTGCAAAATTACAGGGAGCGTGATTGGACAGAGTATGCACTGCTTCTTTGTTGAATGGGAGGCAGAGCAGCAAAATTGAGGGGAGCCCAATCAAACCGGCCCTGGCGATGTTCACTTGAGGTAAGTGAATGAGAAAGTTTATAGATGTATTAGACTATTGCATAACCAAGGGTCAAAGCACTATCTGTCTAACTTGAATATGTTGATACTGTATGTGGATCATGAAGTATTTTTCTCTATACAGGGATGTTTGGCATGATCTGGTACGTGTTCTGGTTACTGCATGCCACTGAGAGCCCAGCTAAGCATCCCTTCATTACCCCCGAGGAAAGAGCATACATTGAGTCAAGCATAGGAGAAGGCACCTGTTTCGTAACAACTGGTGTAAGTGTCTTTGGGGTAAAATGACTTTTATGATTTACTGCAGACATCAGACCACCAAATGTTGATTTGGGTAATACCTTTAATGAGTAAATGTACATGGTTAATTGCAAGCATTCCAAAACTTTGTTTCTTCTTCAGGCATTATACAGAACTAAATCAGAACCATACAACAGTGAATGTAACATATAGAGACTTATGTATGATTTTGTAGGCTTAACCTCTTGAGGACTGCAGGGCTAAACCTCCCTAGTGACCAGGCCATTTTTAGTAAAATTGACCACTGCAGCTTTAAGGCCAAGCTGCAGGGCCGCACAACACAGCACACAAGTGAATTCCCCCCCCCCTTTTCTCCCCACCAACAGAGCTCTCTGTTGGTGGGGTCTGATTGCTCCCCCCCATGTTTATTTTTTTTTTAATAAATATTGTTGTTAGTGTTTTTAATGAAAAAAACACTGTTTCTTTAACTAACTTCCCTCCCTTCCTCCCCACAGCCAACCAATTACGGCGATCGGCTGTCATAGGCTTCTGCCTATGTGAGCCGATCGCTCTCTTGTCCCCCAGGGGGACAGCTGTGTGACACGGCTGTTCCCAGTACAGCGCTGCTGCCGATCGCATCGCTGTACGTGTAAATAGACGGCGATCACGCCATCTAACAGTCATTGCCGGAGACTGAAGGCTGGGCGGAGCTCCGCCCCCCAAGCAGGAGATGCACGCGCAGCCTGCGCGCAATCTCCTGCAAAACAGAGCCCAAGGACTTTACGCCAATCGGCGTTAGGCGGTCCTGGGGCTGCCGCCGCGGCCACGCCCGTCGGCGTGACGCGGTCGGCAAGAGGTTAATCTGACGTGTCACACAGTTTAACCTCCTTTGAAATGTAAAAAGAAACTTATCAGTGCTCAAATCTATTGAACCCTGGCAGCATTGGTCAATACAAGTAAACACAAACAATTAACTTCGTTCTCAGCCAGAGAACAGCACCAAAGCTAAAAGTAGCCACACACTGGTCGATAGCCACCTGATCGACCAAAAGATAGATCCTTCTCTAATTGAATCTGACCAGAGAGGGATCCATTGGCTGCCCATACACTGCACACAGATTTTGAATCGATTTCAGCAGGAAATCGATTCAAAACCTGTGGAGCCCCCACCCTCAGGCTTCCCCCTATTCGGGTTCCCCTGGCCAGCAGCAATAACGTTACCTGTCCGCTGGCAAGAGTCCGCGAGGTCCGTGCTGTCGCATGTTCCGCTGTTCTCTTCACTTTCCTGTGGCAAGCCAAAGTTTAAACAGTAGAGGGTGCTCTAAATCAGGATGTTTAAAACTGGAAATGGAAGGGTCTTCCTATCTTGTTTTATGAAACCATATCTTCAAATTTCAGTTAAAGCAAACCTGATCTGAAAACGTCAAAATAAACAAACTTGTCATACTTACCTCCGATGTAGTCTGCTTATCAATCTTTCTCTTCTCCTGCATCATGTTTGTCCGCTGTGATCAATGGAATTATCTGCGCTCCATTTTAAAAATGGTGATGACCCTGTAACAGCTTCCGGGTCAGCACTCCGTTAATCAGTAATATCGCTTGAGCTATAGGGAAAAATGGACATTACCCTGCACATGAAATGCTATAGTTAAAAGGGCTCTAAAGTTGGCCACACACCATACAATAAAAAATATCAAATTTTTCACCAATTCGATAATTTAGACCGGTTGTCCTGAAAAATCTAGAGCTTTTCTTTGTTTTCGATCGATAAATCCAATTGAATTTCCCTTTTTTCTTATTTTTGGAGATTTTATCACTTTATCAAGAATTGTATGGTTTGTGATGGATTGACTATTACTTGATGTACCATTCCAATCAGTTCCATAATTTCTGAGCTTTTAGTTATTTTATTTATGATTGGGGAAAAATTTAACATAGCTGTGGGGTACATTGGTCAGATTTTTGAATTGTTACAATCGGTCAGAAAATTGATTATTTTTGAACTGAACAGATATTTAAAAAAATTGGATACTTTTCCGTTAGGCGGGCGCATCCGATAGGTGGCGCTAATTACATTAGAAGTCACGTAACAAAAGTAAAATGTAACCGATTCTATTGTGTTTTTTACTGGCCGTCTCGCTGCGGACAAATGTATTATCAAAAGTGAGTTAATTAAATTCAATTAAGCCAGCGGCAATGTAACAGATGAAGCCGCTGGCTTTGGCTCTGCCTGCTCTCCTCCCCCTCCCTCTCTCCTATAGAACACTGGCAGCCGGGGGACACACGCATCTCCCCGAGAGTCATTCATCGCAAGAAAACAAGCAGAGCGGGGAGGCTGCAGACATTGCTTCTGCCAGCACCCGCTCTGCAAGAACGGACGACTCTGGGGGGACACGCATGTCCCCGCCGGCTGCCAGTATTGTATAGGAGAGAGGCAGGGGGAGGAGAGTGAGCCCAAAACGGCGGCTTCATCTGTTACATTGCAGCCAGCTTAATTGAATTTAATTAACTCACGTTTGATAATACATTTGGCCGCAGTGAGACAGCCAGTAAAAAACACAATAGAATCGGTTACATTACACTTTTCTTACGTGACTATTAATGTAATTAGCGCCACCTATCGGATGCGCCCGGCTAACGTAAAAGTACCAAAAATTCTATGGTGTGTGGCCACTTTAAGGCTTTCAGCTTTCTGAGAGAAAAGTCTGACAAGATCTTGTCAGACCTGAAAGGAATTGTTGCTAAAAGAAAATGATGAGCTTCTGAGAGGAACTGATGGCAAGGTAAGTATGTAATATTTGTTTACAGGTACATCAACTGTTTAGCCTCTATAATAAAACCCCTGTCCCTGCGTCCTACTGTGTCTGTGCGTCCGGTCCTGACCGTTTGCTGTTTGTCAGCTTTTTCCAACTGACAAGCAAGAAATCTGAAGCAACTGAAAATCAAGAAATCCCTCTGTGCATAAAAATGAACATTCCGTACAGATTGCATGGCAGAACTAAAGATGTCACTACCAGTGATAAATTTCAGAATGTAAATCAGGGAGAGGGAATATTTTACAAAGGGAAAACACCGAGGAAATGCTATATAATACAAACCCTGTCCCTGCATTGCCTTGTGTATGTGCGTCCGTTGTGCATGGTATGCGGGTGGATTTTAGACAGCGGTCAGGGACAGGTGCACGACGGTCACGTCCCTGTGTGTTGGGGGGGTTAGGGGGAGGTTGCAGCCGTGGCCTAGCACCTGCTTTTTAAAGGGCAGGGATTTTTACTAGTTTTAAATAATTGTGCTGGTTTAGGTTCACTTTAAATACTCCAATACTCCAAAAATAATGGCAATATTGCATAAGTCAGCTACTGGTTCTGTGTACAAGTCCATGTACCAGAAAGATGCAATAGCATAGAGGAGCGCTCCACACCTAGATCTGACTCTGCTAGTCTGACATACTGTGATAAACATGGCTTCTTTAGATGTTTCCTGGCCTTGGGTTTGGATGAGTCATCAGTAAAATACCTTCTTATGTGTTTTTCCTAGAAATTCAAGACCCCTTGGAGGAAGTTCTTTACCTCAATGCCAGTCTATGCAATCATAGTAGCTAATTTTTGCAGAAGTTGGACATTTTATTTATTGCTCATTAGCCAGCCTGCTTACTTTGAAGAAGTTTTTGGATTTCCCATCAGCAAGGTATTTAGACTTCATGTATAAGCCTATATTGTTCAGCTCTAGAAATAAGATCCACCTTTATCTATAACTCATATGCCACATACTGTGTGTCCATAGCACATACAAGATATAACCTACTCTAATATGCTTTCCAATCAGGTTGGTCTCCTTTCAGCAGTTCCTCACATGGTAATGACCATTATTGTACCCATCGGAGGGCAACTGGCCGATTTCTTAAGGAGCAGACAAATATTGACTACCACAACTGTAAGGAAAATCATGAACTGTGGAGGTACTGAATTGCTCTTACTCAGTGTTCTTGTGTCAGTACTTACAGGGCCTCATTTACCATTCTGGGCCAGTGCCGTAGAACCCCACTCTTTTGTTTATTTTGTTTCTCACCTACCTGCACTTGCTAGAGACCCTTTTAATGGGGAAGATTGTTTGTAGTCATGAAGTTCAAAAACATTTTAGGTGCCCTGAAATTTGTGCTAATTAGACCAGCTTCACAGAAAGGCCATGTATTCGCATTGCTGACGTCAGCATCTTGGCTATTTATAAGAACGGCTCCAGTGATCTCAGTTTTAAGGAGATATGAGAGACTGTCCAACTCTTTGTAAACTCTAATAATACATACTACTTACGATGATTTAAAATGCATCACATTCCAAAACAAACAAACACACACAGCTTACAAAACTCCATAGAACGTTATAAGCCTGTCAGTTTCCTATTTTACCTGCTGGGGGCACTATGTTTAAGTACTGTAATGCATGGCATTTCTCTGGCCACCAGCAGGTGTCTCACTACAGTTTCTGGCTTCTCCCTGTTTTGCATACTGTTAATTAGCTAGCATTTGTTTTCTATTGTGAAGTATATCAATTGCCAAGTAACACCCTTCCCAGATTGTTTCCGCATGAAACTCATTTCCAAGTCTGCTTGTTTGAATTACTTGTGGTTGGCCCTGGCCCCTTGGATTGTTGAATCATTGCTTTTACGTGCTCTGCCCTGCACTGACTTGATCTTGATGCATATATTGTGTATTATTTGAGGTACAGGGTTAATGTATGTTTTGTGTAAATTCTTGCATTATTTTCAAGACTGGTAATCTAAGTGATGTTGATGGCAAAGGTATATCATATCATATCACTAAACAGTTTATGCATGGCAGGTAGATGCTATTGTGTCTACATAGATTCAGCTCTAGTGGTGACTAGATATAATATGTCTCTTCACAAGAGAGCTATTGTCCTTTTCCTGGCCTTGTAACTTTGGGTTATTAACCATTTCCTAACAATTGTGTGTGTAGGTTTTGGGATGGAGGCCACACTTCTGCTGGTGGTTGGCTATTCTCACAGGAAGGCCATTGCAATTTCCTTCCTTGTTCTTGCTGTTGGCTTCAGCGGATTTGCTATATCAGGTAAGAAATCTGTGGAGAAAAAGTCACCAAATTATCTGCTTACCATTTTTATCCTTGGTAACAATTAAACTCTGACAGGATTTTGTTGCAATCTGTGTCATCAATTAGTACACAACCACGTGCTACCTGTTACACTGCTGAAGCAATAGGAAGCTCCGTTATTTATACCTGTCTGCTCCAGCGTCAACCATAAATGTCTGGCATTCATTCCATTTCCTGTTCCTGTATCAGCTGTCACGGGACAGAAGGTCAGATTAAATATCTCCTATTGCTGGCAGCTGAATATGACATGGCACCAGCTGTGTAATTATGGTGCACGGTACTTAGCGGCGGTAGTGGTGGATTTATCAGTGGACCGAATTAGCACTTTCAATTGGTGGCACTAAGGGGAATGTTAATGTCAACCATTGGTAGTGGGTTTAGTGTTATGCATAGGTAGGGGAGGGTTAATGTGATGAGAGTAGGGTCATGACAGGCGATAGTAGAATATACAAAATTATTGCGCTGATTGCACTTCCTGAATGAGAAATATATGTATAAATTTTTTTTTTATCATAATACTTTTATTTGAGTAAAAGCAGTTAAACATTAAAGAACAACAATTAAGCAATAGAGATGCATTAAAGTTTAGGCGGATAACAAGAAAGTACCATCATGTTATATCAAAACTAATACAAATGACACTCCTACTTAAGCAGTCTTTAACTGTTTGTTTTAACTAAACCTATACTGGGTAACAACTGGTATACAAGTCCCTAATGAAATGTATCAAAACAGTGGGCGACAGAGTGCCCTTGATACATCTAACTGAAAAGAGGTAATTTAGGAGTACTTTAAGAGAGTAAAGGCTGCATTATAACCTGAGAGCAATCTTTCAATAACATCCAAGAGGAACTGTCTATCCAGTACGTAGAGTAATCTATTAATTATAGAGTGAGCCGTTTATTATAATAAACCAGGTAACCCAGGATGAGAAAAATTCTAGCTAGAGAAATTAAACCAGGAGGTAGGAAGGGAAAAGGCCTTATGATCCCCTAAGGACCTAAGCCTGATCTTGTGTTCCAGGAAGAGGTTTCTGTTTACTATAGATAGTAATTGGTTAATAGAAAGTGCATCTGCCGATTTCCAGTTGCTTGTAATTAGTGAAAGAGCGGCCAATACAATATGCATTACCTGAGGCTGAATATTTATTGGTAGCTCATCCAACCCCACTAAAAGTAAAGCTAGTTTAGAGGAAATGCGGAAGTTTGATTAAAACAATCTTCTGATTAAATGTTCGACTTGGTGAAAAGTTGGGTGTGGGGAAAGTGGAATTCTTTAAGTTTAGAGCCTAGGAAGAGCTGATTAAGTGTATTAATGATAGCTTTAGACCAGGAGGTGAGCTTTAAATGAGGGGTAAGAATGGAGAGAGCAGTCAGAGGTATGAGAGGACTATGGGCAAGAGAGGAGTTAGGTGGACATTTAATAAAGTGCTCCCAAGCAAGAAGCAGGGCCCTTATAGTTAGATATTGGGAAGGAGGGATATTTGCCCCTAATAGAGTAGCTTCAAGCACTTGTCTGGGGT
The DNA here is from genome assembly GCF_040937935.1 of Hyperolius riggenbachi. Lineage (NCBI taxonomy): Eukaryota > Metazoa > Chordata > Amphibia > Anura > Hyperoliidae > Hyperolius > Hyperolius riggenbachi. The sequence continues at coordinate 343,668,432 of NC_090648.1, read as the reverse complement.
GTTTTTTTAAGAAAATATTGTTCAATTTTGACCCATGGTTCAATAATAGGGACAGACCACCAGTTTTTGACCATGTCCAGCAGTGTAGAAAAATAATACACCTCTAAAGATGGCAACACTGCCACTGCTGGACATATGTTGCACTACCAAGTAGACTCTTTATGTACACAGGTTTGCTTGCACTAACTGCATACTCATATAAACTGTTTAGGAGTTGGAAATTTCCTGCTGATAATCATTGACACTTACCATGTTTACTGCACTTTTTCTTATGTTCTGCCTGTCTGCAAACATCTACAAGTTGCATTGCAATATGCATCCTCACAGTGTACCTCACTCCATATTCATTTCATCTGCTCTGCTCTGCTCACCTTACTCAGCTTCTCGTGAACTGTTAGCTCTCCTGAAATCTCTCTCTCCCTCCAGCAGCTCAAAAACCTTTAAATCCCATTCACATTTGCTTACTCTCTCCCTCCTACTCTTACTTGCTGCTGGTGATATATATCGCCTAGCCCTGGGCCACAGCCTGCTGCCAGACAAGCATCCCCTGCTGACCCGCTTCACAGCTCTCTGTCCACAAATAACTTCAACACCCATCCTCGCCCCAACCTCATTTCCATCCATCCCACTCACAAGCACATGCTCCCCCTACCCTGCGGTCTCTGGAATGCCAGATCCGTCCGCAATAAACTTACAGAGGTCCACAACCTCTTCCTCTCCAAATCCCTCACCATCCTCGCACTCACTGAGACATGGCTCCCCCCTCTGACTCTGCCGCAGAGGCTGCCCTCTCATACGGGGGGCTTCACCTCAGTCACACCCCCAGACCAGACAACAGGACCGGGGGAGGGGTAGGTCTGCTCCTCTCCCCATCCTGCACATTCCGTGTCCTCACTCCACCTTCCTCCCTACAATTCACATCATTTGAGGCCCACACTATCCGCCTCTACAATCCCCTCCCAGCCATTGTTGCAGTCTTATACCGCCCTCCGGGCTCCACACGACAATTTCTCGACAACCTTGCCTCCTGGCTCCCACACATCCTCTCCTCTGACCTCCCCACCATCATCCTCGGGGATTTCAATATACCCATCAATAAACCCAAGAACTCTGTTGCGACCCGGCTACTCACCATAGCCAACTCACATGGCCTAGTACAACACACCAACGCCCCCACTCACACTGCACGTCACACTCTCGACCTTATATTCACTAAATCCACCACCATTGCAGACCTCTACATCGCACCATTTCCACCCTCAGACCATTACCTTCTCGCCTTCAACCTCCTCACGGAAGGCACCTCCAAACTACCCGCCCACCCACCTGGTCGATGGCAGCAAGACCTACGCAAGCTCAACCCTGGCGTCCTTGCTGACTCCCTCCATGGCCTATCCTCCACTCTCCCCAGCCTAACCTGTCCTAATCTTGCTGCAGCTCAGTATCACCAAATTCTCTCATCAGCCCTAGAGAAAGCTGCTCCACCAATATTCCGCCGCAACCGACCCCCTAACCCCCAGCCCTGGCGCACTACCCATACTCGCAACCTCCAGAGGGAAACGCGCCACTGAACGAAAATGGCGGAAAACTCGACTAAACCAGGATTTCCTACAGTACAAGACTAACCTGCAGCAGTTCCACACTGCCCTTGCTCATGCGAAGCAGGAATACTTTACCAAGCTCATCGGAGCACAAGCTTCCAATCCCCGGCGTCTTTTTAGCACCTTCAACTCCCTGCTTAAACCCACCCCCCCACCTTCTGTTTCCTCCCTCTCTGCCACAGATTTAGCCACCCACTTCACCAACAAAATAGTCTCCATCCGTCAGGAAATATCCAATCTTCAATCTTCACCTCCCACCTGCTCACAACCTACTCCTTCTCCACCCTATCCTCCCCTCACCTCCTTCACTCCTACTACCACTGAGGAGGTCAACCACCTACTGCAGACTTCCCATACCACTACCTCCCCCCTTGACCCTATCCCTTCTGATCTACTTCAGCCTCACTTCACGGATCTGGCCCCAGTCCTCACTACCATGTTTAACCTCTCCCTATCCACAGGCACCTTCCCCTCAGACTTCAAGCAGGCCACTGTACTGCCTCTGCTCAAGAAACCCTCCCTCGACCCCTCGCTACCCTCCAACTACCGCCCGATCTCCCTCCTCCCCTTCGCCTCAAAACTCCTTGAGGGTCTGGTTCACAAACGCCTGACCTAGTACCTCAATGCCAACTCACTACTAGACCCACTGCAATCTGGATTTCGGCCTGCCCACTCAACCGAAACGGCTCTCACCAAAGTGGTCAATGACCTTGCCTTAGCTAAAGCTGAAGGTAAATACACCATTCTCCTCCTCCTTGACCTTTCAGCAGCTTTTGATACAGTAGATCATCCCCTACTCCTCCAGTCCCTCCAATCCATGGGCATTCACGATCTCGCCCTGACCTGGCTTTCATCCTACCTCTCCAACCGCTCCTTCACGACCTCCTTCAATGAGTCCTCGTCCACCCCCAACCACCTCTCAGTGGGAGTCCCCCAAGGCTCGGTCCTTGGCCCCCTACTGTTCTCCCTATACATATCCTCCATTGGCAAGGTTATCTCCTCCATGGGTTTTAACTATCATCTGTATGCAGATGACACCCAAATCTATCTCCACACCCCTGACATATCCACCACTACCATGGACAAGGTCTCCTCCTGCCTATCTGCCATCTCCTCCTGGATGTCCGCTAGGTTCCTAAAACTAAATCTAGACAAAACGGAATTTATGATCTTCCCACCCCGGTCATCCCTGGACCTCCCAGATGTGCAGGTCACTGTTAACCACACTACTATTCACCCTACCTCTCAAGCCCGCTGTCTGGGTGTCACCCTGGACTCCGCACTCTCCTTCACTCCCCACATCCAAAACCTCACAAAGTCCTGCAACTTCCACCTTCGTAACATCTGTAAGATTCGCCCTTTCCTGACCCCTGCCACCACCAAACTCCTCATCCATTCCCTCATAATTTCCCGCCTCGACTACTGCAATGCCCTTCTGTCTGGACTCCCTAAGACCCGAATAGCCCCACTGCAGTCCATCATGAATGCGGCTGCCAGAATTATCCACTCCTCCCATCGCTCCACCAGGGCGGCTCCCCTCCGTGAATCCCTCCACTGGCTTCCTATCCAGTCCAGAATCAGATTCAAGATATTGTGTCTGACCTACAAATCCATCCACAAAACCTGTCCAACCTACATTTCTGATCTTACTCAGAGATACACACCAAGCCGCTCACTCCGCTCCTCCAATGAACTTCGCCTGACCGTCCCCCGCATCACCCAGTCCCATGCACGCCTCCAAGACTTCTCAAGAGCTGCTCCGACACTATGGAACTCCCTACCTCCACCCATTAGGGCAGCCCCCTCCTTCAACACCTTCAAGAAGGCCCTCAAAACTCACCTTTTCACTCTTGCCTACCACCCCTCACAATTGCTCTAAACCCACAGCCGAACTCTGGTCCCCTACCTCTCGTGTCCCTACCTCTCCCTCTAGATTGTAAGCCTTTGGGCAGGGTCCTCACTCCTTTTGTGTCCTACCTGATTATGCTCCTCTATTACTGTGCACCCATGCTATGCATTTGAGTGAACCTAACTTGCCTAACTCCATGCTCCCATCCAGTGACTGACTAAGCATTACCTTGTACTCATACTGTGCTGTGTGATCTGGTTTTCTTGTATTCCTGTATTGTCATATTGCTGTTTGTCACCCCTAAATATTGTCTGTAACCTAAATTAATGTCCAGCGCTGCGTAATATGTTGGCGCTTTATAAATACAACAAATAAATAAATAATAAATAAACACCATACCCCCATTTTTGGGGGGGAGAATCATAATGTTGTAAGGGACCCTTACCTTCTTTACCATGCACACAAAATGGTTGATACATTTCTTTAGGTCAATTATAAAAGCTCTGCGTAACGGAATATTCACAGTTCTAAAGATATACAACATCTTTGGTAAGGTAAAAATATTTGAAGGCCGCTATGCAGCCTGACCATGAGAGCCTGTCTTTAGACATTTCTTTACCTTCCTGTCTGATCGAATTTAACAGAGGAATATAGTTGCTATCAAATAATCTCTCCGATTTTGCTGTTAACTTAATACCCAGATAAGTCACTTCATTTTATATGTATACATATACAGCAGTTTTCAGAACTTACTGATTATATATTGCTGCCATCATTGTATGAATTATATTGAACTGGGCACATAGCATTTTTTACTTGTTTGTTTTCCCCTATAATCATGGTTGTAGGATTTATATTTGATTCAATCATGCTGTAATCAGTTGTATACAAATCAGCTGGCTTTTGGGTGGAGTCCCCCTGCTGGGGTATCCAACATCTTTTAATTGTTTTTAATTGTTTTTATTCATGTTATATTCTTAAAGTTTGATTCCGCATCGATATTAGTGGCAACTTTCTTTCTTTGAGAGGGGTTTTCTTGATAGGACCTTTTCTTGTTTTTCTTTAAAAAGTAACACAGAAGCTAGCGATATTTCTGTTACTGTGGAGGGTGAGAAGGGATGATGTGCAGCACAAAAAAGAACAGCTACTGGCAGGCAAAGGGAAGCATACGCTTGGGTTACGGGTGGTTTATCAGATCTTTAGGTAATGTCAGGGATGCGCCATACACTCAGATTCATGCCCAGGTGGTCCACCACCTTGGCCAAGTTTAATCCAGCATGTGTACTTAGTCTTAGACATAAAACTAACAGTACACACAATTACATATGATATTTTTGAACGGCAAAACAAATCAAACCAAGGATAAATTACCAATGTTAATCATAGTTTTCTGAAATATGTCTTTAAATGGCAACAGTGAAACACAGGCTTTCTGAGCAGAGGCTTAACTAGAGGGGAGCAGCCCCTGCAGGGGGTTCAGATCTTTGGGGGCCCGACTACTAACCTCCCCCACTCCTATACAGGGGGCTATACTTCAGATGTGGTGTTTTTGTGGCTTCACTTGTATTGCTGAGAATATCATGATGGCCACACTTGTTTTATGACCAGTGTGAGATGGGCCCCAAGGTCGTGAAGGGCACCAAAGAGAGGCGAGGGAAGGGGTGTGACCACTGGGGAGGCCCCATCAAAGGTTCTCTGGGGTGCCCCATGAGTTGTAGTTACGCTTCTGAGTGAGAGCGTACAATACAAATCTGTGTGTTCAGCAAACTGTAAAATATGGAACTCTTATAAAAATAAGTAGAGTAAACGCTATCGCTTTTTTTCACATTGAAAACTTCCTGTTCTTTCCTTTAAATATGTCTGCCACCAGCAGTGTTCCTGGTAGTATCACTCATGCTCCTCTTGATTTTGTAATGCTTCAAGAGTATCCTGTATCTCAGAAGAATATATGCCACATAATGGGCTAATATTCCAAAACATTATCATTTTTTTAATTAACCTTTGTCTCTAGTGCCGCTGATACTTAACTACGATCGATACTTGATTAAACATTTTTTTGTGCTTCCTCATTTTTTAATTTCATCAAACAACAATGCTAGTGTTTGAATGCTCCTCTAATTACTGCTGAGACTGCGGTCTGATACTATCTGGGTAAGCTCTGTTTGCCAGATGGAGCATTTGCTATATTAGAATGCAAATGATATTTGTGTTCCACTGTTTTCTTTTATTTTTGTTTTATTACTACTTCACAGTCTTCTAGAGCTAATTAGCTAATCACTGACAAGGATGCCAGAGGCTGCTGACTATGTGAATAACTAGATGACTCTATCTTATCATATAAAAATAAGTCATTGTGAAATAAAAAGTTACAATAAACAAATTCATGTAAAGTCCAAATCCTCCTTTATTTATTTACACGTTTCTCACTGTACAGCATAGCTGCCAGAGCCAGATGTGTACGTTTTTACTGCCCAAGGCCCACTATTATCAGCTGCCCCTCGACCATCAGTATCCTAACCTCCCCAACATGGCAGTGATTGGATTGTAAGCTCCTCTGTGAGTGGTGAATTCAGTGATTGACAGGCAGCTCTGAGATCACTGTAAGTGCCACTTCATTGCCAATTCATCTGCAAAGTATAAAAGTAGCCGGGTCTCCACCTGGATTTGCAATTTTAGCTTAGTTTATTGCATGATATAGCCACAACACAGCATAACGTTTCGGCATGCAGGCCTTTGCCTCCTGGAGTAAGCATTTGACAAAGGCCTGTGTGTCGATTCATTATGCTGTTTTGTGGCTATGATACCATGGAATAAATTAAGCTACAATTGCAAATTCAGGTGGAGACCCGGCTACCTTTATTCTTTGCAAGTGTGTTTGCACCCTTTGGGAATCAGAGTGTTTCTGGTTGACTCCCTGGTTTCTGTAATTGTTTTGTGTGGCTTGGCAGTGGACATCTCTTTCTATGTTGCCAATTCATCCTTAAAGTGCCAGATCTGGCTGTTGGTAGCCACCCACTGCCATATGTAAACTCTGTGAAGCAGTACAAAAAAGGACTGGGACTGGCTGCTAATGTGTGCAGAGTGCAGCACAGCCGGCACCAGGAATAGTGCGGTTGGGTGCTCACCCAACCACTGCAAATGTTTGGCAGGTTAACTGTTACTGCCAGCCTACTGCACCAACAGCCTGCCCCTCATTTTCAGGGTGCACTGGGCCATGGCCTTTGTGGCCTTGCCTGAAATCCGGCCATGATAGCTGCAAAAGAAGCCACCCCCCAAGAAAGTCACCATTGTAAACTTTTCATTATTTTGATGTAACTGCCCTGACAAAAAGTTGTTTTCTAAGAACTTGCGCTTGTTATTCAAATTGGCCAGTGCCAGTCTGAACAGTAAGTCCCCATTCATAACAAATTACTAATTAATCTGATATATTTTGGTGAAAAATCTATAGTGTGTAGAAGCACCCTTCAACATCCCATTAAAGAATGTCATTGATATGTGAAATAGTCTGTCTTGTGTGCAAATTTAGTTTCAAAGATTTTTTTTTATTGAAAGATTGCAGAGATAAAACATTATTGTGTTAAGAAGAGTATTTGTACAGTATCAACAATATAACAATCATTTATAAAATGCAGACAATAGCAGCTTTTACATGTCTAGTGTGCAAATTTAAGGCAAATAGTACCATGCTTGAAATCAGGCTAATCATATGCACTCCCTACTGATTTTGATTGGCCCAATTCCAAACTTCATACAATTTTTAATTTAATTTGCTTACAAGTCAAAATTGTTAGCATCTCATTGACCACCTGTACTGCGTAGAACAGACTGCTACTGTTCCTGTGGGACATGCACAGTTGATATCGTCACCTCCCACGTCGCTGTGCGTCCCTGCACACAGGATGATTCTCATTGGTCCACCTAGTGGATGAATGGGTAGCCTCAGCGGGAAATTAAAAGATGCTTCTGCTGGGGCTCTTCTGAAGATGGAGTAGAAGATGGCAATGGTGGCTTTCCCAGTGGGCCCCACTTGGCACACAGCCACCAAGAGGAGACTATGAAGTCAGACAAGTACTGGGCCCCTGTTGACTTTTTTGCGGTGGGTTGTCAGGTGACACTGACTATTGTGCACACATCTCCAGGGCAACGAGGCAGCAGTGCCGTGGTGCTGAAGCACAGCTCCATGGCACAAATTCTTTGCTCCACATTGCTCGGCATCACTTGGGATAGCTAGTATTCAGAGTTATGCTCCCAGTGCTTGGACATCGCTCAGGTGAAGAAGTCGGCAATTTAATTTTTCAGTAAATCCTGAGCGATGTGAGGTGATAAGAAACTCAGACGTTTTGAGCTTCTTATCACCACGAATTGCATATGGCCCTGAGTCTTTCATAGCAGTCACTCTTCTGCTTCAGGTAGGAGTCTCTTAGTTGGACTTGCAGAAAGTGGAATACCTGAGTAGAGCAGCAACTCAGTCTTGGCTGTAGGCAGATATTGTCCTGCTTCACTGTACCTGGCAGAAAGCACAGGAGTAGCCTGGATTTACCCAGCAGCCCACTTTCCTTATTTCCCCTTAGCTAGTACAGAAAGTTATGTGATATAAATTTAGAATATAAATGTAATTTCTGTGTATTTATTTTTCCTAGGGTTTAATGTGAATCACTTGGACATTGCTCCACGCTACGCCAGTATTCTTATGGGCATCTCAAATGGTGTTGGAACCTTATCTGGAATGGTGTGTCCACTCATTGTTGGTGCTATGACAAGGCACAAGGTAAGTTATGTAACTGGGCTCCTTATAACAAGTGATTGTTTTAAAATAAGTACTAAATCTAGCAGCATGTATGTGGTCATATAAACTGCTACCATATTGCACCACTTTGCTGGCTCCATACTGGAGATACAGTACCTAAACAATGTAAGGAAAACCCCTATTTCAATAGTTGGATTGGTAATTTAACTGATTTAATTCAGTAGTATTGTTACCAGTGTAGTATTGTTAAAAGAACGCTATCAAACCAAGTGTTCTAAAATTACAATGTACAAATAATGTCTAAGTAGCTGTGTAAACTTTTTCCTACTTTTCATGTTAAATATCAGAGGCAAAAGCTTTATGTCATTGTGTGCAGGATTTAGTTCTATTGGAACAAATCATTCTCAAATTGGTGTCTGCTTCAATGCACAGCCAGTGTTATTTTTTTGCATATCAGACTACAGAGTATTTATTTTTCTCTGAAAGCAAAAAAAGTATGAAAAGCTGTGGTATCACGGACAATTACAAATGTTTATAACAAGCTACATTGTCTCTGCTCTCTTCAGAGACACAGGCAGCTGCAGCTGCTGAGAGCTTTCTCTCACACACAGGGTTAACAGATACACTGTGAAGGAATACCCCCTCCCCTCATGGTTCACTCGGCCGTCAGATTTAAGCAGACTTGCCATCAATTAAGAGTGAAAAGAATTTGATACAGTAAACAAGAAATAAGCAAGTGAATTGTATACATTATTATTTACTAGAGATGGCCCGAACGGTTCGCCGGTGAACGGTTCCAGGCAAACTTTGGGTGGTTCGCGATCGCATGCGAACGCGAACTTTCCCGGAAGTTCGGTTCAGCCCCATAGTGCACCATTGGGGTCAACATTGACCCTCTACATCACAGTCAGCGGGCCCATTGTAGCCAATCAGGCTACACTATCTCCTGGAGCCACTCCACCCCTTATAACGTATAAGGCAGGCAGCGCCGGCCTACACTCACTCGTGTCGCTGCAGTAATTGGTGAAGGGAAAGCTGCTGGCAGACTCTCATAGGGAAAGATTAGTTAGGCTCTTGTAAGCTTGTTAGCTTGCTCCTCGCTGATTCTTATTCCTAAAATAGCACCCTCCACAGAGACTGTGCACACAGTTGTTGCTAAACGATTTTATGTGGATACATGTTTGTCTTGTGGAGGGAGGAAAAAAGTCTGCTCCAAGAAGTTTAACGCCACTTTAAACAAAACCTGTATATATCAAATTTCTACATATATTTCTATGATCCATTCATGATGACAAAGGCCAGAAAGAAGTAAGCAAAGGAGTGCCCATTTTTCCGTACGGCTAAGCGGTCTCACTCACTTTTTCCTACAACAAAGCATCTGCTGTACAGCAGCAGAGTGGCACAGCGGAAGCGTGCTGAGCCCATAACCCAGAGGTCGATGGATCGAAACCATCCTCTGCTAGATGTACTTTACTTTTTACACCTTGCTTTACCACATGGGCCAATCAGTGGCCATAGCCCCGTAAGAGAAAGTGTCATTAGGGCCTTGCTGTAACATAGATAGTAGTGTCACTTTTAGTAGCAAACCTAACGGTAGTGTAATTTTACATGTATCAAAGGAAAGAACAATGCATTTTCTGACGGGGCTTCCAGGGTGTCCATACGCAGCCACAGTGCTTTGGCCAGGGATTGCTATACAGCCGCAATATGGCTGTATGAAGATCCCTGGCATTTTTTCCTATTTTCCCAATTTTTTTTTTTTGGGGGGGGGGGGGGAGTGTGGGAATTTAAAAAAAAAATGATGTGGGGTCCCCCCTCCTGAAACTTTTTAACTCCTTGCCCCCCATGCAGGCTGGGATAACCAGAATGTGGAGCTCCGACTGATTGGGGCTTCATACCCTGACTATACCAGCTGCAAACAGGTCCCTTAATGCCGATTTTTGTTCCTGGGTATATGTTGGGGGGGGGGGGGGGCAGGTTTATTTTGCCCTGGGTCCCCATTGTTGCTAAAATCGGCCCTGAGGGTAGCTAAGAGTACTGGTGAGCCTTTCTTGTAGTTGAAGAGATGAGTGAACTGTGACACCACATTTAAAAAAAATTTAAAAAAAGCAAACAGCGAAGCTTCCCCATATTGGAGCATTGGATTTGGTAAAGTCTCAAGCCAATGTGTTGTAAGACACAAGTAAGCTTTAAGTTAGCAGGAATGGTTGCATGGCCACCTAGCTTTTCATCCTTCCCACACTTGCCCTGGAATCTTCCAGACTTCAAATTGCTGTCCTTTGCTGTGTGTGTTACACCAGCATCATCCAGGGGGGCACATGATCTTTCTGAAGTCTTGAATTGAAGCCTGTAAGTATCACCATGTGTCCCACTGCTTTCATCTAGTAAATTAGGCAAATAGGCAAGCTCATTTTTCTCTTGGGTATATCACAATGGTACATGCTAGGCTGGCTTCAGCATGTAGTGTTGGTGGTGTAGTGGTGAGCATAGCTGCCTTCCAAGCAGTTGACCTGAGTTCGATTCCTGGCCAATGTATGTAAGCTGGCTTTTGACATCCTACAAATCCCTGGAAGACAAGACAGGAGGAGGAGGGAGGAAGGAATTACACTCCCTGATTGATGTATACACATGCAAGATGTTATAAAGCTGTTTAGACCTGCAATTTAGCATTCAATGTGATTTCTGCCCTTAAAACGTATTAGACCCCTTGAAACCTCTTTTCCATCACTTTTCTGGCCAGCATAATTTTCTCAAATTTTCCAAGTTCGCCACCCCATTGAAGTCTATTGCGGTTCGCGAAAGTTCGCGCAAACCGAACTTTCCCGGTAGGTTTGCGAACCTAAAATCGGAGGTTCGGGCCATCGCTATTATTTACCAGCACTTCAGGAACTCTCTCAATCCCAGGTTAAAAAAACATGGTATATCTAAGCAATATATATTGGGTGAGGTATTATGGTGTACATTTTATTCTACGCATGCCTGTTTTGTAAAGAGAACCAATTTCTAATGGATTGATCCCCTTGCCAATATACAGATAAGCTCCAGTGGATCTATATGCAAGTACCTAGAAAGTTGTTTTTTATGTATAAGAAATTCTTTAATAATGTACATGTTGGAATCTCAAACACATCACCAGGGATTTTGATATTTTGATTTTACAGGTGAATGAAGCTCCTTTATTTAATATGTAAAAATATTCCATGAAATGAGATGTATAGCTCTGAGGCTGGCTGTAAGATAACTGTTATAATATGTATCACATGTAACAAAGACTCGGATATTTTCTTCTTCTTTTCTTCTTTCATCTCTGCTTCCTCTGGTGTCCTCACTTGAGGGGAGCCTCTACTCTCTTTCTACTCTTTCCTTCTTAGGAGTGTACTGACTTACCAATAAGTTTGTGTTTTGATATGTTGAAATGTTCGTTTTTATGTTGTATTTTGTATGCAAACAAAAAATACAATAAAATTTACCTGTTAAAAAAAACATGGTAATCGAAGTAAAATTGTCCAGTAATTGGCCACTAAAAATTGGATGTGAGTACTAGGCTTTACACTGGCTCACCTAGTAGCATTAGAAGCAGGGAGAGGTTTCTATTCCATTCCATTTGTGTCATTCCACTTTTATTGAAACAAACTCAGTTCTCAGCAATAAAGGTTTACACATTAGGCCTGACCCATAAAACAAAGTGACCAGTCTGCTTTTTGTCCTAGAATCAGACATACGGTATTTAGAGTGAAACCAGACAGAATGAAACCTGTTATTTCATGATTTTGACCTGCTTTAAGAATTTCAGCACACTTTGTTGCCGACAGTCAGCTGTTTCTGCCATACAGATGGAGAAGCAGGTGACTGCTGTAAGTTCTAGCAAATACTGAGGTTAGGTTCTTACTAGACCTTAAAGAGAACCTGAGGTGGCTTGTACGAATCCTATCAGCACACAGAGGCTGGGTCTGTATATAATGCCCAGCCTCTGTTGCTATACTGTTTCCCCCCGTGCTAGCGACATGCAGCTTGTCACCAGCAGGCTGTTTACAGCTGTACTGTCAGTCTCACTGCTCCCCTTCCCTCCCCACTGGAAGGGACACGGCGACATAGAGGAGGCGGGGGAGTGGTGAGACTGACAGTACAGCTGTAAACAGCCTGCTGGTGACAAGATGCATGTCGCTAGCATGGCTGTGTGATTTATGGGGCACAGCAGAGCGCAGGAGGGGGGGGGGCCTGGGGGGAAGCAGTATAGCAATAGAGGCTGGGCATTATATGCAGACCCAGCCTCTGTGTGCTATTAGGATTTGTACAAGCCGCCTTGGGTTCTCTTTAATCAGTGTTGACTGATTTAATGTCATTTATAGCATCTGTTCAGACTAAAGATTGATTAAGATGTAATGGGCCCTAGGCAAGGTAGTAGATTTGGGGCCCCCTTGTGGTCTTTTTGGTAATCTGAAGTGTAGAGAGGTCAGAGAAGGTGGCTGGCGGGCCCCTTGATACTCACTAGGCCCCAGGCACCTGCGTAGGTTGCCTGGTGGATGATCCTGCTCTGGTTCAGACATGTCCATTTTGAGCTTATCTGTCCCCATTGTGGAAAGAGGAATGCAAAGTCCCATCTTGTAGAACTTTTCCAGACACCACATATACTACGTTTTCGGACGGACACAATGAAAGTTTATAGACACAGACTACATCTATTATCTCTAGTGCTTTCAACGGAAGTTGGACATGAGAAATTTCCTGTTTGGGTGCTATAAACTCTTCCTGGTCCTCGCCATCATGAATATAAAATCCATTTAGGTGACAGAATAAAAAAAAATGTACAAAGGTATATTAACAGGTCAGAGATGGGTTCAGGTGTAATGGGTACTAGGCAAGGTAGTAGATTTGGGGCCACCTTTGGGTCCCTTTGATAAGCTGAAGTGGAGAAAGGTCAGAGAAGGTGGCAGGTGGGTCTCTTGACACCCACTAGGCCTAAAGCACCTGCCCTAGGTTACCTGGTAAATGCATCGGTCCTCTGTGACCAAACAGGTTGCCAATCTGAAATAGTGTGGGTCTAGCCTGACAACAAAGTGTTGCTTTGGGAAGTAGAACTTCGATTTATGGCTGGGCTGAAATGGAACGCAGGTCTCTTTTGAAACAAAAGCGCAGTTGTCTATTAAATTTTTCATATATTTATTCTAGACACGTGAAGAATGGCAGAATGTGTTTCTGATTGCCGCGATAGTGCATTACAGCGGCGTTCTCTTCTATGGCATCTTCGCTTCGGGTGAGCAGCAGGATTGGGCAGATCCGGAGAGCCTGAGTGAAGATAAGTGTGGCATTATTGAGAACGATGAGCTGGCAGAGGAAACCGAGCTGAACAATGAATTCACCAGTCCCAGTAAAAAGACGAGTTATGGCGCCACTATTCAGAGTAATGAGGTGCGCAGGACAGGATGGAGGAAGCAGAAGGGAACGACACAAGACTTGGATGAACAAACTTCCTATCAATATGAAAATGGCAACTTTCAGGACTCCTAATTGTGGGAGCCCAAAGAGTGGTGTTTACATGAGCACAATGTATGTGTCTGCAGATTGCTGCTTAACCCTGAGCATACAAGAGATAAGCGTCATTAGCAATGATATTGATTGGCCATTATTACATGTAAATGAGCTGGAAGAAATGTCGCATTAAGATAATCCACGGAACATATTGATTTCTTAGACCTGAATGTGCTATACAGGCATTCCCATTTTTCATGCTATGCAACATTAACATGCATGTGTCAGTGATGACTTGTTGACAAGTCGCTGTTGATTAATATACTTGCATTTTAATTAATACCGATTTGTTATAAGAACTTACATTCAACACTTTCTCCCTTAGGTTAAATGTCCTATGGTCTTTTTTTTTTTTTTTTTTTTAATACCCCAGTGCTTAGTGTTGTTGGTTTACATCCTTTCTTAAGAAAAGCAATTCTGAACACCTTCTGTTACATTCGTCTACAGTATATACTCATGCCAGGGTCACACTATGTATAGTGGTGCTGTATTTATCCTGACATATGTGCGGTACCATTGACAGGATCTGTTGCAGGATCCACAATCACTCTGGAGCAGTCTGCTCTTTCTCTTAAAAAAGGATGGAAAGAAATTGAGAGTTGCTCCTTGTTTCTCTGCGCACTTATAGTTGATACTCACTAATTTTTTCAAAGTAGACCTCAGACAGTCTTGTTTCAGGCTGTGGAAAAATTCCAGTTAAAGACAAGGGATGGTTGAGATGGTCATTCAGCAAAGCTCCAGACATTGGTGCATGTCGGTCAGCGTTGTGTATACACCGATGGCACCATGCCACATACATGGGGATGGAGCTGGGCACTGTGCCGACCTGCAGGTCTAGAGCTTTGCTGAATGTCCAATAAATGCACTTTGCTAACGGATGGTGCCCGCTTCCTCTTTCTTCCTGTGTCACTGGAATTGCAACTTCCATTTCCACTTCCTCCTTATATACAGCTGGAGCACATCGTTGTGGACAAATGGCATAGACAGAGCCTACACATGGCACGGTGAGATCCTTCAATTAATTTCCCACTGCATTTTAAGTGCTGCACACACCTAGCCTATTTGTATATTGATCCTGATGGTTACTGAGATGCTAATTTTTCCAACTTGGTGGAAACTTTATTGCTGGTTGAAATTGGACCAAAGTTAACCCAATTCTAATCTGCAGCTTTACAATCTAAGGGTGTAGTGCACAACTTCACCACTAGCTGACCCAAAAGGCACATGACTAGGCGACCTGTAGCTAGAAACAGCTCTACTCTTTCTCTTACTGAAGTCCACAATTGACAGCAAAGGAAGAGTGGCATTTTTATTATGTTTTCCCTATGTAACAAGAGGTCCACTTTAAATGTAAATATTCTAGCTACTTCTCAGGGCTGCATACGTTCTTCACAGCGGATATCTGCTGAAAGATATTGGACCTATGTTACTAAGGCATCTCAAGGGAGTCCTAAGAGATCCAGCAAATCTCTCCTACAGTTTATCTATTTATTGGCTATTATGTGGTAAAAGTTTGCATCAATTGCCTAGGTTATATTAAATTGTAGTTCTGTATTTGCAATCACCCAATGATGCTCACAATGGGAATATCCTGAATATATATAAGTTCTTGCAGTGGATGCAGCATGCACTAGTAATCAGTGGCATAGCTAAGGAGCTATGGGCCCCGGTACTAGTTTTGCATTGGGGTCCCCCAAGCATGCTAGACATGACAATTTATATGGTTCATCTAAACCAGTGCAGTTTCTAGGCTAAAATGCACCCAGGGCGAAGGTGTAAAAATTGCGCCCCCCCCCCCGGACCCCTCCCCCCGGAGCAAGGTATGGGTGCCCGCAGTATAGGTTTGCCAGGTCTAGTTGCATTTAGTATAGGTCCCCCCAGTATAGGTAGCCAAGAATAGGTACCCCAGTATAGGTAGCCAGCTATAGGTCCCCCCAGTATAGATAGCCAGGCATAGGTGAGCCAGTATAGTTGCCCCCGCTATAGGTTAGCCAGGTAGGTGCCTCCAGTATAGGTAGCCAGTATAGTTGCCCCAGTATAGGTTAGATAGGCAGGCGCCCTCGGTATAAGTTAGATAGGTAGGTTCCCCAGTACAGGTTAGCTAGGTGGGTGCCTCTAATATAGGTAGCCAGAATAGTTGCCCCCAGCATAGGTTAGATAGGTAGGTGCCCCCAGTATAGGTTATTTAGGTAGGTGTCTCCAATATAGGTAGCCAGTATAGTTGCCACCTGTATAGGCTAGCTAGGTAGGTATGTGCCCCCAATACAGGTTAGATAAGTGCCCCCAGTATAGGTTAGATAGGTAGCTGCCCCCCCAGTATAGGTTAGATAGGTAGGTGCCCCTCAGTATAGGTTAGATAGGTAGCTCCCCCCAGTATAGGCTAGATTGGACAGGTGCCCCCCAGTATAGGTTAGATAGGTAGCTGCCCCCCAGTATAGGTTAGATTAGGTAGCTGCCCCCCAGTATAGGTTAGATTAGGTAGGTAGCTGTCCCCCAGTGTAGGTTAGATAGGTAGCTGCCCCCCAGTGTAGGTTAGATAGGTAGGTGCCCCCCAGTATAGGTTAGATTAGGAAGCTCCCCCCCAGTATAGGCTAGATTAGACAGGTGCCCCCCAGTATAGGTTAGATAGGTAGCTGCCCCCCAGTATAGGTTAGATTAGGTAGCTGCCCCCCAGTATAGGTTAGATAGGTAGCTGCCCCCCAGTATAGGTTAGATTAGGTAGCTGCCCCCCAGTATAGGTTAGATAGGTAGCTGCCCCCCAGTATAGGTTAGATTAGGTAGCTGCCCCCCAGTATAGGTTAGATTAGGTAGATAGCTGCCCCCCCCCGTGTAGGTTAGATAGGTAGCTGCCCCCCAGTATAGGTTAGATAGGTAGCTGCCCCACAGTGTTGGTTAGATAGGTAGCTGCCCCCCAGTGTCGTTTAGATTAGGTAGGTGCCCCCCAGAGTAGGTTAGATTAGGTAGCTGCCCCCCAGTATAGGTTAGATTAGGTATCTGCCCCCCAGCGTAGGTTAGATTAGGTAGGTGCTCCCCCAGTATAGGTTAGATAGGTAGCTGCCCCCCAGTGTAGGTTAGATTAGGTAGGTGCCCCCCCAGTATAGGTTAGATTAGGTAGCTGCCCCCCAGCGTAGGTTAGATTAGGTAGGTGCCCCCCAGCGTAGGTTAGATAGGTAGCTGTCCCCCATAATGGAGGGGGGAGCCGGAGCCGCAGGGAGGGCAGCCCGACCTTTCCCTCCCTCTCCTGGGCCGCCCTCCGTGCTCCCCCCTCAGACGCATACTCAGGCAGGAAGCGCCGCTGTTTACAACTCACCTCCCTGGCTCCAAGCGCTGCTCGTCTCTCGCCGCCGGTCTTTTCCTCTCTGCCTACACGCTGATAAACACGCTGCTTCCGGCAGCGGGTGTATCAGCGTGTATACACAGAGGAGACCTGCGGCGAGAGAGCAGCGCTTGGAGCCAGGGAGGTGAGTTGTAAACAGCGGCACTTCCTGCCTGAGTATGCGTCTGAGGGGGGAGCATGGAGGGCGGCCCAGGAGAGGGAGGGAGAGGGAGGGCTGCCCTCCCCGCTGCTCTAGCGCCCCCCTCCCAACAGCGCCCCGGGCGGCCCAAGAAACAGGCATGATCTAAACCAATACAGGTCAACTACAGTGTCAGAGGTGCAAGAAGGGGATGGGGAACAGCTTGTTTATGATTATTACTATTCAAAGCATCTATAGAAGTGAATATTATCAGCACAGGAAAAATAAATAGCTAATACTGTGGTTAAGGGGTGGGCCCCACGGGGCCCCTCTAGGCCAAGGGTCCTCATGTGCTCGCTACCTCTGCACCCCCTATTGCTACACCACTGCTTGCAATCTTACAACCACAAATTTCAAAGCCTCTCAAAAACCCTCATTATGGTCTAATAGGTCCCTAGCAAGGGCTGCAGTTTTAACTTAACCTGCCTGGCGTTCTATTAAGATCGCCAGGGAGGCTGCGGGAGGGTTTTTTTTTAATAAAAAAAAAAATATTTCATGCAGCCAACTGAAAGTTGGCTGCATGAAAGCCCACTAGAGGGCGCTCCGGAGGCGTTCTTCTGATCGCCTCCGGCGGCCAGAAGTAACACGGAAGGCCGCAATGAGCGGCCTTCCGTGTTTCGCTTACCTCGTCGCCATGGCGACGAGCGGAGTAACGTCATGGACGTCAGCCGACGTCCTGACGTCAGCCGCCTCCGATCCAGCCCTTAGCGCTGGCCGGAACTTTTTGTTCTGGCTACGCTGGGCTCAGGCGGCTGGGGGGACCCTCTTTCGCCACTGCATGCGGCGGATCGCCGCACTGCAGCGGCGATCAGGCAGCACACGCGGCTGGCAAAGTGCCGGCTGTGTGTGCTGCTTTTTATTTGAGCCAAATCGGCCCAGCAGGGCCTGAGCGGCAGGCTCCGGCGGTACTGGACGAGCTGAGCTCGTCCAGACCGCTCAGCAGGTTAATAGCAGACAATGTTAATTAGTGCAGTTCAAGTATTGTGGATTATTTAGAGTCAGATCACACTGGTTCTGCTGCATTGTGGTATTCCACAGCAGACATGTGGAATGGAAATGATCCATGCTTACTCATGTGTCTATTAAAGAAATATAAAAAAAGTAAAAAAATTATTTTAACTGGCCTGGGGCTTTTTGCAGCCCCATGGAGTCATCCTATGCCCATGACGTCCTTCTGATTCCTTCCAGCCAGCAGCGGCGACCCCGCAAGGCTGTCGCTGGCTACTGGGCATGGGTGGCCCTGAGCTGCATGCACCCTGATTGTGCAGTTGTGAGTTCCATGTATTGTGCATGCGCAGAATGCTCCCGCTGTGGGATTGCCATCGGGGTGCGCACGGCTCGGGGCCAGGCATGCACAGTAGCTGGCGATTTGACTAGCTTTTCCAGGGTCGTCGCTGCTGGCTGGAGAGAATCGGGACGAGACCGTGGGCACAGGACAACTCCAGGGGCTGCAAGAAGCCCCAAGTAAGTTAAAATCTTTTTTTTTTTGCTTCAAGAGAATCTGTATTGTTAAAATCGCACAAAAGTAAACATACCAGTGTGTTAGATAAGAGAGCAGAGAAAAGCTGGCTAATATAAATAACACACACACACGGGAGTGTGCATAGAGGGTCCTGGAGGGGGCGTGCATAGCAGATCAACACTGAAGAGTTCGCAGCCTTCCAGACACAGGGCGACAAATCCGACAGGGGAAAGATAAGCTGATTTATTACAGAGACGGTGATAGTAGAAAGTGCTGCAGTAAGCCAGAGCACATTAGAATAGGTTTAGGAACTTGTAGGATGGTAGAAAACAGGATGACATTTTGGTTACAGGGTCTCTTTAAATATTCCTTTAAGGTTCTGTGACACAATGCAACCCAGAACATTTTTATGATCAGCAGAAAGCATTGCTGTGCATTGTGGTATGGCAGCTCTACACAGGTCCATAATGGAGTGAAGAACAGAGAGACCCATACATCGCGCTGACCCTAGATATGTGAGCTAACCTTTATGGTATCCCCACTTGAGATGCTTGGAGAATTTCAGAGTAAATCAGGTCCTTTGTGTGTTCACACCTCCAAGATATGTCTAGGTAGAGTATGTTTGTGTTTTAAAATTCTATTTTCATATGCTGTATGTATTAGTTATTACTTGTGGTCATTTTTAATAAACACTTCCTGTTTAATGTCTAAGTAGAATCAAGTATTGTGAGTATTATGTTGGCTATGTACAGGCTATTCTTTCATCTTATATAAAGAGGTCAGTAATGTCTGAACTCTTAACAGTCATTACATGAATAGTGTATTATTAAAAAGGAATACAGTTTACGTTGAGCATCACATCTCTGTAGTCATTCTTAATGTCTGGCAGAATTCTGTGAAATAATGGTTTGGTCACGAGATAATGGATTTGGGAGGAGATATGCTGGCCACATATGGTATTAGGAGGCGAAGATATGCTGGCCACATTTGTTATGGGGTAGGGGAATGGTGGCTGCACCGTTATTCAGTGTGTATGTGTGGTTGAGGAGAGACAAATTAATAATTGTTCCACTCCTAGGTCGACTTTGTTTTGGCTCCCATTCCATGTGCAGCCCACAACCCACTCTTCTGTGTATAACTTTTATCTACCCCTCCCTTGGGCAGCAGCTCCCTTCTTCCATGTGTTTCAATTAATTTACAGCCATCTTTGTTATATGCAGATACCCCTCTTCCATGTTTATCTGTCTGTAAGGGCTGCCTCAAACCTACCCCTGGGCCTCTATGGTCTTTCCAGAAATCCAGCCCTGGCCATATTTGCGGCAGGTTGAGGTTATGGTGGCCACACTTGTTATGGAGTGTGGTATAAGGTGAAAATGGTGGCTATTCTTGATATGGGGAGGGAAGGGAGGTGGTCAAGGTGGCCATATTTGTTATGGGAGGGGGAGGGGATGATGGCCACACTTGTCATAGTGAGAAGGGGAAATATAATGGCTGCAATTGTTGTATGACTCCAGTGGCCACCACTGTGGGGAAGGGGGAGGAGTTACTGGAATGTAGGGGCTCCATAATTTGTAGTTATGTCCCTGGAACAAGGTTAGTAGGGACATCATTTATTGGTTAAGGCTGGTATTAGACTTGGTTAAAGTAAACCTATGCTGGGAAATTATAAAAAAATGTACAGTTCACGTCAATGTACAGTTGACATCAATCCCAGAAAATGCTATTTCCTTGGCCATCTTTTGAGCTCAACACTTTATGAATCTGACATCAGCAGAGGCGGGACAAGGTCCTCCAGCACCCAAAGCTGAGACACCAAAGTGCGCCCCTCTATCCCTCCCACCCCAGCCGTCACACACTGATTGCTATTAGACTAAGAGGCCCCCCAGGGCCCACAACCTCCCCAACACCTTAGTATCTAGTTATCTGGCTTGCAGTCACTGCCATGTATCCCCTTTTCTTATTTCTTTCTGCTTCACACACAATTAGGAATGACAGCTGAATAAATTGTGCGCCCCCTCCTACACTGCGCCCTGAGGCTGGAGCCTCTCCAGCCTATGCCTCGGCCCGGCCCTGGGTGCTGCTGCTCCTCCTGCAGGGGACATAGTGCAACCTTGAAGGAAAGTTGACCGGTCATGGATTTTTTTTCCCGCAGCGACTGCGCAGTAACATAAGAACGCCACGTGCACCCGATGGAAAATATTTTTTTTTCTTTTCTTCCCCAAGTTCTCTGTTTTTTATATCCAGGAGAAATATGGACTCAATAAATGACACAGATACTGAAAAAAGAAAAAAAAAAAAAAAAAGCAGACAACTTGAAACAATGTTTTTCTTATATTGTCAGTTGGGAGAGGTTTACAACTCTATCCTGCACCCAGGAGTAGCAGCACCCTCCCTGTTCCAAAAATCCATTTAATATATGGTCCCCAGATAGGGGACGTATCAGATATTAAACTGATAAGAACAGATACTACACTCGATCTTAAAGCCAATGGGTACCGGTTTTAAAAACAAAAAGTCAGATACTCACCTAAGGAGAGGGAAGGCTCGGTCCTAATGAGCCTTCCCTCTTCTCTCCCGGTGCCCTCGGTGCTGCGCTGGCTCCCGGTTTGCGTCCGCCGCCGCAGGGACTTCGGAGGTCTTCGGGAGCACTCGGGCTTCCGAAGACGGGCCCCTCCATACTACGTATGCGCGAGCGCGTCATAGAGGGCGCTCGCGCATGCGTAGTATGGAGCGGCCGCGTCATCGGGAGCCCGAGTGCTCCCGAAGCCTTCCGAAAGCTCCCTTCGGCATGCGGAAGTGGCAGTATTTGACCGAACTGGTCGAATACTGCCACGGAGGATCCTGCGTGGGACCGGGAAGCGGGAGAGGAGAGGGAAGGCTCATTAGGACCGAGCCTTCCCTCTCCTTAGGTGAGTATCTGACTTTTTGTTTTTAAAACCGGTAAACATTTACTTTAAGGTGGCCATACACTGGTCGATTTGCCATCAGATTCAACTAACAGATAGATCCCTCTCTGCACGTATCTGATCAGAGAGGGATCGTATGGCTACCTTTACTGCAAACAGATTGTGAACCGATTTCAGCCTGAAACCGTTCACAATCTGTGGTGGTCACTGTGATCGAAACGGCTGTATATCGGCAGTAAAATCGTTAGGTGTATGGGCCCCCTTAGCCAAAAGGCCGAGAAGCGATAACCCATTTATTGTCCAAAGCGAAAGCACCCTCCAGTGGATTTCAGGCAAAATACCTTCTAAATGCAGCAGCTGCCGGATAACTAAAACCCCGGGGCTACCAGCTGCCGGGGGGGCCTCCCCCGCTACCTCTGCTGGCCTGCCGGGCCACCGGGATGGGCGCACCTGTGCTGCACGCAGAGGCGAAGGCCAGGCTCAGCTTCCGCCTGATTACATTTGCATGGCCCCGCCCACCACCGCAACCCCTCTGCTGCCATGCCTCCACGCCGCAAACAAAATTAAAGTAGGCTTACGGCACCCTGCATTCCGGCACCAGGCTAGGAGAGAGTGTGGAGGATAGAGGTAGTCAAGTCTCTAGCCTGGCAGGCTTGCTCTGGCTGTTTGAAAACACAGTGCGTCATCGTTCATCCTCTTTTTTTAATCGCTCTGTCTGGAGGACGGGTTGTGTGCCACAACAGGGAGCCACAGGCCGTGTAGTGGAAAGCCAAAACAGTAGATGCTTGCCTAGTTGCCTGGCCTGCTACACACAATCACAGCCCTGCACTGATGGAGGCACCTGACCTGTGCATGCGCTGTAGGGGTCACAGGCAGTCAACCGATGATGATGTCACAATGCCCTCCATCTGTGCATGCGGGCGCACCTGACCTGTGCATGCGGGCACACCTGACCTGTGCATGCGCGCACACCTGACCAGGGCCGGCCCGCCCATGAGGCGGGGTGAAACGTTTGCCTCAGGCGGCACTTCTGGGGGGGCGGCCGAGCTGGAGGGGATAGCGGGCAGGAAGGGGGTATTGGGCCTAGCGGCGGGGAGGGGGGTCGGACCCCCCCTCCCTCGCCTGGGTCCCCAGTCCTCCGCTCCCCTCCAGCTTGTTACGTTGCTGGCTGCAGCTATAAGAGGCAACGGGCGGGGATCACTCACCTCTTCCTCGTTCCAGCGTGCGCTCCACTGACGTCACTTCCTGCGGCGTAGCAGGAAGTGACGTCAGTGGAGCGCAGGCTGGAACAAGGAAGAGGTGAGTGATCCCCGTCCGTTGCCTCTGCCAGCCAGTGACGTAACAAGCTGGAGGGGAGCGGAGGACGGGGGACCCAGGCGAGGGAGGGGGGGGTCCGACCCCCCTCCCCGCCGCTAGGCCCAATACCCCCTTCCTGCCCGCTATCCCCTCCAGCTCGGGCGGCCCCCCCACACCCACGGCTTGGGGGGGGGGGGGGGCGCGGCGATTTCTTTAAAGTTTGCCTCAGGCGGCAAATGGTCTAGGGCCGGGCCTGCACCTGACCAATAAATGATGTCATAATGCCCTGGGCAGAGACTATATAAGCAGCTGCAGCCATGGCACTGCCTGCCAGTCCGCTGGCAGCTCTGGAGGGGGAAGGTCACATCAGCAACAAGCATGCAGCCAGCTGCGTTGACTTGCACACTTGTTATGTGTGAGAGACTAAGGTAAAACTGACCAAAGTTTAAAAGTAATAAAGTAGTATTTGCAGGGCCAGATTTGTGGCCTTGCCTCAAAGCCAGCCATGAGTATTTGGTTAGCAAAATGCATTTACTTTAGTGCTGAAAAAAACCCTTTAGACAATTACCTATCTGATTTCCATTGAGGTTAAGTTTATACCTACATTAATTTTTGGTGTATAAATTTTACTGTTTATATTATAACAAATACAGAATGTGAATTAAAACCTCATGTTAAGCAATGAACAATACAAGATTTGTACTACACAAAACCGTTATACAACATTGCGTTAGGAGCATTTGACATAAGATATGCATTTATTAGTGCAAGAAGTAAATAAACCCATGAGAAATGACGCTGAAAGTAGTGTACCCCCATTGACCTGGACACTCTCTGTTGGGTTGGTACTACATACATCTCAAATGTTATGACTACCTTTATGTGTGAATGGCAGACAATATAGACAGACAGACACAACATTTATTTAGCGCTTTTCTCCTGGCGGACTCAAAGCACCAATATAGACTTACACAAGTACAAAAAGAAGTGAGATATGAGACACTTAACTCATTTGTAAATGTTTATGCTATCTGGGTACAGATATATAAAAACTAGTTTCCAACTAAATGATGTGCACATTATCACCCTGTGAACATTAGTCCTCTTACTACACTAGGAAGGTGATTGAGGACAGTATTGAGAGCATGTATGACCACTTGATACTATGTTAAAAGTAACCACAGGATTGTTAGCTCCAGCTCCTCTTCTCTCACTTATAGCGCACCTGAACTCAGAACTCCTCTCTGCTCTAAAAGATACACAACAACATAATAACCTTTAAGCAAAGAACATTTCTTTGTTACAGCTGATACAAATCCTGCAATAAATCTGTAGTTTCTACATCCTGATGCATGGAAGCAGATATATTGTCTACAGCCTGTACTTTCAAATGGTCTAATCTGCCACAGGCAGTCATATGACATGGGGGGGAGGTCAAATTACAACTAGGGATTAGACACAAATGATGGGGAATTAAAGGCTAAACTCTTTAAATACATACAGTGTGCATTTCTGTTATGTTTTCCTTGTGTCCTGTGCAAGAGTTCAGGTAAACTTTGATGTTTCCTTTGAAAAGTACTGTATAGATGCACACAAGCTGCACTGCTGAATACAGGAGTAAATATGAAATGCATACAGCACCATCTAGTGACTAGTTGCAATTCTGTTAAAATAGTTAGTACATATGAATGCGGTGTAAGTGCAATATCAATAATCTCCTGGTGCCTCTCAGTGGAATTATAAATGTAGGTTTCACCTCTTAAGCTTTATTGGACCACTTAATATATAAAAGCTTAGTAGCCTAAGTGGTTGGATCCAGGTTCCACTGGACTCAGGAAGCCAAGGACCATTCGCTATGTAGGTAAAAATTAAGTACAACGGTAGGTAGTCAATGATGAATAGGTCTTAGAAATAGCAGTATTGCAAGAAAACGTCAAAAACATTAGGATGAAGGAAAACCAGACAAAAAGTTTAGGAGTAAGAAGAGATCCCATTTTGTGAAGAAGTTCCTACATGGAGGCCTGACCTTGTGAACTGCTTTAAGAGACTACTGCACCAGGGAATTAGCAACCCAGTGGATGCCCATTAAGCCACTGCCCAGAATGAGCATGCAGATCAGATGCTTCGACTCTGGTCTGACGCCACTGCTGCAATGTATGCGACCCAAAAACAACTGAAGCCAAATGGTCAGCATGGCGGCACACTGGCATAGTTTATAAGAGAATGAAGATGGCAGCCTCCGTATTCCTATCACTTCATGTTCACTTTAACCTCCCTGGCGGTAAGCCCGAGCTGAGGTCGGGCTATGCTGCCGGGAGGCACCGCTCAGGCCCCGCTGGGCCGATTTGCATAATTTTTTTTGTTACACGCAGCTAGCACTTTGCTAGCTGCGTGTAACCTCCGATCGCCGCCGCTACCCGCCGATCCGCCGTTATCCGTCGCGCCGCAGCCGCCCCCCCCAGACCCCGTGCGCTGCCTGGCCAATCAGTGCCAGGCAGCGCTGTGGGGTGGATCGGATTCCCCTTTGACGTCACGACATCGATGACGTCATCCCGCCCCATCGCCATGGCGACGGGGGAAGCCCTCCAAGAGATCCCGTTCTTTGAACGGGATCTCTTGATCTCCGATCGCTGAAGGCGATCGGAGGGGCTGGGGGGATGCCGCCGAGCAGCGGCTATCATGTAGCGAGACGTTGTCTCGCTACATGAAAAATTTTTTTTTTTTAAAAAACGTATTTGCTGCCCCCTGGCGGATTTTAATAAACCGCCAGGGAGGTTAAGAATGAATCTGGCCTAAAGGTATAAATGTTCCCTTTACCACTAGCTTACCTAGTTAACGGTCTGCCCAGTGGGATGGATCAGTCTATTTCCTGCCTGATCAGTACAATCCCTATAAGGCCTCTTGCACACTGCAAGCGATTCCGATTTCGCTTTTTAATCATTTTTTACATCCGAATCAGATTCCGATGTGTGCAGGGAGCAAACTGCAAATCGGAATCGGATGTAAAAACCGATTAAAAAGCGGAATCGGAATCGCTTGCAGCGTGCAAGAGGCCTAAGGGCTCTTTTCCACTATGAAATGCAATCGCAATTGAGATCGCAATCGTGTTTTAATTTCAACCATGCGATTGCAATTGAGTAGAGCTCAATTGCATCCAAAATGCGTGAGGACGACGATTGCACTTGGACCAACATCGCATCGCAATCGGATCGCACTAATGAAAATTGCTGCTGCTGTTTCCATTAGTTTAATGTACCTTGCTTTTTGCGATTGGAATCAAATCGCAGGGTAGTGGAAAAAGGCCCTAAAGGACCGACATACGTGTTGGGGATTCCCATAAACATGAGCCTGGTGCCGATTTCAACCTAATCCGGCGATTGCTATCTCATGATTATGGTTACCTTTACTCCAAAACCTACAACTAAAAATAAAGAACCACTTTTTGGGTTAGGGCCAATTATATCCACAATGTGCCGTCCTTGCTTATCGAAGACTGATAACCAGCTAATCCTGGCAGATGAAATGGATAAGATAAGATCTTGGTTTTGAAATCAGATTAGAAATATCTTTCCAGCACATATAATCAGGTAATTATCACTGATTTGGACTCTGACCACCTTCACATTTTACAGTTATGGTGCAATTTATGAATTCATGATAAAATATTTTCTAGATGTATTTATATGCACCTGAAGTTCTCAGTATTCACAGCATATTTATTGGAGGAATAGCATAGCAGAACCTACAGGAATAATCTAATTGCCCTCAGTCACAACTCTCATGACTAAATTAAGTTCCATGTAGTCCGTGGCACCAAGTATCACCGACAGGGAGTGTATCAGCAGGAAAGAAAGGAGATATGGCTGCTGGTGAATAACTCAGAAGGCTCAATGTACAAGTGAGAAACGAGTATCACATTACTAGGAGACAAGATTATTTCTATAGACACTAATATGTTTGGCATTAGTAGCCGATGGTATAATATCGGTGGTAATTTAAAATTACAGACATTAATACTATTAATAAAATAATGTTTGCGCTAAACTCGTCCCCCTTTGGGGGCAACTATACTATCTATACTGGGGGCAATTATTCTAGCTACCTATACTACCTCTACTGCAGCAACTATACTATCTACAGTGGGTTGCAAAAGTATTCGGCCCCCTTGAAGTTTTCCACATTTTGTCATATTACTGCCACAAACATGCATCAATTTTATTGGAATTCCACATGAAAGACCAATACAAAGTGGTGTACACATGAGAAGTAGAACGAAAATCATACATGATTCCAAACATTTTTTACAAATAAATAACTGCAAAGTGGTGTGTGCATAATTATTCGGCCCCCTTTGATCTGAGTGCAGTCAGTTGCCTATAGACATTGCCTGATGAGTGCTAATGACTAAATAGAGTGCACCTGTGTGTAATCTAATGTCAGTACAAATACAGCTGCTCTGTGAGGGCCTCAGAGGTTGGCTAAGAGAATATTGGGAGCAACAACACCGTGAAGTCCAAAGAACACACAAGACAGGTCCAAGATCTGCCATCTGGAGTCGGAAGGGAATTTTTCCCTTTTGGGGCTAATTGGACCATGCCTTGTAAGGGTTTTTTTGCCTTCCTCTGGATCAACAGGGATATGTGAGGGAGCAGGCTGGAGTTGTACTTTGTACTGGTTGAACTCGTTGGACGTATGTCTTATTTCAACCATAATAACTATGTAACTATGTAAGACAGGTCAGGGATCAAGTTATTGAGAAATTTAAAGCAGGCTTAGGCTACAAAAAGATTTCCAAAGCCTTGAACAACCCAAGGAGCACTGTTCAAGCGATCATTCAGAAATGGAAGGAGTATGGCACAACTGTAAACCTACCAAGACAAGGCCATCCACCTAAACTCACAGGCCGAACAAGGAGAGCGCTGATTAGAAATGCAGTCAAGAGGCCCATGGTGACTCTGGACGAGCTGCAGAGATCTACAGCTCAGGTGGGAGACTCTGTTTATGGGACAACTATTAGTCATGCACTGTACAAAGTTGGCCTTTATGGAAGAGTGGCAAGAAGCAAGGCATTGTTAACAGAAAGCGTAAGAAGTCCCGTTTGCAGTTTGCCACAAGCCATGTGGGGGACACAGCAACCATGTGGAAGAAGGTGCTCTGGTCAGATGAGACCAAAATGAAACTTTTTGGCCACTAGTGCAGTCTACACATTTCCCCGCCTCCTCCGGGTATTCTCTGATCAGCACCGACCGGCAGCGTCATGACGTTAATGACGTCATCAGCGTCATGACGCAGCCGCTCAGTCCCAATCAGAGGAGGGAACCCGGAAGGCCAGAAATGTATACAGCGGCGATCACTGCTGTACAATTGCACAGACCCTGGGGCCCTGTAGTAAATACGAAGGAGGCACTCAAGGAAGTATGTATTTATTCACTGTGTGCCATTCAATGTATGTACACCTGATGAAGGGGATATGCCCCGAAACATGTCGTGTATTACTGGGATTTGATAAAACGCAAGTTTGAAGCCAATTGAGTGCCTCCTTCGTATTTACTACATTGAACCGTGTGTGGAGTGGTGACCCACAGAGGGATTGTGCACCGGCAACATAGACCTGACTAGGCCTATTCCACAGGGACTCGCTGCAGTTTGCTTGTTGTGGACCCTGGGGCCCTTCCGGGATTTCAAGGTAGCTACACCTAGCAATGCCAGCACCTGCATCGGGGTGGTGGGAGTCATGGGTGGGAGACAATTGCTGGCTAGAAAATACTGTGGGGGGGACAGCAGCACAGTGCTAAGGCTCAGTCAGGAAGTTAATGCCTGGGGCCTCTGGGCTGCGGGCCCTCCGGCAGCCCCGGGCCCGTCACTGAAGTGACAGTTGCACCCCCCTGATGGCGGGGCTGACATCACCTAATATGCTTAATTGGCAGTAGGGGCTTTCGAGCCTATACAGCTTGGAGTAAGACAACATGCATAAAGAGGATGATGTGGTCAAAATACTAATTTGCCTAATAATTCTGCACTCCCTGTAGGTGTAGTGGGAGTAGGAGGGTTAATGTGAGAGCAGGGCCGGTTCTAGACTTTTTGCTGCCTGGGGCAAACTTGTGAGGATAACACCCCCCCCCCCCCCCAATTTGGATTGATTGCACTGCAACAGAACATTTTCACCCACAGTATAGGTAGGTAGCCAGGTATAGGTGCCCCCAGTATTTCTGCCTAAGTATATGTAGCTATTATAGTTATACAGTGGGTTGCAAAAGTATTTGGCCCCCTTGAAGTTTTCCACATTTTGTCACATTACTGCCACAAACATGCATCAATTTTATTGGAATTCCACATGAAAGACCAATACAAAGTGGTGTACATGTCAGAAGTGGAACGGAAATCATTCCAAACATTTTTTACAAATAAATAACTGCAAAGTGGGGTGTGCGTAACTATTCAGCCCCCTGAGTCAATACTTCGTAGAACCACCTTTTGCTGCAATTACAGCTGCCAGTCTTTTAGGGTATGTCTCTACCAGCTTTGCACATCTAGAGACTGAAATCCTTGCCCATTCTTCTTTGCAAAACAGCTCCAGCTCAGTCAGATTAGATGGACAGTGTTTGTGAACAGCAGTTTTCAGATCTTGCCACAGATTCTCGATTGGATTTAGATCTGGACTTTGACTGGGCCATTCTAACACATAGATATGTTTTGTTTTAAACCATTTCATTGTTGCCCTGACTTTATGTTTAGGGCAATTGTCCTGCTGGAAGGTGAACCTCCGCCCCAGTCTCAAGTCTTTTGCAGTCACCAAGAGGTTTTCTTCCAAGTTTGCCCTGTATTTGGCTCCATACATCTTCCCATCAACTCTGACCAACTTCCCTGTCCCTGCTGAAGAGATGCACCCCCCAAGCATGATGCTGCCACCACCATATTTGACAGTGGGGATGGTGTGTTCAGAGTGATGTGCAGTGTTAGTTTTCCGCCACACATAGCGTTTTGCATTTTGGCCCAAAAGTTCCATTTTGGTCTCATCTGACCAGAGCACCTTCTTCCACATGGTTGCTATGTCCCCCACATGGCTTGTGGCAAACTGCAAACGGGACTTCTTACGCTTTCTGTTAACAATGCCTTGCTTTTTGCCACTCTTCCATAAAGGCCAACCTTGTACAGTGCATGACTAATAGTTGTCCTATGGACAGAGTCTCCCACCTGAGGTGTAGATCTCTGCAGCTCTCGTCCAGAGTCACCATGGGCCTCTTGACTGCATTTCTGATCAGCGCTCTCCTTGTTCGGCCTGTGAGTTTAGGTGGATGGCCTTGTCTTGATAGGTTTACAGTTGTGCCATACTCCTTCCATTTCTGAATGATCGCTTGAACAGTGCTCCGTGGGATGTTCAAGGCTTTGGAAATCTTTTTGTAGCCTTTTCGGGTTGAGGATGGAGTCAAGCTCAACTCCCAGTCCTACTGCCAGTTTCTGGAAGACACCTTCTTCAAGCAGTGGTACAGGAAGAAGTCTGCATCCTTCAAGAAAAACATGATTTTCATGCAGGACAATGCTCCATCACACGCGTCCAAGTACCCCACAGCGTGGCTGGCAAGAAAGGGTATAAAAGAAGAAAAACTAATGGCATGGCCTCCTGGTCCATCATAAAATGTGAGATTTACAAGGAGGGAAAACAGTACACCTCTCTGAACAGTGTCTAAGAGGCTGTGGTTGCTGCTGCATGCAATGTTGATGGTGAACAGATCAAAACACTGACAGAATCCATGGCTTTTGAGTGCCCTTGCAAAGAAAGGTGGCTATATTGGTCACTGATTTGTTTTTGTTTTGTTTTTGAATGTCAGAAATGTATATTTGTGAATGTTGAGATGTTATATTGGTTTCACTGGTAAAAATAAATAATTGAAATGGGTATATATTTGTTTTTTGTTAAGTTGCCTAATAATTATGCACAGTAATAGTCACCTGCACACACAGATATCCCCCTAAAATAGCTAAAACTAAAAACAAACTAAATACTAAAAACTAACTAAATATTCAGCTTTGATATTAATGAGTATTTTGGGTTCATTGAGAACATGGTTGTTGTTCAATAATAAAATTATTCCTCAAAAATACAACTTGCCTAATAATTCTGCACTCCCTGTATCTCTCCTACTACCGATATGCCTAATACTTTCCCCCTTACTACCCCACCCTCTGCCACTACACAAACCTCACTGCCACTACTTCTAAATCTAGTCTTCCTCTTCCTACATCCTTACTTACTGATGAACTATGTCCGCTTGCTGATCAAATTGTCCTCACGTCCTAATCGTAAAACTGTTTTGCTGCATCTCGACAAATTTATTACCAACTGGGGCAAATGGCGCACCATAGCCACAATTAGGCCTCTTTTCCACGGATTGTTTATAGGCAGTGAAATGCCTCTCAAACTCTCACAACTGCTCACTGCTGCCTAGTTACTGCTTGCTGCTGCCTGGTAACTGCTCACTGTTGCCTGGCAACTGCTTGCTGAGCACACAGCTCAACAGTTCGTGGAAAAGAGGCCTTAAAGAGAAACTCCGAACAAAAATTAAACTTTATCCCAATCAGTAGCTGATACCCCCTTTTACATGAGAAATCTATTCCTTTTCACAAACAGACCATCAGGGGGCGCTGTATGACTGATATTGTGGTGAAACCCCTCCCACAAGTAACCCCTCCCACAAGAAAAGTTCGAACTTTTGTGGGGAATAGCTGTTTACAGCTGTGTCCAACTGCCAAAAACCATGCAGCAGCTACATCACCTGCCAACAGTAAAATCTTCACTGGAGTTCCTCTTTAACATTGCAGGCTATGGTACTGCTGAAGCCACCGCCTGAGCCAAAAGTAAGGCTTCTTTTCCTCGGACTGTTGAACTGAGTGCTCCGCAAGCAGTTGCCAGGCAGCAACAAGCAGTTACCAGGCAGCAGCAAGCAGTTGTGAGAGTTTGAGAGGCATTTCAATGCCTATCAACTGTCTGTGGAAAAGAGGCCTCAGTGTTTCATACTTTACCCCGAAACACCTGGAGCCATCATTGCCTCTGATGTATCTCTTCCTGTCTTTAGCAGTGGAGCCTTTAAAGTTTTATACACACCTTAAGTGACACTGCAGCACAAAAAAACCTTATGCTATAATAAATTGTATGTGTAGTACAGATAATTAATAGAACATTAGTAGCAAAGAAGTGTCTTCTTTTTATTTTCAGTCATATAGTTTTTTGATGACATTGCATCATTCTGTCATATTTGCATATTTCAAATTACACGCATTATACACACATTATAATGTGTTTTGGGGTGTATTTTTACACATACCCATGCTGGGTGGGAGAAATATCTCTGTAAATGGACAATTGTGTGTAAAAAAATAAAAAAATTGTAGTTTACAGAGAAATTTCTCCCACCCAGCATGGGTATGTGTAAAAATACACCACAAAAAAACATTATACTACTTCTACTGAGTACGACGATACCACATGTGTGGCACTTTTTTGCACCCTAACTGTGCTAAGGGGCCCGACGTCCTATGAGTACCTTTAGGATTTTACAGGCCATTTTGAGACATTTGATTTCAAGACTACTCCTCGCGGTTTAGGGCCCCTAAAATGCCAGGGCAGTATAGGAAGCCCACAAATGACCCCATTTTAGAAAGAAGACACCCCAAGGTATTCCGTTAGGGGTATGGTGAGCTCATAGAAGATTTTATTTTTTGTCACAAGCTAGCAGAAAATGACACTTTGTGAAAAAAAAACAGTAAAAATCTATTTCTGCTAACTTGTGACATGTAGAAGACATGTAGCAGAATAAATTTGGACAAAAATGTATATAGAAATTTTACTTTATTTGAAAACTGTCAGCACAGAAAGTTAAAAAAATCATTTTTTTTGACAAAATTCATATCTTTTTTGATGAATATAATAAAAACTAAAAATCACAGCAGCAATCAAATAGCACCAAAAGGAAGCTGTATTAGTGACAAGAAGAGGAGGGAAAATTCATTTAGATGGTAGGTTGTATGACCAAGCAATAAACCGTGAAACCGGCAGTGGTTGGAATGGAAAAAAAGGCTCTGGTCCTTAAGGGGTAGAAAGACCGTGGTCCTCAAGTAGTTAAGATTATTCTTATAGGGATGGTCAATGAGGTAAATAATTCTGAGTTGCTGCAGGATTATGCAAATACGATAGATCCGGTCTGCCAAATCATCTTTGCTGAGCACAGCTGACACTTTGGTTCTCATTCTCAGGGCCTGTTAAGGCTAAAATGGGTCTCGTCAGACCTTTTGATCTCAGAGGCACCCCGTATTCCAGATCAGCTTCTTCACTTTCAGGAAGTGACTTCCCGTGATAGGCAGTTGATGGAGTGGCCCGTTTCAGTGGAGAAAAAATGAGCAGCTGCATCAACAGCCTATCGTGGTAAGTGACTTTCTGATAGTGAATGAAGGAGCTGCTCCAGGATGCCGGATGCTGAGCTCAAAAGGTCTGACAAAAAGGCAATTACTGCTCACTAACTTTTCTCCTGGGTTAGCTGATGTTGGGTGGCAGCAGAGATGTAAGGTCTGTTGGGCCAGAATGCTGCAGGGACATTTTTTACCATGGAGACACCACACCTGGGGGCCCGGCAGCGCTTGCGGCCTTTGTCTCTGTGGTAGCGCTGGCTCTGCTCCTTCCTTACCACTTCCTTGCCATTGTGCATCATCCACTTTTCCATATAGTAACAGAACACATCGCTCGCCAGTAGGCCAGCGACGCGTCTGTACGGCATTAGACCCTGAACTGTTGTTAACCTCCTTGGCGGTAATCCCGAGCTAGGGTCGGGGCGGAAAACCGCAGCTAAGAGTGGTAATCCCGACCTCTGCTCAGGGTAGCTGCCGGAGGCTCTATGCAGAGAAATGCGCGCAGCAGGAGCGTTTCTGCATACCTCCCAGGGATCCCGACGTCGGCCGCCATTTTTCTTCCTTTCCCTCGGGGCTCTACTTCCTCCTGGTGAGATAACCGGCTGTCATCATAACGACAGCTGGCAATCTCACTTTAGAGTTGCAGCGCCACTCGGAGGATGGAGGCATAACTGCAGTGCAGGAGCCCAGGGAGGTGAGTGATTGCTGGGGCTGGCAGATGTCCCAGGCAGCACAATTTTTTCCAGGTTTTATGCTGCGTACACACTGGCGACTATGGTCGTTTGAAACAGCTCATTAACGATCGTTCCACCGACAATCGGGGAAAAAACTTTACCCAACGATCATTAACACGAACGACAAAAGAACGACATCGGGAAGATGGAAATATCCAACCTGACGGATCATATCTACCGACAATCGTTACAAAACTATAGTGTGTACAGACATCGGCCGAGAATGATCGTTACAAGGGCCAATGCGCAGCTTCAGTACTTCCTTTGTAGCGCGGCCGTAAAGATTGTTACATTGCTCATTTTAATTAAACTTTGTTTTCAAGTTAACAATCATATATTTGTATCTATTGTAACTCCATGTCAGTGGTTTTTTATTTTATTTTATATAAATATGTACGCAACATTTCCTTCTGATCGTTCTTTTCTGTGAGAACTATCGTTAAAATGTGTATGATGATCGCTGCATCCCATCGTTGCATACCAATATTTCCAATATCGTTCGTCTGGTAACTATCGTTCTTTGCAAACGATAGTTATCGCAAGTGTGTACGAAGCATTAGGGTCTGAAAGGGTGCAAAATTTTTTTACTGCTTTTAGACCCTAAAATCCGGAAAGAATCATACCGCCAAGGGGGTTAAAGAGATTGAGCCCCGATCCCTGCAGGCTTTATCTGAAATGTGTACTTAACTACAGTGTTAGTCCAAATCTTCTGCAGGTTGATATTAAAGCTGCACTCAGAACTTCCTGTCTGCTGCCAATTCATAGTGATAGCAATTTGCAAAATATGCACATTCCAGTTTCACAGGAATTGGAATTTGCACACCAGACCTTTGTTGCAGACTAATCCATTTTAGAAATAGGGATGTCAATGAGATGCAAATTGTTCCAAGTTCAGCGCTAGTCTAGTTTAGGGGACCCAGCAGGAAACCACATAGGGAAAAGTTCTCCAATCACAGCACCCTCAACAGCAGAGTTTCTCAACTCAGTCCTCAAGTACTCCCAACAGTGCAAAACCACAGAGGTAGTTGATGAGTTCTGCTGAAACACTAATTTTCTCACCTGTCAGGGCTCGCCCACAAAACGCTTGTGCAATGAATCTCTATGAGAAGGTTTATATCAGCGCGGTTCGTGCACTGTGCGTTCAGCAAAGCGGTGCCTGTACCATTCTTGGGGCATTTTTACTATAATGGCCTCTATTCATAAAACTTTTCCGCAAGTTTACCGCTCAAAACAGCTGACTTTCCCGACCATTTAGCAAAGTGTGCATTGATAAGGGCCTGTTTCCACTCTCGCGGAAACGGCCGCAAATCCGCAGGGTTTTCGCGCAGGGAAACTCTGCCATAGGGGATAACGGCGCCGCCGGCCGAATCACTTGCAGTAGCGATTCGGCCGGAACCCCCTACAGAATTCGTGGCGGAGGCTGCGATTCCCATAGCCGTGCATGGCACGGCTCTTGGGATTGGCCTGCGATCCCGCCCACACCGCACTAGTGGAAACGAGCCCTAAAAGCTGTTTCCGCATGAAAAGTTACAATTCCCCAGCAGCGTGATACATTTCCGCCTTGTGCTGTGATTTTCTAGCTTTATCTAGAAAAAGTAACAAAATGTCTATTCATAAAGATTAGAGGAAGCGGTATGCGGACGGGAAATACCGCTTCCTCGGATGTAGCGAGAAGCGTGCGGAATACATGCAAGTGAATGGGACAGACCTCCCAAGCAGCAGCAGAGAGAGCAGCGCACGGAGGGACTCTGCCAGCTTGTGTGTTTTCGCAAGCCTGCCGACAGCCTACCGCCAGCCTACAGCAGGAAATCTCCGCACTGCTATCGCAGCTGGAAACATTTTTATGAATGACCACCGAGAAGTCTAAAATACCGATGCGGTATTTTACCTACACTAATTTTTTCTCCCCAAATGTTTTATGAATAGAGGCCAATGGAAGGTATAGGAAGAGCGCTAAATGCTCACAAAACCACTTTATGCAGCGATTGTGTTAACGTTTTTTTTAGAATAAATACATTGTATTTTTTCTTTACTCTGGGTCAAAGAGTTCATTTCCTGATTTGGGTCAGGGAGTGAATGACAAAGGTGCTTAGAAAATCGTTTTTTACCAAAAACGCAGCGCACAGGGTAGCGCCAGGAGGGGGAAAAAAAAGCACACAAAAACGCAAAACACTTGCGTTTTTGTTTTTAGGTGTGAATGAGGCCTGAATGATTGTGTTTTTCTGCAAAACATGCACTGTTGGGGGTACTTGAGGACAGGGTTGAGAAACACTGCTCTACAGCAGAAAGTGTTGTAATTGGCCAAATAGTGTGGGATAGTTTACTACAACCTATGTGAAACCTAGCAGTTCAAGAGGGTGCTGTACAAACCAATTACGTTAGCAGAGTTTCCCTATGAGGTTTCTTGGTTGGTCCTCTCAACTAGTCTAGCACCCCAAATTCATACAGGATGATGCAAATTTTGGGTGCAAATATATGCAGCTTGAAAATGGACCAATCAAATCCCAGCAAGGGAAAATATATGCAGCTTGAAAATGGACCAATCAAATCCCAGCAAGGTAGCATTCAATCTCTCCATTTCAAGCTGCATATATTTGCATACAAAATTTGCATAATCCTGTATGAACGCTGATTTATTTGCATCTCATTGACCATCCCTATTTACGCCTCTTTTCCATGGACAGTTGAGCTGTGTGCTCAGCAAGCAGTTACCAGGCAGCAGTGAGCAGTTATCAGGCAGCAGTGAGCAGTTGCGAGACTTTGAGAGGCTTTTTACTGCCTATCAACAGTTCGTGGAAAAGAGGCCTTAGGAACTGCCCTGGCAGCTGCTAGTTCATTGATTTGCTGCTCCTAACTAGACATAATCAGTGTGATGCAAATAATGACTGCTTGTATGGAAATTTAATACAAATTGTAAGCTCAAATGCCCTTTCAGACAATTTTGATTGGACCAATTCCAAACTGCATAAAGTTTGAATTAAATTTGCTTGTAAACTGGAATTATTTCTATATTATATTATCTCATTGACCTTCTCTACTTCCATGGGCTCATTTCCACAGGCAGTTGAACTGTATGCTCAGCAAGCAGTAGCCAGGCAGCAGTGAGCAGTTGCCAGGCAGCAGTAAGCAGTTACCAGGCAGCAGCAAGCAGTTGTGAGTTTGAGAGGCATTTCACTGCCTATCAACTGCCTGCGGAGAAGGCCTGAATCTGATTATGAATCTGCAAAATGTTAGTTCTACCAATACAAATAATTCCTGTTTAACCATAATTGTTATATTTGTTGGACTTTTTGATCTTCACTGCTAATTGCCTTCATTTTAGTGATAAACTTGAATTCTGACTTTTTATGCTTAACAGGAAGCAGAATTATCTTCGGCTTAGACGGTACTTTATATGAGGCTTATCGGATTCAGACTCTAACAACTGATAAATTAATTAAGCTGCCAGGTATCAAACATTAACTTTCCAAATCTGTTCATTCCTGTATAAAGTTCAGGTTCAGCCCAGGTGAGTTTCTGCCTATTGAAGAGCAACATGAAATGCAGTGTCAGAATTCAGAGAGCATCTCTAATCCTTTGTAGGAGAGCTCAAAACACCTGGTAAACTAGACTCCCTCATCGTAGATCTCTAGCCAGAGTCTCTGTATGGCCTGGTGCACACCAGAGGAGTTTTTCAGAGCGTTTTGTGTTTCTAAATCTGCTGCTAATGTTATCCTATGTGTCTGTGCACACTGGAGCAATGAGGTTTTGTAAAAAGCCCATAGCATTACATTGGGAAGAGCTTTTAGAGGTTTCAAAAGCTCTTTCCAATGTAATGCTATGGGGTTTTTTACAAAACCTCATTGCTCCAGTGTGCATAGACACATAGGATAACATTAGCAGCAGATTTAGAAACACAAAACGCTCTGAAAAACTCCTCTGGTGTGCACCAGGCCTATGTATGTGAAACCTGCCAGTTCTGATCCTGTATGAGGCCTGAAACCTACTAGGTCCTTCTGCATGCCACCATTCCAGTACGGGGACCTTTTCCAGAGCTAATATGGTTGAGGTGTGGTGTAACTGCCACTTTGTAACACGGCTAACCACACTGCAATGCACCACCTATGCAACTTTCATAGTGCGGCGGTAGCGTTGCGGTATAACAAGTTTCTGCATGGTAATGCACTGCAGGCATTGTAACGCATACACATGTGTTAACGGTTACAGTGAAGCATAGTTTTCATTGACTGTATGCTTCACTGAAAGCAACACAATGCACGAGTAGTGTGCGGTGCAGCTTTCCTGATCTGTTGTGTTCCTGCTGTCACAGGGGATGCAACATTCACTGAACGTGGCCTTAGCAGCAAATAATGTCTGAAGGGCAAAAATTAATAAATAACACTACACTTACACTTGATCTTAGCCAGAAGCCATACATTAAAAATGACTAACCCAACAACACTGCACACTGTTCACCTAAAAATAAGTCCTATTTATTGTTAAAAAAAAAAAAAAAAGTCCTAAGATAAATTTGTTACTAAGTAGATAATGTGATTTTTATACAGTGCCCCCCAAAAATGTACTGCACAAAATGCCTGTAAAATCTGTATCCATTTACACATCTAAAAATACTTTTCAGAAATGTGAAATCTGATGCGCTTCTGTTGTGTTATCTGAGAAGAGGCGGCCAGAGTAAATCGTGTTTGATAAGATTGCACAGAGTCTGCAATAAATATGAAGATATGCAGAAGAGAATGCTGCTGAGATCAATACTACACCGGTTACATAATAGATAATCTGCAGATAATCTTCACAATTAATATTATCTGAATGAACTGAAAACAATAAGGCTCACTTCACACTCTGTACATGTTGTGCTGTGTTACCGCATGTGAACACACTGCCCATACAATTCTATGGTCATGTTCACATATCTGTGTTGTAACGGTTTACGCTATTGAGTGAATAAACTGAATGGATAATTTAGGCAGTTTTCTTATAGTACATACAAATGGTAAAATTGGATGAAAAAAATTGGATCAGCGGTGGCCACCATTAGGGCCCTTTTCCACTACCTGATCTGATTCTGATCACCGATGGATCGAAAAACGCAGGATACAGAAAAACTAATGGAAACGGCAGCTGGCATTTCCATTAGTGAGATCCGATTGCATTGCAATTTTGTCCTGAGCACAATCGTTGTCCTGCCGGGTTTTGGATGCGATTGAGCTCTCTATACTGAGTGCAGTAGCAAAATAGCAATCGCATTAGTGGAAATTGGTTTGAAGCACCATCGCATCGCGATGGTGATTGCAATCATGTTTCATAGTGGAAAAGAGCCCTAAGAATGAACCCGGGGTGAGAGTGATATGGAGGCTGCCATATTTATTTCCTTTTAAACAATACTAGTTGCCTGGCAGTCCTGCTGATCTATTTGGCTGCAGTAGTGAACTGAATTACACCAGAAACAAGCATGCAGCTAATCTTGTCAGTTCTGACAATATTGTCAGAAACCCCCAACCTGCTACATGCTTGTTCAGGTCTATAGTTGAAAGTATTAGAGGCAGAGGACCAGCAGGGACAACCAGGCAACTGGTATTGCTTAAAAGGAAATAAATATGGCAGCCTCCATATTATTCTCACCTCGGGTTCCCTTTAGGGCTGGAGGTCGGCTGATGCTAGGTATCACTTGTGTCATAATTGAGATGAATGTAAATGTTTGCACTTATTATTATTTAGTGTTTATATAGCACGACATCTTCCACAACATTGTACAGAGTATATTGTCTTGTCACTAACTGTCCCTCAGAGGGGCTCACAATCTAGTCCCTACCATAGTCATGTGTCTATATGTGTATCGTGTAGTATACAGTATGTATCGTAGTCTAGGGCAGGGGTCCCCAACCACCAGGCCGTGGCCCACTGCCAGTCCGTTGGCAGTTTTCCACCGGGCCGCGGCAGGTCTGGCCTCTCGCCCTTCCCCCCGCGGCCGCCGCTTCTGTTACCTTATGAGAGGGCAGCCACTTCCTTTCTTATATTCCCCCAGGCGCCGATCTCCTCGTATCAGCATCTCCTATTACAGCAGCACGTTTTGCGGCTGCTGTAAGGAGGGAAGGAAGCAGGGCAGCGGCTTCCTGTAGCGGCGATCGCTGTTACCATGGGAACCGCCGTCCTTCCTTCCCTCCTTACAGCAGCCGCAAGACGCGCTGCTGTAATAGGAGATGCTGATAAGAGGAGAGCGGCGCCTGGGGGAATATAAGAAAGGAAGCGCTCATAAGGTAACAGGAGCGGCGGCCACTTTGGGGGGGGGCACTTTACTAGCTATACTGGGCACTATACTAGCTATACTGGGCACTATACTAGCTATACTGGCCATACTGGGCACTATACTAGCCATACTGGGCACTTTACTAGCTATACTGGGCACTATACTAGCTATACTGGGCACTATACTAGCCATACTGGGCACTATACTAGCTATACTGGGCACTTTACTAGCTATACTGGGGCACTAACTACCCATACTGGGACTATACTAGCTATACTGTACTGGTCACTATACTAGCTATTCTGGGGTAACTATACTAGCCATACCGGGGCAACTAAACTCCCTATACTGGGGCAACTATGCTAGCTATGCCGCCGCACCCCAACCCCCCCTCCCACCCTGTAACCCGCTGCGCACGACACTGTCCACTAGGTCGCGTGGTCTAGGGCCAATTTTAAGGGAAAGCCAAGTAACTTATCTGTATGTTTTTGGGATGTGGGAGGAAACTGGAGTGCCCGAAGGAAACCCAGGCAGAAACGGGGAGAGCATACAAACTCTGTGCAGATAGTGCCCTGGCTGGGATTCGAACCAGGGACCCAGCGCTGCAAGGTGAGAGTGGTAACCACTGCGCCACCATGCTGCACTTGCACTTACATTCTATCCCCCTATGGCTCTAATTGCGATGAGAAACGACAACAAGCGATGTCAAATGGTTTTCTGACCAGTAGCAGGAAAGCGTTTGGCTGTGATGAAACGAGCCTCCGGGAACGTCATCTGTCTGAACCAGCCATTAAAGTACCTATGTTACATAGCAATTGCTCATTACATGAACATAACGTGTAGTTTGTGCTTCATTCAAAATGCAAGGCACATGGCACTTACTAATTTCACTTTGGCTAGGGTCACAGTAGAATATTGCATTGCATTCCCTGTGTTACAGGTACGCAACACAACGGAACAAAAAAGTAGTACCAGTAAGCCACGTTACACCGGACTGGAACGCATAACTGTGAATGAGGCCTTTTTCTCCTAGGGGATATTTTCACACCTTATCAATAAAATGCCTTTTTAGCCACCAGCAGCAAGCAAGTAAATACTCAGAATCAATTTTGACAACCTTAATGCTATAAAAGTGTATGCTCTATTTTTCATACTTACAATACTTTGTTCTGCTCACGCACAGCGTATAGAGTAACAAAATATGTAGGAAAGAAAAACTATGCTCTTATCTGTTTAAATATTAACTACCATTCTGGGTTTTTCCTAATAGAAAATAGCCAGTGATCAATAATATTTACCGCATTATTGATTTTTCAATAGCAGAAAGAAAAGCCAAACTACACATTGCTCCAATTCAAAACTGAGGAGTGTTGAAGTCAATCTAGCAGGAGAGAGACCACTCTGTCATATTGGCGAAGAACAGTCCAAACAATCACAGTCCATGACCTTGTTGCCTTATGAAAGAAACCAGAGGGTCTGCTTCTGCACTGAACAATCAGAGAAACTGTACCAAACAGCTGCTGTACCAGACATTGGCCCTTATTAAATTCAAGTTTTCTCCTAGATCATTTTTCATCTTCTGTTTAAAGTAACTTTTCCGCACTCTGCAATTGAGAAAGTACAAACAAGTAGATGAATAGGTACTGTCAAAAATTATCTTGAGTATTTTTCTATGATGGGGGTCAGGAGTAGGGATGATCAATGAGATGCAAATATTTCTGAGTTTATGCAAATGTATGTGCATTTTTATGCTAATATATGGAGATTGAAAATGGACCAATCAATTTAAACCTGGGTGGGACTTGATTGGTCCAGTTTCAAGCTGCATATATTTGCATAAAAATTTGCATAATTTTGTATAAACGCCAGAATATTTGCATCTCATTGATCATCCCTAGTCAGGAGTACCTGTGGTTCTTCCAAGGGGAGATAAAAGACACACAGAAGAGAACTTGGAGCCCCTTGTGGTGTAGTATGTAAAGTAATGCAGAAAGGCATGAAAACAAATGCAGTACTTACAAAACCAGGCTGCAAAGATGGATTTTCACTTGAAGGTGGTATCGCCGACCACCAAGAGAGGGTTGGCTACTCAAAAAAAGGGATGGTAGATGAAAGAATGTAAAAAAATAATTGGCCAAACTAAAAACCGCCCCCATAGGGGTTCAGAAGGAGGCACCTCAAAGAATGTGTGAAATGATTAAAAACTGTTTTAAAGGCAAGAAAAACTTACCTAAAGAGGATAAATTATGTAGGATACAAAAATAGTTTATTCAAAAACACCAGACAATGCATTTTGCCGGCATCCACCTATTTTCTCAGGTCAATAAAACAGTGTTTCAAGATAAGAGTGAATTAGCCCGGAGCACCTATCTTGCAAGTTTTGCCCCTTCCCAGTAATGCTGCCGCTTCAGTACTTCCTTCCTTCCCAGACTACTGTAAACCATAGCATTTTGGTCCATATCCTATTAACTTTACTTTATTTTCAACCCTTACCAATAAAACACCTTCAAAGCTCCCAACATGAAATGACCCACAATAAAATTAATATTACTTTTTTTTATTTTTTTTTCCAATGATTTAATGCTGAAAATGGATCATTATCTTCTTTGAGAAAACCTAGGGCAAAAGTTAAGTGGATAAGAGCCTATGTGTTCTTCAGAGAATGAGAATCATAAATAAAAGTGTAACCTGCTGCCCCACTGTAGTTGGATCTCGGCCAAAGTGGGCCAGAATCTAGCATGTGTACAGTGGCTCTGATACATTGCCAAGAGATCCAAAGTACTGGATCATCTCAGGTAAATGCAGGCTGAGAACATTGTTCTCCACCTTACCATTCCCACTCCAAGCTCTTCTTGTGTGGTTGTCTCTCCGCCCCCTTCCATAGCAACATGATGTGTTTCTAAGCAGTAGCACCATATAGACTGCTGACAAGCAATGACAATCTGTACTATTAATCACAAGCCATTCCCCCCTCCTCAATTTAAACAGTCGAATTAACCATTTGTCTGCTTATTGTGCAGTCAGAGAGGGTCCATGCTATTAAAAAAAATATGCATATCAAATGATCATTGATGCATGTTGGTTGACTCGGTTAATGTCACCCGAACAGGGCCGGAGCTACCATAGGAAAAATGGGCAATTGCCCCAGGGCCCCAGAGCCTGTAAGGGCCCCCAAGGTGTCCCTCCCCCATCTTAACTGTTGCTCCCCAGGGACTCTGCAGAGTCTGTTAAGTTTGGAGTTGATTGGGGGAGGGTCAGTAGCCAGCTCAGGGGCCCAGGAGGGAAATTTGGCTGCAACAAAGGGACGCTTTTTGGTCTGGGGGGTGTCTGTTAGGGGGCCCCCAGGCTAATTTTTCCCTAGGGCCCAATTGTTACTTGAACCGGCCCTGCACCCGAAGGTGAGAAAACTTCAATCTCTCACCCCAGACTCTTTCATACAAGCTTTTGGGGAATGAAGGTCGAATGATAAATTATTGTCTATGACGCTAGATAATATTGTGCACAGAATTAAAAGATCAGCCTATACCCTTATTACTAACAGCACAGTGGCAGCCAGGAATGCTGCTGCACAGAACAAGATGATGAAACCACACCATAGGTGGTAGAAGCCTGGAAGGAATTTAATTCAAATGCATGTATACTATGAGGCTCCTCCCCCTTTCAATAGACAAATAAATCAATTGTTTGATTGCACAAAAGCTGTGTTCCAGAGTCAAGAGGTTTATATAGAACTCTTCCCACTACAACATAGACATAGAGGATTTTTTGCATTCTTTTTCCTTTTTTGGCAACTCCCTCATTAAATCACTTAACATTTTTCAGAATAACTTAAAATCTCTCCTCTAATCTTACCTATCCCATTTTAACCAGTTAGAGACCTATCATTTTTTGCTTCTAACCTATTCAGTACATCACACAAAGCTTTATCTTCCATACCGATCACCAATTCGCGTCTATTTAATTTCGGCGCGGGTTAATTGGACACAGGTGAGCCGAATGAGGGAACATCCTGCTACCGCTAAAATTCCTGGGAGCATTACATACTCTTCCCCCTCTGATTCTTAGCAACTCAGATGGAGAAGGAATACAGTGGCCTCAATTCACTTAGCTTATCTCCTGTCTTTAATAATAATTTCTAGAGTTGTTACCATGGTGATAAGGCATGTAGTATTCAGGCAACATTTTACCTCAGGCAAACCTAGTTAACTCTTCTGTCCTTAAGTTAACTCTCCAATCCTTAAAATAACTCCAGAGTTAAAGACAGGCTGTTAATTAACTGCGTGTGAAAATAACTACAGAAGAGGTAAATTAACTACAAAGGAGGTAAATTAACTACAGAGGAGGTAACGTAAGGAATGAAGAGATAAGATAAGTCTCTCACTGTGTGGAGGTAAGTTTTCTCTTGCCTTATTATCTCCAGCATGATCTTAGTGAATTGAGGCCAGTGTCTGGCGATTGCCGGATCCCCAAATTACCCGTGCGGGGTCGCGTGTCATAGCATTGCTGCTATAGCCACACCAATCTCAAGCGCTACTCATCCGGCACTGTGCGCTGAGAACAGGCATCCCACAACA
The DNA here is from genome assembly GCF_040937935.1 of Hyperolius riggenbachi. Lineage (NCBI taxonomy): Eukaryota > Metazoa > Chordata > Amphibia > Anura > Hyperoliidae > Hyperolius > Hyperolius riggenbachi. Next base: position 343,623,571 of record NC_090648.1, on the reverse strand, counting down.
ACTCACCTTACCCCTCGCATCAGTATTAAAGCCCTACAGAACGTATGCCCAAATGGGCAGGGTTCTCTTTCCTGTTGTGTCTTCCCATTGCTGTATTATCATGCATGTTCAGTATATAATACAAGAATGCACTGAATTATGATTAGCTTACTAATGGTTGGCTAAATTATATTATGAGAGTAGTGGTTATATAAGATAATGGCCTCAATTCACTAAGATCATGCTAGAGATAATAAGGCAAGAGAAAACTTACCTCCACACGTGAGAGAGTTATCTTACCTCTTCATTCCTTAAGTTACCTCTCCTGTAGTTAATTTACCTCCTCTGTAGTTAATTTACCTCCTCTGTAGTTATTTTCACATGCAGCTAATTAACAGCCTGTCTTTAACTCTGGAGTTATTTTAAGGATTGGAGAGTTAGAGAGTTAATTTAAAGACAGAAGAGTTAACTTTAGGCTTGCCTGAGGTAAAATGTTTCCTGAATACTACATGCCTTATCACCATGGTAACAACTCTAGAAGAGTTATTAAAGACAGGAGATAAGTTTAGTGAATTGAGGCCAATGTGATTTAATATAAAAATAATTATATTAATGACAAGAATATTTAAAGTTGAATGCTGAACTAATATACAAACTGCCCAGGCTGTAAGTGGTTAAACCATAACTGCGGACAATAAATTGTTTAGACGTTTGTTGGAGAACTGTTAAATATACAGATTTCACGTTGGCACCTGGCCCAGGACCGTATTCTTTCGGAGAATTCCAAATCTGTTTATACAAAGTAAAGACACCAGTTAATGAGTAATCCGTGTATCTGCGGGACACAACCAGTCTTATGTGGCTGTCGGCAAAGCTACAACCTCATTTCTACACACAGGATTCTCAACTTCACTGGCAAAACATTTATCCAGAAAATATTTGCGACAGCATGGAAAATATGAACATGTGCTGAAAACTACTAAAGGTAGATAACAGGATCTTTATCTGTTCTATTTCTGGAATGCCAATATATGCATACATGTATACACATACAGTATTTGAATGATATATTTTAATTTGCAGGAAAGACCAGACAAATATTTTCTCAAGATCAGCTCTTATACATTATTAATACATCTTAAACCAATCTTTGGTGTTTATTGCAGTTTAAATAAAGCATTGTTTTTTTTGTTCAGTTTTCTTGGTTAAGCCAAGACTTTATGCTGTTTATTCAGTATGCATTGTACAGGGAGCCTTCAGTTTATGCCAGAACTGTATTCTGGGATATTGTGTGAAATGCAAATTTGCATTACTACCTTAAAGGGAACCCGAGGTGAGAGGTATATGGAGGCTGGCATGTTTGATTCCTTTTAATAATGTACATTGCCTGGCTGTCCTGCTGATCCTCTGCCTCTAATACTTTAATCCATAGACCCTGAACAAGCATGCAGATCAGGTGAGAAATCTGACAAGATTAGCTGCATGCTTTTTTCAGGTGTGTAATTTAGACCCTACTGACCAGAAAGATCAGCAGGATAGCCAGACAACGGTATTGTTTAAAAGGAAATAATTATGGCAGCTTCCATAGATCTCACACCTCGGGCTCCTTTGAAGAGCAATCCCAAATGACCATGGGCACCATTTCTCCTTTCGATGTTAGCACCCCAAAGCTAAGTCTATCAAGAATGATATCTTCACTTTTCACGACCCCTACTGAGTAGTATGTTTATGGTTATATATGTTACCTGCATATTTTTTGATGATTTCTCTTTGTTGTTTGCAGCCATAACTGTTTGTATTATGCTAGGACATTTCAGCATGTCCTATTTGTTTATGCTTAAATAAATAAAAAAAAATAATTGTTACAAAAAAATTTCAAATTTGCAGAAAGGAAGGATGGGACCTGCAATAACAATTTCACCTGGTCCCATCACAGGTCAGATTGTTTTAAAAATCTTTAATAATGTGCTAAACTGGTGATATATTTGCAAAGTACTAAAAAAAATCTCTGTAGTGTCCCAATACTACATGTGTAGAATAAAGCAGAGTACTGGGGATGTGTTTGGGAGACAGAACCTTCACAACTTTCCCTTACTATGTCACCCCCACAATGTGGAATGCTCAGTTCACTTGCTTTTACCTATATCATTCTAAGCAGCTCATACATTTCAAGGAAAAGTTGCGTACATAGGCTTGAGGGCTCTCGGCCACAGTGGTCAGAGTCATCTTTGCCTAAATATCTAGCATGCATACGGAGCACCGGATGCATTGCTAAGAGATTCTGAGTGGCAGATCATCTCCACCGAGCACATTCTTGTGTTCCCAACCCCTCCCATTTGAAGCCTCTGCCATCGTTGCTCCTCCCCACTCCATAGTAACAGAACACGTCACTAGCCTGTAGGCTAGTGTTTGTATTACACTCAGCCTGAACTGTCACAGCCTAAGGGGTTAAGTACCCATCTATGCAGGTGACATTTTTGTGCATGTGCACCTCAGTAGCTGATCAGATTACTTTAAATTTGTGTAATACAAACACATGTAGTATGTGAACTCCCTGTAATATATATATTTGAATGCTATTTATTTTCAAGGCCTCTTTCATAGTGCGACGTTAAAGTCGCACATTAGAAAATGTTTCAACGCAGACTAACACACAGCAATACTAAGTATGTGCGACATTCACAGTGCACATGTTATTAGCTGCGTTGGACTGTTTGCACATGCTCAGTAATGACTTGGAAGCAAACTTTTTATTCCCTGTATGCTCTACTGTATATGACGATAATGGGTCATTAAGCTGCGTTGTGACTTTTTTGGTGAGTTGCATTGTAATTTGTGTTGTGACTTTAACGTCGCATCAAAAAGCAACTTCCTACTGTGAAAGAGGACTAAGAAATAGAAAGCTTGTTTTCACAGACTGAAAAATTTATATATTTACACATTTATTAATACTTTATCTAAAAGTTTGCTAAGGCTTTCTGTGGTAGCAGATCTGGTAAGTGATTGTGAAATCTGAAATTTCAGCCTGATTGCAATATGCTGAATACTCACTGTTACAGATCCTGTGATTTCTAGCTGGTACATGCTGAGTAAAGGATGACTAATATCCTTCTTAGAAGGAATAGTGATACATCACATGCACGGTTGTGCTGGTGCTACTGATGATGTCTTAGTTAATCCCAACATGACATTTTATTAACTGCAAGAGATTATAATTGGCTTTTTACTGTAAAATGTGATGTAAACCTAAAGTGAAAATAAAAGTATAAGAAGGCAAGGGCCTTGCTGAGCTGACAAACAAACAGAAGTAATATAACCCTTTGAACTTTCCAGAGAAAAACCTTATCAGAAGCCTTTTTATGAGACATACAACTGTTTGGCTTCTATTTACTTTGCTGGAAACAAACTTAATTTGACAAGATGTTGGACAAGCTCATTTTTCAGAAATTTCAACTGTAATTTTTAACTATTGATGCACTGGAAAACTGAAAGGGACTTCAAACATTGTTTTAGTAGGGCTAGTTCTATACAGTGCTATGTTTATCTCATCATGTCACATGCCACTTCAGGTGTGCTCTAAGAAAAAAGATTCCATTCTACCTTCTGCTGAGTTGTGGCCTACATTTTGTTTTCACCAAGACTTTTTCCCTAATGATTCATGTGCTGTTCAGAGATTGTGTCAGCCATCTGGCAAATAAAAATGCTTAGGGTGGGCAGTGGAAATAGAGGTAACTGAAGCAAACCCCAATATTAGGAATCCCACAGCGAGGCAGATTTCTGCTTCATGCAGATGTTCTGGTTTGGTTGAGGGAACATAAGAAGTGAGGAATACACTTCAAGATGTTTGGCTCAGTATTCCTCTCACTTGTTTAATTACTTTAAGTGAACGTATAATGATTATAAAAGCTGCCATTGTTGCACCCTAGCTGCCATGGTGACAGTTTGTCTAGTAGATTCTGGTGCAACATGTGTACATCTATCTTCTTGGGAAGATAAACATTCTTTGCAAAGTAAGTGGTTAAAGAGGGCTTCCAGAGTAAAAACAAAAATCCAGCAGCCTGCAAGTAAAAGAAAGTTATATTTACCCGAGAAGCCTTGTCCTGCGATGCCGTCCTGAAGTCCCAGCATCGCCCAACTTCCGGCGCCTGCCCCCGCCTCCTCTCTCTCCCTGGAGAAAAACGCCAATCTATTTACTGTAGTAAATAGTTTGACGTTTTTCTCTGTGGGTGATGCAGGGACTTCGGGACGGCATCGCGGGACAAGACTTCTCGGGTAAATATAACTTTCTTTTAATTGCAGGCTGCCAGATTTTCATTTTTACTCTGGAGGTCCTCTTTATTAAGGGACTTGGGGCTCTCAATCTCTGAGGAACAGTGGCAAAAGCATCCTAGATGTCAAAGGTTCATCGAATGTGAACATACAGGAAATGGGTACAAGAGAAGATTGGAGGAGGCAGTATTTTGACTGCTTATGACCGCACCGACTGCAGTACATCACAACTTAGGCTGTCTAAGCAGATTATAATTTTGCATGGAGTATGTACAGTAGATATAATAGGGTCCCTAGGTAGGTATATATATATATATATAATATATATATATTTGTTTAGGAATCGTCCTTTTTCTACTTGCCTCCGGCCCCTTCTCTTTTTCCATTCTACCTCTTTCCTTTTTACCATAACAGTTTGAAGGTTTTCAAATAGATTTGGCACAGATCTGGTTATTTTGTTAAATCCATTGTTTCATTGTATGGTCATACAATAATGATAATTTAAATCAACAATAGGTTACTGCCCTTTTTCTGCCTCACAATGCACGGTGAGCTGCTTACCTGGACCATAGGACTGATGAAAAGGGAAAGAAGCTACTTGCTTTATTTGTATTTTAAGTATTTTTAAAGTGAATGGGAGCCGCATTTAAAAAAAATAAAGCAAATACTTACCTAAGGAGAGGGAAGGCTCTGGTCGTATAGAGCCTTTCATATCCTCTCTCGGTGCTCTCTATCCTGTGCTGGCTCCCTCCCCCCTGTTTCGATCCCCCGCCGAATGGGTATTTGGAAGTCTTCCGGAGCTGTGTCCTCCTGAAGACGTGCGGCTCCATACTGCACAGGCGTGAGCCTGCAAGAGACCGTGCTTGCGCAGTGCAGGGCCGCCCTTCTTCAGGAGCACTCGGGCTCCCTGAAGACTTCTGAAGCTTCCTTCTGCCGGGAAAAGCAGTATTTGACTAATTTAGTCAAATACTGCTATCGGGCAAGCCAGCACCGGAACGAGGGGACCAGGAGAGGAACGGGAAGGCTCTATACGACCCAGAGCCTTCTGTGGTGATATATTGGGGTGCTGATGCTGTTAAGGATAATACAGTAATATATTTTCATTTTCCCATTTTTATATCTGCTGTGGTATGTCAAAGGTGTAGAGATGCAGGCTAGATTCATGGACTGTTCATGTATTTGTGTGGGTGGGTCACTAGACCTACATTTGCATCTAAAGAGGTCTTCAGTGAATATGACCAGTCACCTTCAATAGGCAAGGAAGCAGCTCATTAAGCCACTAGCAGTCACTTTTGATCTACTGTCCCAGGTGTGATTGTCTGCGTCTGTCTACAGGATTACAGGCAAACTGCTACCTGTAACCAAAATTCAATCTTTTCATGGATGTGCTAAAATACACTTTAACCAAGGAAATAATGTGGAGGAAGCTTTTTGATGTCTGCAGAGTTCAATGGGTGAGATTGTGTCCTGCCAAACTTCAAGAAGCTAAAACAGGAACCCCCTTTGAAGTTTGCATATCACAAGAAAGATTATGACAAGCGTTCGGTGATGTCACAAACGGGGAAACTGCATTAGTTCCTGGGGGCTGGACATTCAATGCCCCAGGGGACACTTCGGACTATTTAAGCTGGCCCAGGACAGCCACCGGTGTCTTCTCTCGGAGGTAGCGAATAGCTAGGGAGGATCACGACTCCTGGTCGAAACGGCGTCCTCCCGTCAAACAACGTTCTAACCTAAGCTGGTAACGTTCTTTTTTCCCCCGTTTATTTTTACGCAAATATCCGTGTGTGTTATCTTTGTAACTTTTATCTAGTAACTATTTTTATTTTGTTTTTTGTAATCTTTTTGTATATATTAAGTTCTGCACTGTTCTATGTTTTTCTGGAATATTAAATTATTATTTAATAAGCTTGACTTCTGCCGTACTAAACTAACACTCATAGCCTAGAAGAGACTGAAGTGTAACCGTGTATAAGTTTCATGCTTAATTGTACGCTTGAGCAACACTACCGTAGGAAATTGTAATTGCATTGTGTGTGGGGGCGTTTGTCATACGTTGGCCTAAGCGCGCAGCTGACCCAACGTACGAACAACGCCAGTGCGAGTAGCGACAGCAGAGTGGCTAACAGTATCGTTCGGAACGACTGTTAGTGGGTCTTTGCTTCACGACAGTGTAAGATTGCAACTGTGTGTGTGTGCGTGGCATTCCCGTATTTGGCCTAAGCGCAAAGCTGACCCAAATACGAAAACGCGGAGTGCGCGCTGAGGACTCGACAGCAGAGTGGAAGTGTCTAGCGAACCGCTAGTGGTGGCAGTGAGAGGTGTTCTGAGGGGTCCCAGCCTTGTTTTAGCTTGACTAAGGCTGCTTCCCCTCTCAGTCTGGTCAAACCCGCAGTCGGGAACCGTATACGCAGGCGTGCCGCGGGCCGGTTCCTGACACCTTCCCTCTCCTTGGGTAAGTATCTGTCTCATTTTTTTAAATGCGGTTCCCATTCACTTTAAGACCCTTGTGCGAGGGCACAAATATTCTACGTTCTGGTTAAATATCATTTTTTTCATACATCCAATTTTAAACTGATTCGATGTAATGCCCATTTTTATGTTGCGAGAAAAATGGCATCCCAGCCGTGAAGCATGGGGGTGAAAGAATTATATTGGCCTCAATTCACTAAGATCATGCTGGAGATAATAAGGCAAGAGAAAACTTGCCACCACACAGTGAGAGAGTTATCTTATCTCTTCATTCCTTAAATTACCTCCTCCGTAGTTAGGTTCCCTCCTCTGTAGTTAAGTTACCTCCTCTGTAGTTATTTTCACATGCAGTTAATTAACAGCCTGTTTTTCACTTTATAATTCTGGAGTTATTTTAAGGACTGAAGAGTTAACATTAGAGATCTCACCTTAACTTAAAGACAGAAGAGTTAACTTTAGGTTTGCCTGAGGTAAAATGTTTCCTGAATACTACATGCCTTATCACCATGGTGATAACTCTAGCAACGTTATTAAAGACAGGAGATAAGCTTAGTGAATTAAGTCCATTGTGGGGTGCTTTGTTGCAGGAGAGGAGGGAGAGGTACACTTCACAAAATAAATAGCATCATGAGGAAAACAGATGTAGATATACTGCTAACGTGTGACAGATACAGTATAATGGTGGGAATCTTAATACTACAACTAGAACAATGAATAACAGAAATAAAAGCAAAGGATAACAAATAGTTAATGTTTTTAATCCTACTCTTACAACAACAAAAAAACCCTTTTTTATGTGGTTACACCTCTTCAGTGAACTTTTAACCTATCACCTTGACATTCCTGTGCAGCTATGCCTTTGTGTTGTGTGGGTTGCAAAAACTTCCTCAGTGAAAATGACAACTGGACAGTTTGGAATGATTCACACCGTTTACCATGGCTCTTAAACAAAACAAAACAAAAAAATTAGATAAATACTACTGGACTCGTTTTTGTGTTTGACAGACCTTTTGTTGCTGCACAAGAAACATTTTCAGATCAGGAGAGATTAGAAATAATTATTCTAGACATTGGATACAATTGACAATCATTCTGTAAATGTAAAGTGTTTGCCTTTCACCTTTATAAATTCCATGATTTCTGTGTGAAACTTAAAAAAAAATGTGAGCCTCCTTCATAGATGTCTAAAAGCGCCTCAAGGATAAGGAAATACATTACTGGATAACATGCACCTCAAGGATAAGGAAATACAATACTGGATAACATGCCCTGCTCACCTCCAACAACAACAACAACAACAGCCAACAACATTTGTAAAGCAATTTTCTCCCGTGGATTTAAAGCTCATAAGCATGGCTCAGACCAGTAATTGGTTAATTTGGGAATTGTGGTACAGAGGAAGACTTCTACAAGTCCGCAGAAGCCAGGCTAACCAGGTGGCTTTTCAGTCTGGATTTGAATAACTCCAGGGATGGGGCTGTCTTTACTGGGTGTGGTAGGGAATTCCAAAGGGTAGGAGCAGCATGACAGAAAGCTGTCAAATAACATAGATGGGGAAGGAGGGAGTGCACTGGATTAAAACCCTGGTTGCAAGGGTCAGTAACAAGAAAGAATGGTGCAGGGTTTTAATCCAGTGCACACCGTTTCCCCGTCTGTGTTTTTTTGTCAGCATGCACACAGCTTATGCTGGTGTATGTGCATGGTGCGCATGGATACATTATGTTAGCTCCCTTGTGCGATTGGTATGATGCGCTATCTGTCCCAGGAGAGGACGTCAGGATGTGTGTTCCTAATCCCTAGATAGGTTTGATGCAATGAATGTTTGCATGTACATGTTACAGAGCCAGAGTTAGGACACCTACGTTTCCCTGGGTACTTCTGCGCAGTATAAGTGACTAAGCATAAGAATGCATTCTTCTGTGAACGAAGACCCTGGCTTTTAACTTAGCTGTAGGGATAACAGTGGTGCCTGGATGAGTGAATCTGTGAATGCATTTGTTTGAACATTTGCATGTGAGTGTGCAAGGGTTAACTGGTTTTTGATCCTTGTAAAGGCCTCTTGATAGCAACATGGCTCAATCGCGATACTTCACTAATGCTGCCGCTCCTATGTTAATTATAGTAGTAGTCGCTGGGCTAGTGAAGTATCATGGTCGCACTACAGCATTATTGCATGGCATTTACAAAGATTGGCTGTTGGTAAGGAATGCACGCTACACTCGCAGCGCTGTACAGTGTAAATAGACGGCGGTTGGGCGTGCAATCTCCTGCAAAACCCCTTCCCAGGACTTGACGCCAATTGGCGTTAGGGGTCGTTAAGTAGTTAATGCATGCAATAAGATTTAACTCACTTAATGAATCAAGGCCCTTGTATGGGAGGCCTGCATAGAGAGCATTGCAGTAGTCTAGCTACGATGTGATGAAAATGGGAATTAGGGTTGGAAAATCCTCTGGGGCAATGTTCCTCAGATGAAAGTAGGAATATTTGACTATAGCCGAGATTTGGTTTCTGAAGCTCAATTCCCCGTTGATTGGCCCACCAAGATTGTGCACAAGGTTGGAGCTGTTTATGTCTGAATTCCCTTTGTGATTAATGTTGATTTAGAATAAAGCTGTTTTGATGCTAAGCATTGGCCTTGGACAACAAGGACCTTAGTTTTGTCAGCTTAGCTAAGCAAGAACTTATTTTTGGAGTGGGGTCTGTTCCACCAAGTCTGTAGGACAAGTATAGCTGAGTGTCATCAGCATAGCAGTGGTACGTCAGGCCATGTTAATAGATAATTGTACTAAGTGGTAGCATGTAGATTGCAAATAGCAGAGGGGATAGGATTGAGCCCTGTGGCACTCGAACTTTTATCGGTGCAGGGTTGGACATGACAGGTCCTAAGGATACTCTCTGTCAGTCAAGAACGATCTGAACCCGTGGAAGATTAAGCCACTAATGCCACAGTACTCCTGCAATCTGTTGAGTGGGATTTTATGGTCAACTGTATCAAAAGCTGCTGAGAGATCTAACAGGATTAGGATGGAGCATTCCCCTCTTTCTCTTGCCATGAGCAAGCTCTGGTGTTTCTTGAAGCCAGATTGTAGAGGGTCCAAGCATCAGAGGGCTGTATCTGGATCCTTAGGTAAGTATCTGTTTACCGATAAGGGCTTGTCTTACTGATAAGGCCACAGCACATCCGGGCTGTGCTCTTGCCAGAAGAGGAGACTTGCACTGATATTACCTACTTACTGCACAGCGTGCAGTATACCTACGTCCTCGGAAACTTCATCTGAAGTCCCAGGGGCATAGATACTCATTTCCACCACGATCAGCACTGTGTGTGCTACCGCACGTGTTCTTGTCACCACCTGTTACTACACAGATCAGTGAATGGGAACACAATTCTGGCATCGGTGGTCCTTGATAAAAGTGAAAGTAAAATTTACAATCTAGTGGCCAAATAGTAAATTACAGCCTAACACATTAAATTCAATAAAAATACATAAATCTCCCAATAAAATTAACCCCTTATCTCCACCACTCTCCCATATTTACCAAAATAAAACATTTGTATATTTAAAAAAAATGTGAGAAGTAGTGATAAAGTTATTGGCAAATGAAAGGGAAGAGTGCTGAAATGTGAAAATTGATCTGGTCCATAAGGGGAAAACCCCCTCAGTGATTAACTAGTTGAGGAGGGTTCCGGGTAGTGGGGGAAGCCTGGAAGACATTGTGGGAAGCCTCTGGAGGATCTAGAGCAGGGGTCCCCAAGCGTTTTGGGTTGAGGGCCGGGTCAACATACTTCAGGCTGCTGGGGGGCCAGAGTATACATAAAATGATGTAGAAGTCTTTGCGGGCTAGACAATGAAGCATACCTAGGTGACAAACTGCAGTGGACAGCAGTGTCACCTGATGTGGAATTTGATTGGAAACCAGCGAATTACTGGCTTCAATGAGGATGGGTGGTGCCAGCACTGCTATTCTACAGTATATGCGGACCACCAATATTTAAAGATGTAGCTGCCCGCATCTATAAGTAATACAATTTGTGTGTGGAGGGCCGGTAAAAAAGCCTCAGGGGGCCACATTCGGCCCGCGGGCCTTAGTTTGAGGACCACTGATCTAGAGGCTTTCCTCATCCTAGGAAGGTTTTTACTTTTGGACATTTATAATGCCTCGGTTTCTCTTTAAAGGGAACCTAAAGTGAGAGGAATATGGAGGCTGCCATATTCATTCCCTTTTGAACAATACCAGGTGCCTGGAATTTGTGCTGGTCTTAGGCTACTTTCACACTGCCTAACATCTAAAGCATGATATCGTTAGTTCTATGACAAAATAAATATTAACTATTTTACTTAATTGACTATTGAAATGCATTATGTAAATAATCAAGCAAATTATTCACAAGGTGCCATTGCTGCCTGCTGTATGTTTGCAAGTACCTTCATAATTTAATTTTTTTTTTTTTCTTTAACCACTTGAGGACCCACCCTTTACCCCCCCTTAAGGACCAGCGCTGGTTTGAGTGATCTGTGCTGGGTGGGCTCTGCAGCCCCCAGCACAGATCAGGGTGCAGGCAGGGAGATCAGATTGCCCCCCTTTTTTCCCCCCTATGGGGATGATGTGCTGGGGGGGTCTGATCTCTCCTGCCTGCTGTGGGTGGCGGGGGGGGGCACCTCAAAGCCCCCCTCCGCGGCGAAATCCTCCCCCTCCCTCTCCTACCTGGCCCCCTCCTGGAGATCCGGCTGCACAGGACGCTATCCGTCCTGTGCAGCCAGTGACAGGCTGTCTCCTGTCACATGGCGGCGATCCCCGGCCGCTGATTGGCCGGGGATCACCGATCTGCCTTACGGCGCTGCTGCGCAGCAGCGCCGTACAAATGTAAACAAAGCGGATTATTTCCGCTTGTGTTTACATCTAGCCTGCGAGCCGCCATCGGCGGCCCGCAGGCTATTCACGGAGCCCCCCGCCGTGATTTGACAGGAAGCAGCCGCTCGTACGAGCGGCTGCTTCCTGATTAATTAGGCTGCAGCTGGCGACGCAGTACTGCGTCGCTGGTCCTGCAGCTGCCACTTTGCCGACGCACGTTATGAGTGTGCGGTCGGCAAGTGGTTAATGCTTTCACATTTCTACTCTTACGCACGCACTAGACAGTAGCCTTGATTTTGCTCTGTATTGGAGCTCTGAGACATTCTTGCACCATCTCACAAAGAAATGACAACATCCCGGTTGGCCAATCAGGCACACTGAGCACTGAAATAGAGCAGAAGTTAAGGCTTCTGTCCAATCTGCTCATAGGATTAGTTTCTCTGCCAGCATAGAAGAGTATTTGATTGCTCATAAGGCATTTACTAGCATCCTGTTGCTTGATAGCACTCTAAATTTCACCTGTCTCAAGGCAGGGAACTATGGGAGCAGCCATTGTTCATCTTTTAGTCATCTGACTGTAATAATGATAGCATGACAATTGCACTTTCACTCATTTGGAGAAAATCAACAGGAATTGAGTGCCAGAACACTCCACTTGCATATTTATTAAAGGTTTATGATTTAGAAAGGATTAAAGCTATATGATCCGCTATAAAGCTATATGAACTATAAAACCGCAATTTATTTGAACCACAAACATAAGAGACATCTGCCCTGGTGCATGAAACTTTTCTCAGGAGTTATCTTAACTCTTCATTTTTTTCCATCTTAACGGTACTTCCTCAGTTCATTAGTTGATACATTTAAGAATGTAAATCAGGACGAGGGTAATTTTACAATGGGCAAACATGAATTAAATGATTCATACAATAATATTGTAAAAGTAATCCCCTCAGCTTATTCTCATGACTTCATTTATTGGTTTATTGTATACTGTATGTTTGCTTTTTTCCATAAAGTATGTATATTTTTCTCCTTTTTCCAAGAGAAGCCACTTACTGATTTCTATAAAACATAGAGGTAGTTGTGTGTTTTACCTTTAGGAGACCATCATGCCCATCAGCTGTACTGCATGTTTCCATGTTGCAAGTGCTTACAAGAATCAGAAAAAAAAAACTTACCGTAAAAAGGGCACTACTATAGGCAAATTGCAGCATTACATAGCGGGTATTACCAATACCAGTTGCCACGCTGTCCTGCTGCTCCAGCTAATGTGTACAGGGGCCTTCTGAGACCACATATATACACATTTGCCCAATATGTGTAAAAACACTTATAACATTTTATCATGTGTAGCTTGCTAGCAGCCTTTGGGATTCCCCATCTTCATCAGCTGCTTTGATTGCAGTCTGCCTCCTTTATTGGTGGTTGCAGCCTTCCTCTCAAGTTGAATCTTTTTCAATTTAGAAATAAAGGGCAGTAAAATCCTTAGAAACGAAGGATAAAACAGACATCAATGGCTCCCAAACAATTTGAAGAATCAAGTCCTGAGAGAAACTAATGGTACCAAATGTAAGGACCAACATATCCACTGACTTATATCAGTCCCTATGCCCCAATCTACCTCCAAAATCTTCACTTTGTGTGGCACATCCCCACTTGAATGGGAGACACATATGGTCTGCCCGACTATGGTTACACCCAGGCTTTTTATGAGCAAGGTATAGGAACTGAAGGCCATAAGACAATGGTACTATCAATTCTCACTAAACAATGATTCAAGCTACCAATGTAGTTACACAGTTCTGAGTTGTAGACAGATATCAGATAATGTATGTAAATAAGTGATTTTGCGTCCACTGGGTCTAAAATCAATACGATTGGCTGCAACAAGTGATAAGTGGGGTTACTCACACCCCCACCGTTCAAGTAAAAAATATCTCAGAAAACACTTATGCGCCTATATGTACCATCACATATACATTCTTTTATTCAAAATCATAAATACAAAGGCATGAATCCCCTATAAAACCAGATAAAATTACCTATAAATGCAAAAAACACTAACCAACTTTCTCAGTGCCACCGCCCTATGGCACACCGCCTGGCACACACCACAACAGGTACCTATAGCTTGATTCGCTAAATTATGATTTTGAATAAAATAATGTATATGTGATGGTACATATAGCCGCATAAGTGTTTTCTGAGATAGATATCAGATAATGGTCAGTAACGATTGGAGTCAATCTCAATGTTAGCAAGCCAGGGATCGCAAACATATATCAGATGACTATCAATTACAATCATATGCAAACTCAAAGTCAGCAAGCCAGGGGTCATACACAGATATCAAGCAAAGTAGGAGTAGACAAGAGAGTGGTCAGGCAGGCAAGGGTCGGTCCAGGCAGGAGGCAATAGAATAGTCAAGGTACAGGCAAAGGTTCAGACAAGTATCAGGCAAGTAACAGGAGAGAACAGCAAGGGAAGTCCAGCAGCTAGCTCTAGCGACTTAACAATATCACAAGCAATGACTGAGTGCACCATCTATGCTACTAGCCACAGCCAATCAGGAAGTCTAACCACCGCAGCCAGCCAATAGGGACCAGACCTGTCTGAGTCAACCACTTCCTGGTTTTGAGATGGCGCCGGAGAGCGTATACCGAGCGTCACCATCTCCCGGAAACATTAGCAGAAGTCTATCCACAACCCACTGGAACGCTGAAGCCACATGGAGAGCCGTGCACCTGTCCGCACTGAGCCTCAGAGACCCCCCATTGCCAACCGGACCTAGACTAGGGTGAGATCGTGACAACGATAGTTTCTTTTAACATCTCTTACCTTGAAATAAAATTTGTGTTTATAATGAAAAGATTAGAAGTACTTTGTTGAATTCCTATGATCAATGTTTGACTATTTTTTTTTTCATTAAAAGGTACCCTCATTTCTATTTTAGTTATGGTGATGGGGTATGTGCAAACCTAAAGTAAACAGAATATTGGTTGGGAAAAGGCCCTTTTTGTGAATTGGGAAGTTTCGTCTTGATCTGGTATGGACAGCTTTTGCGTGTTTAACCTTCCTGGCGGTAACCCCGAACGTAGTTCGGGGTAAGCCGCGCAGGAGGTTTTCTCAGGCCCTGCTCGGCGGATTTGCGTAATTTTTTTTTGCTGGACGAAGCTAGCACTTTGCTAGCTGTGCCAGCACACCGATTGCCGCCGCCCCGCGCCCGAACGACGCTATCCGGCGCGGCGCGCGGCCCCCCCAGACCCGTGCGCTGCCTGGCCAATCAGTGCCAGGCAGCGCCGAGGGGTGGATCGGGACTCCCAATGACATCACGACGTCGGTGACGTCATCCCGCCCCGTCGCCATGGCGACGGGGAAGCCCTCCAGGAAATATCGTTCTTTGAACGGAATTTCCTGATCGCCTATCACCGGAGGCGATCGAAGCGGGCGGGGGGATGCCGCTGAGCAGCGGCTATCATGTAGCGAGCCCTGGGCTCGCTACATGATATAAGAAAAAAAAAAAACTGCTGCACTGCCTCCTGGCGGAATTTTTCATACCGCCAGGAGGGTTAAAGAGAACCTCAAATGACTGGGATATGGATTGTAATGATCGATGTTAGTAAGCAGAGAGAATCTGATTATTGGCGATCTGAAGTATCACCAATAATGCAGATATCACCTGATTATTGATGATCTGCAGAATCACCAATAATGCAAGTGTAACTAACCTCTGGATACTGTAGCAGAAATAATAACAATCAACAAGTACTAAATACAAGACTGTGGAAATATCCACCACACGGTGATTCCTCAGAGGTGTGGTTACCTCTGAATGGGAACCCCGTGTGTGAGATCCTCGGCCCAAGTGAAGATTGGGATCTCAGCACCTGGCAGTAATCGTCTGCTAGGGCAGGCGTCTCGGAGAGACAAGCCTCAGAGATATCCCAACAGTGGGAGACGTTCCACTGGGGAAAAGAGAAAGGTCAGACAGGCAGAGGTTCGGCAACAGAGAGACGGTAGCAGTACAAGAGCAGAAGGCTGATTCAGAGTCCATTAAACAGGCAGGGTCGGCAACTAAGAATCAGATAGGCAAAGGTACAAAATCGAGAAGAAGAGAGAGTAGTCAGGGATAGCCAAAGTCAAGACACAGATAAATATGCAATACGATCCTAGACTGAGGTGTGATGTCCTTGATATCAACACCAGGGAACTGAGCTAAGGTCTGAGCGTTTACACCTAAGTATTCACGACAGCAGACAGTGAGCAAATGACATCTGTGGTCTTAAATGCTGAAGCCCAGTTCCACCAGCCCGCCCAGGGGGCTGGAGCTAAAGTCAGCATGTGATTGGCTGGCTAAGGTCAGCTGATCGCCGGATCAGCTGACCTGTCTCCACAGAGAATAAAGATCGTGCCGCCTTGCGCGTGTGCGCATGACCCTCTGCCTCTGAATCTCTGAGAGGCCAGGTC
This sequence comes from Hyperolius riggenbachi, assembly GCF_040937935.1. Taxonomy (NCBI): domain Eukaryota; kingdom Metazoa; phylum Chordata; class Amphibia; order Anura; family Hyperoliidae; genus Hyperolius; species Hyperolius riggenbachi. The sequence continues at coordinate 343,607,526 of NC_090648.1, read as the reverse complement.
CCCGGTCAGTGCACGCCCGCACACGGAGTCCGCCGGCTGAGCAGCGGGACCCGCCGCCATCCTATCAGCCACGGCGGCGCCCGCCCTGCTCTGCGCCGGCGGCTCCGTGTGAGTTTTGGAAACCGCCGGCTGGGGCGCGGAAGCCACCGCCACGCTGCCCTGCGCGGCGGCAGCTCCGCTATTGCTCACAGTACCCCCCCTTTGAGGAGTGGACTCCGGACACTTCCTACACGGTTTCTCAGGATGTAACTGATGAAATCTCTTCCTCAATCTCTCAGCATGCATGCGATCCTCTGGAACCCAGGACCTGTCCTCCACACCATACCCTTTCCAATGGACCAGATACTGCACTGAATTCTGCACTAGGCGAGAATCCAAGATCCTTTCAACTTCATATTCCGTCTGACCTTCTATTAACACAGGGGGGGGGGGGGGGGAGAGGAATCCACATACACTGCCGGCTTCAGTAGCGAGACGTGGAATGATCTCCCACATCTCATGCTGGCTGGAAGATCAATAACATAAGAGACATCATTGATCCTCTTGACCATCGGATAAGGCCCTATGAACCTGGGACCCAATTTGGTGGACGGTTGTCTGAGTGCCAAATGTCTGGTTGACACCCACACCTTGTCTCCTGGAGTAAAGTGCCACTCGACAGAGCGTCTCTTGTCGGCCTGTCTTTTTTGTCTCTGAAAGGCCACTCCCAAATTCCTCTTCACTTGTCCCCAAAGTTCCCTTAAAGTCTTCTGCCAATCCTCCAGGGCCGGGAAGGGAGAGGAACACACTGGAAATGGGGAAAACTTAGGGGATTTTCCTGATACAACCTGAAAAGGGGACAACCCTGTTGACAAACTTTTCAGGTTGTTGTGCGCAAACTCCGCGAAGGGTAAAAACCTAACCAATTCGGTTTGTGCATCCGCTACATAGCATCTCAGGAACTGCTCCAGAGCTTGATTAACCCTCTCGGTCTGCCCGTTGGTTTGTGGGTGATACCCTGATGAAAAAACAGGTTCATACCCAACATATGGCAAAAAGCCCTCCAAAATTTTGATACAAATTGGACTCCTCTATCAGAAACCACATCGTCCGGGATAACATGTAACCGGAAGATATGTTGTATGAAGAGGTCGGCCTATTCCTGGGCTGAGGGAAATCCTTTAAGCGGAACAAAGTGTGCCTTCTTACTGAATCTGTCTACGATTACCCAAATGACTGTCATGCCCTCGGACCTGGGGAGCTCGCCAATGAAGTCCATAGACAGATGGAATGCAGTGGGGGTGTCTCGGCACCTTGCTGAGAAAAAATATAGGAGACAAAAACGGGAGCCCAATGGTGTAGTATGTCTGTGTACAATAAAGAATGGAATTAAAAGGAATACTACTCACAAAGGGGGGTTGCAAAGGGCAACCGACCGTAAGAAGCAGGTGGAGACCATGAACCCGACTCCACTCGGGGTTGTCCCAGCTGGGACCTGGATGTGGTCGCTCTCCTTGGAAAAACAGGGACAGGTATCCACTGTGGTGGACCCACAGGTGATCTGTCACCACCCCTCAAACACTGAGTGTGTGGGGGTGAACTAAGCACAATTGGGGTAAAGAGGCGCCTTGGTTGAAATAAAAGCGTCTAAAAACAGCTTAAAAAAAGATAATATGAGGTGGCTTACCTCAATAACGAAATCTTTGTCTGTAACAAAAGATTTTTATTTAGCACGGGCAACGCGCGTTTTGCAGGTCTGAGCCCGCTTCATCAGGCCAATAAAAGTGCCAAATGACTGGGTAGATACAGCTCCCTATGCTGTATCTACCCAGTCATTTGGCACTTTTATTGGCCTGATGAAGCGGGCTCAGACCTGCGAAACGCGTTGCCCGTGCTAAATAAAAATCTTTTGTTACAGACAAAGATTTCGTTATTGAGGTAAGCCACCTCATATTATCTTTTTTTTAAGCTGTTTTTAGACGCTTTTATTTCAACCAGGGCGCCTCTTTACCCCAATTGTGCATAGACAGATGGGTCCACGGTTCATTTGGCACTGGCAAAGATTGTAGGGTGCCCACCGGAGCCAGGCGGGAAGGCTTACTCCTGGTGCAGACAACACACTCCCTCACAAACTCCTTACAATCTGAGGCCAATGAAGGCCACCACACACACCTAGTGAGCAGATCCAGAGTGCGAGCGACCCCAGGGTGACCTGCGTTCTTATGGGTATGGAACAACTGCATGATTTGTAATCGGAAAGGAAGCGGCACGAAGAGAACCCCTTCTGGTTTCCCTTCCGGGGTATCTAACTGGTAAGTAGCTAGTGTAGCTGCCCAATCCTCCCAGGTGTCAACGGCAGCTAACACCACCTTGGAGGGCAGGATACCCTCTGGAAATGTTGACTGAGTTGTCTCAGGCTCGAAACATCTAGAAAGAGCATCTGCCTTAACGTTTTTAGAACCTGGAGTGTACGTGATCACGAATCTGAAGCGAGAAAAGAATAAGGGCCAATGGGCCTGTCTGAGGGTAAGTCTCTTTGCCCCCTTAATGTACTCCAGGTTCTTATGGTCAGCATACACAACAACAGTATGCTCTGCACCCTCCATCCAATGACGCCACTCCTGAAAGGCCAACTTGATGGCAAGGAGCTCCCTGTTTCCCACATCGTAGTTTCTTTCAGCAAGGGAAAATCTACGTGAGAAGTAGGTACAGGGATGGGTCTTGCCCTGTAAACCAGAACGTTGAGACAGGACAGCCCCCACCCTAATTTCCGAGGCATCCACCTCCACTATGAAGGGAAGGGTGACATCGACATGTCTTAATATAGGTGCAGAGCAAAACAATTTCTTTAGGATGTCGAAGGCTGACTGAGCCTCTGGTAACCAATGGTATGGGTCAGCCCCTTTTTTTTGTAAGACTAGTCAGAGGTGCTACTACCGAAGAGAATCCCTTGATAAATCTCCGGTAGTAGTTAGCAAAACCAAGGAATCTTTGAAGTGCCTTCAAACCTACCGGTTGCGGCCACTCCAAGACAGCCGTAACCTTTTCTGGGTCCATAGAGAGACCCGAAGTAGAAATAATATACCCCAGAAAAGGAATCTGAGTGACCTCAAAGAGGCATTTCTCTAGTTTTGCATACAGTGAATTCTGTCTTAACTTCTTCAACACATACTTAACATGTTTACGATGCTCTACTAGGTTTGGAGAGAAAATCGGTATGTCATCAAGGTATACCAAGACAAACCTCCCCAACACCTCCCTGAATACCTCGTTTATTAACTCTTGGAAGATGGCCGGGGCATTACATAACCCAAAGGGCATAAGGAGGTACTCGTAATGCCCGTCGGGCGTATTGAAGGCCGTCTTACACTCGTCGCCATCCCTGATGCGCACCAGGTTGTATGCCCCACGTAAGTCTAATTTTGAAAAAATACTGGCATTGGTAATCTGGGCAAAGAGATCGTCTATCAAAGGCAACGGATAGTGATTCTTGATGGTGATCTTGTTCAGACCTCGGTAGTCAGTGCAAGGTCTAAGACCGCCATCTTTTTTTTGGACGAAGAAAAATCCTGCCCCGGCCGGTGACTGAGAAGGGCGGATTAATCCTTTTGCCAGGTTATCCTTAATGTATTCCTGCATTGCCAGCTTTTCTGGTCCTGACAAATTATAGAGATGACCTCTGGGGGGCATACAAGCAGATCTTAAGTCGATAGGGCAGTCAAAACTCTGATGTGGTGGGAGTTTATCGGCGGACCTAGGACAGAACACATCCGCAAACTCAACGTATTGTACTGGTACCCCTTCAACCTCTATCTTGGCAGCAACAGGCAATTTTCCCCAAACAATGATTGTGGCAGTACGGTGACCAACTGAGTAGCTGACCTGATGCCCAGTCTATCTGTGGGGAGTGGAGCTGTAACCAGGGCATACCGAGGATTACGGTGGAGGTTGCCATGCGCAAAACAAGAAACTGTAAACTCTCTTTGTGTAAAACCCCTATCGTGCATGATAACATGGGTGTCTGAGAGAGAGGTTGTCTGCACTGTAAAGGAGAATCATCCACTGCGGTAACGCCTACTTGTCGGTCTAAAAGTTGTAAAGGAACACCCAGCCCCTTCACAAACTCGTAGTCTTTAAAATTAGCCGCAGACCCAGAATCTATGAAAGCCTCAGTGCAAACAGTCAAATTCCCCCAAGAAATGGAACACGGGAGAAGTAACCGATTATTCTGTTTTAGAGGTAAGCTCTGTGCGTCTAGGGTACTACCTCTAACTACACCTAGACAGCAGCGTTTCCCGATTTCTTGGGGCAATTTTGAGCAATATGGCCTTCCTCTGCGCAATATAGACAAAGTATTTCAGCCCTTCTGCGCTCTTTCTCGGCCCGAGTCAACCGAGAATGTCCGATTTGCATCGGCTCATCAGTAGGAGGGGTTGGTGAGGAGGATGCAAAAGAGAGAGCTCTTACTGCATTCTTGCCCCTCGACTGACGCTGATAGCGTAACCTGCGGTCCGCTCGTATCGCCAAATAAAATGGCGTCATCGACGGACTTTGGTTCAGGGTGCCCTAACATTAGTTCAGAGAATGCGTCTGATAGGTCTGACAGAAAACAGTCTAATAAGGCGTAAGACCCCCACCTAGATGAAACAGACCACTTTCTGAACTCTGCCGCATAAACCTCAACCGTGTCTCGACCCTGCCTGAGAGTTTTGAGCTTCCTCTCGGCAGTGATCGAAGTATCCGGATCATCATAAATTATAGCCATTGCTTTGAAAAATTCCTCAACTGACGTCAGTGCCGTATCCTCGGGTGAAAGACCATATGCCCAGGTTTGTGAATCCCCGGACAATAAGGTCTTAATAAAGGTCACCCTTTGCTGCTCAGAACCTGACTGAGTAGGTCTTAACTCAAAATAAGACAACACCCGATTGCGGAAGTTCTGAAAGTCAGATCTTTGCCCTGAAAACTTTTCGGGCACTGGCATGCGGAGATCTGTGACCGGAGGGGATTGCACTGTGGCCACAGTCATCTGCAAGACCCGTACAGACCCAGCCAATTGGTTGATCTGAGTCTGTTGCGAATTAACCACCTCAATGAGGTTATTAAGTGAGATGGTTAGAGTCTCGATCTGACTGCGTAATGCATCCATACTAGTGGTCTGCTGTTCTGTAGTGATCGTTGTTAGTAAGCAGAGAGAATCTGATTATTGGCGATCTGCAGTATCACCAATAATGCAGATATCACCTGATTATTGATGATCTGCAGAATCACCAATAATGCAAGTGTAACTAACCTCTGGATACTGTAGCAGAAATAATAACAATCAACAAGTACAATATACAAGACTGTGGAAATATCCACCACACGGTGATTCCTCAGAGGTGTGGGTACCTCTGAATGGGAACCCCGTGTGTGAGATCCTCGGCCCAAGTGAAGATTGGGATCTCAGCACCTGGCAGTAATCGTCTGCTAGGGCAGGCGTCTTGGAGAGGCAAGCCTCAGAGATATCCCACCAGTGGGAGACGTTCCACTGGGGAAAAAGAGAAAGGTAAGACAGGCAGAGGTTCGGCAACAGAGAGACGGTAGCAGTACAAGAGCAGAAGGCTGATTCAGAGTCCGTTAAACAGGCAGGGTTGGCAACTAAGAATCAGATAGGCAAAGGTACAAAATCGAGAAGAAGAGAGAGTAGTCAGGGATAGCCAAAGTCAAGACACAGATAAATATGCAATACGATCCTAGACTGAGGTGTGATGTCCTTGATATCAACACCAGGGAACTGAGCTAAGGTCTGAGCGTTTACACCTAAGTATTCACGACAGCAGACAGTGAGCAAATGACAACTGTGGGCTTAAATGCTGAAGCCCAGTTCCACCAGCCCGCCCAGGGGGCTGGAGCTAAAGTCAGCATGTGATTGGCTGACTAAGGTCAGCTGATCGCCGGATCAACTGACCTGTCTCCTCAGAGAATAAAGATCCTGCCGCCTCGCGCGTGTGCGCATGACCCTCTGCCTCTGAATCTCTGAGAGGCAAGGTCCCCGGTCAGCGCAGGCCCGCACACAGAAGTCCGCTGGCTGAGCAGCGGGACCCGCCGCCATCCTGTCAGCCGCGGCGGCGCCCGCCCTGCTCTGCGCCGGCGGCTCGTGTGAGTTTCGGAAACCGTCGGCTGGGATGCGGAGGCCGCCGCCACGCTGACCTGCGCGGCGGCGGCTCCTCTATTGCTCACATGGATACTACCATCTTCATTTCCTTTTAAACAATACCAGTTGCCAGGCTGTCCTGCTGATCACTCCAGCACCAGTAGTTTCTCAATCACACACCTGAAACAAGCATGCAGCTAATTTTGTCTGATTTTTTTTGTCAGAATCATCTAATCTGCATGCTTGTTCAGGGTCTATGGCTGAAAGTATTAGAGGCAGATGATCAGCAGCACAGCCAGGCAACTGGTATATTGCTTAACAGGAAATAATTATATCAACCTCCATACCTCTCTCACTTTAAGTTCCTTTTAAAAAACTTCTTCAATACCATGTTCATTAAAATGCGTATTTAACCACTTGCCGACCGCGCACTCATACTGCGCGTCGGCAAAGTGGCAGCTGCAGGATCAGCGACGCAGTTCTGCGTCGCCGGCTGCAGGCTAATTAATCAGGAAGCAGCCGCTCGCGCGACCGGCTGCTTCCTGTCAATTCACGGCGGGGGGCTCCGTGAATAGCCTGCGGGCCGCCGATCGTGGAATAATCCGCTTTGTTTACATTGTACGGCGCTGCTACGCAGCAGCGCCGTAAGGCAGATCGGCGATCCCCGGCCAATCAGCGGTCGGGGATCGCCGTCATGTGACAGGGGACGTCCTGTCACAGGCTGCACAGGACGGATAGCGTCCTGTGCAGCCCCGATCACCAGGGGGCCAGGTAGGAGAGGGGGAAGCGGAATTTCGCCGCGGAGGGGGGCTTTGAGGTGCCCCCCCCCGCCAGCCACACGCAGGCAGGAGAGATCGGACCCCCCAGCACATCATCCCCCTAGTGGGGAAAAAAGGGGGGTGATCTGATCTCTCTGCCTGGTGTTTGATCTGTGCTGGGGCTGGGGGCTGTAGAGCCCACCCAGCACAGATCACAGAATTCAACGCTGGTCCTTAAGGGGGGGTAAAGGGTGGGTCCTCAAGTGGTTAATGGCAGCTATGCAGTTTGTGCAGCTTGTCAATAATAGTGTTGGATGTCTTCCTTCATGTACTCCTTCCTATCTTATTTCTGTATACCAGGTGACTATAGATATCAGCAGCACAGAGTACTGTGTCTCTGACACTCTTCCCTGCTACATACCAGGAGGAAATGATCTTAGCTGACCTTGAACTTTCTCTTACATTTTAATGCTGGAACTCTCCCTATATAGCAAGGCCGGGCAACAATGGAAGAATTCCAAGCTGTAAGAGTAATAGGAGATCCCAGGGCTTTTATGCTTGACAACAGCTACAGAGACATAATATAATGACAGTACAGTAGAGTTACAGTTATCTGAAACTCAAAACTCAACTAACCACTCTCAACCAACCAGCACAAATAACTGGCAGTACTCACAGTGATGAAGGCCAGCTTCTTAGCCTGTTTGTGGGCTCTGCTGTGCTTAAACACTGGGTCCCACAGCTCATCCATGGTTAATATACTTTCAGTTACTGTATTTTAACATTTAATACAGAGTTCAGGGTTTGTCTGTAGAGTGGGGTATACTTTAGTATTGTATTAGCTATGCCTACTTTTAACATGGAGTTTCAAGCAACCAGAAAGCACACTTAATTGGCATCAGCCAATCCCCCTGGGTGTCGGGTAACTGAGACTTTACTGTAATTGTATTGTTGAATAAACTATATTTTCTGTTTTACTATATGTTGAAATTAATTATTCTTAAATTAATGAATTGTGAACTTGTTTTAGTTTGCCTATTAACTTTTTCTCTGTATAACCACATTTGTATGCAGAAGTACAGTAGTTACTGCGTAGGACACAGTTTTAAGTGGACATGAAAAAGTACCAGAACAATTCTGGATAATGTAGACATTTCTCAAAAAGAACATGAACTACTGAGAGACAATCCTAGTGTAGTATGTAAAAACAATTGTAGTAATAAATATGTAAAAGCAATTGTAGTAATAAAGAATAAAGTAGTAATAAAGAAGAAAAAAAGAAGTGCTCGTAAACCAAAGTTCCCTGAAAGGCAACCAAACACACACACAGGGCTTCTGGGCAAAGGAGAGATCAAACCTCATTGACCTTGGATCGATGAGGTATATTAGAAGAACAATGTTGTACTTCAGAAAACAAGGGAAATGGTACCCAACCAAGAACAGAAACCCTGTAACAAGCACCACTCAACAACTATTAACTATGAAAAAATGTATGAGATCTTTATTTAAACAGTGATCTACCACATAATAATAAGTACAACAAGGGAAAAGTCCCAAATGAATAAAAACATTCAAATATCCTATAAAACGTCTCCATGCTAGATATCTTTGTTGCAACAATCAATAATTCACATAAATCTCATATATATGGATATATATTGTTAATGCAGTGTTGGGGGCTCTGAATAGAGCCCTCAACCTGTATGAACCTGGGTTCAGTATATGAATATAAAGTGCAATGCTTAGAGCTTAGTCAAAAAGAACACACAGAAATTGCATAAGTGTAAAACCAAAGGAAGAAGCATTCATACAACCTCAATATGACAAAAATGTCCACAGATGTGGAAAAAGTGCTAAATCAGTGAAAAAGTATATATATACATACAAGCAATAAGTAGCATCTAAACTAACAGTGGAATATGAGCAGTGCAGCAGCCCCCAAATAGAGTGCACAGAATATACTTAGCCCAGGAGTGAATGAATAAGCCGGCAACAGATGAGCAGGAGAGATGGAAATCCCCTCTAGCAACCCCACTAGTTACACGGGCGCTACCCCGCTTTGTCGAAGGAGAGGAGGGATACTCTTTCTCTCCGGCTCATCTGTTGCCAGCTTATTCATTCACTCCTGGGCTAAGTATACCTACTTTACCTCTGTGCACTGTATTTGTGGGCTGCTGCACTGCTCATATTCCACTGTTAGTTTAGATGTTACTTATTGCTCCTATATACGCGGTATATATATATACAGGATCTTCTAAAAAAATTAGCATATTGTGATAAAGTTCATTATTTTCTGTAATGTACTGATAAACATTAGACTTTCATATAATTTAGATTCATTACACACAACTGAAGTAGTTCAAGCCTTTTATTGTTTTTCTTATTGATGATTTTGGCATACAGCTCATGAAAACCCAAATTTCCTATCTCAAAAAATTAGCATTTTTCATCCGACCAATAAAAGAAAAGTGTTTTTAAAACAAAAAAAGTCAACCTTCAAATAATTATGTTCAGTTTTGCACTCAATACTTGGTCGGGAATCCTTTTGCAGAAATGACTGCTTCAATGCGGCGTGGCATGGAGGCAATCAGCCTGTGGCACTGCTCAGGTGTTATGGAGGCCCAGGATGCTTCGATAGCAGGCCTTAAAGAGGAGCTGTTAGGTATAAGGTCTCAGAGAAAAAAAACACATATATCAGTAGCTAAAGATTGGCTGTACTTACATTACATATGCATTTCACTGTCCACGTTTGGATTTCACAGAATTTTTATATAGTATTTGCAGAGAATGATGCTCCTGACAGCTCATGGCAGGTTCCATGTTTGTCTGTCTCCTATGAAGCCAAATGTGTAGTCATGTCCTCCCTGCTTCCTGATGATTTGACTCAGAAAAAAGACAACACTACTGTGCAGTGAATATTAATTAGCCATGTGGCTAGGAACAATAGTGGACTCATGCAGTATACTCTGCCCGGAGATTTTTCAGTGCTGTGAGCTGGACGGCGTTGTAACATGAGCCTGTAACTTCTCACTAGCAGCCGAGGGGAGGGCCCCAGAATGCTTTGCAGTATGTTATGCGGCCTCTCGGCCTCTTAAGAGCTTGGGTCTAACAGCCTTGCTGTTCAGCACACATCAAAAGTAAGAGAGATTTTTAACTTCAGTATTGCCTTTTTGGCTTCCTTCTAAACTGTTTAACACAGGAGAATAGAGGTTTAAATTAGCTTTTGCAGCCTGACAGTTACTCTTTAAGCTCATCCAGAGTGTTGGGTCTTGCGTCTCTCAACTTTCTCTTCACAATATCCCACAGATTCTCTATGGAGTTCAGGTCAGGAGAGTTGGCAGGCCAATTGAGCACAGTAATACCATGGTCAGTAAACCATTTACCAGTGGTTTTGGCACTGTGAGCAGGTGCAGGTCGTGCTGAAAAATGAAATCTTCATCTCCATAAAGTTTTAATGTCTACATATAATCCTCTATAATAAAACCCAAGTGTCTCTGCTTCCCTGTGTGTGTGTTTTGTTTTACTGCGCATGTGCAGGGAGGGACACAGAGACACTGAAGGGGAGGAAGGGGCGGGCGTGTGTGCGAGTGCGCGCATGTGGCGGATGTGCACAGCAGATGCGCGCTCGCGGTGTACGTGCGGATGCGTGCGATGGGCGGGTGCACGCATGCGCGCGGCAGGCACGCGGCCGGTGACAGACCTAGTCCGTTTTTAAATGAGCTAAGGTCACTAGTCTAATGTATAATCTGTTGAAATATTGATTGGGGAAGGTTTTTTTTGTAATCTATGTGTGTATTAGTGTGGGCATAAGCAGTACATAAATGATGGCTGCATTAGCTTTGTACTGCATTGGACAGTACAGAGCCACAGTGGTAGCAGTGGTGTGATCAATATAAGATCAGATCTCTGTTGAGATCTGAAGTAATAATGAGTGGTGTAAAAGTGCGTACACATGTCCAACTTTACCCCTGATTGTCCTTTAAACTGGTCATTTGAATGTCTTGAAGTGCAAACAACAAGTCGTTTAAACGTCATCTGCACACTGAACAACAAATGCTAATTTACATGTTGTTTAATCATCTTGATAATGAACAATTGACTAGGTTAAATGACTGATCAAACGACTTGTTGTTTGAACATCTATTAGTTGGACAACCGACTAAATGTCTTTTGTACACATGTACGGACTTAACAGTCGTTTGAATGCAGGGGCGGCGCCAGGGGGGTGCTTTGGGGTGCTCGAGCACCCCCTAGAATTGTCCAAGCACCCCCTGGCGTGAACTGACTTCAGGCGTCTAAGAGAAGCCGAGCCAGTTCAAAGCAGCAGCCCGAAGCAGCAGAGCAGGGCTACGATAAGATGGCTTTCGAAAGCCCTGCTCTGCAGACTTCGAGTCTGCAGTGCAGAGCTTCGGGCGGCCATTTTCCCGTAGCCCTGCTCTCAGCATGCAGGCAGGAAGTCACGTGACGTCGGGAAGGAAGAGGATCGTTGGGGCTACGCGCCACAAGGAGGTCGGGACAGGAGGAGGTCGGGACAAGAGGTCTTCTGACAGTAGCTGAGTAAATGTGTTTTTATTTTTCACCAGCTGACTGTGGTCAGAACTGCTGAGGATTGTGCATATTGTGGTCAGATCTGCTGAGGATTGTGCATATTGTGGTCAGATCTGCTGAGGATTGTGCATATTGTGGTCAGATCTGCTGAGGATTGTGCATATTGTGGTCAGATCTGCTGAGGATTGTGCATATTGTGGTCAGATCTGCTGAGGATTGTGCATATTGTGGTCAGATCTGCTGAGGATTGTGCATATTTGGGTCATATCTGCTAACGATTGTGCATATTGGGGTCATATCTGCTAACGATTGTGCATATTGGGGTCATATCTGCTAACTATTGTGCATATTGGGTCATATCTGCTAACGATTGTGCATATTGGGGTCATATCTGCTACTGATTGTGCATATTGGGGTCATATCTGCTACCGATTGTGCATATTGGGGTCATATCTGCTACCGAATGTGCATATTGGGGTCAGATCTGCTACTGATTGTGCATATTGGGGTCATATCTGCTACCGATTGTGCATATTGGGGTCAGATCTGCTACCGATTGTGCATATTGGGGTCAGATCTGCCAAATTATTGAACGTGTTTTTTGTTCAAATCTGCTCACATTACGTGTATTTTCTTGAGAAAACCTGCACAATTATGTGAATTTTCTCGGGAAAGGGTCACCACAACTTGGGCCCTCTGTCTTTGCGTTGCACTTTTAAAGGGAACCCGAGGTGAGAATAATATTGAGGCTGCCATATTTATCTCCCTTTAAGCAATATCAGCTGCCTGGCTGCCATGTTGGTCCTCTGCCTCTAATTCTTTCAACCACAGACCCTGAACAAGCATGCAGCAGGTCAGGGATTTCTGACAATATTGTCAGAACAGCTGCATGCTTGTTTCTGGTGTAATTCAGTTCACTACTGCAGCCAAATAGATCAGCAGGGCTGCCAGGCAACTAGAATTGTTTAAAAGGAAATAAATATGGCAGCCTCCATATCACTCTCACCCCGGGTTCACTTTAAATTACAGTTAGCCCCGCCCTCATCCGGTCATGATCACGCCCATTTTGTTGCCCCGCATGTTGTAGCCACACCCATTTTTTGCAGGTCACCAGCTACCCTGGAAATTGGTCCAGCACCTGCATAGCACCCCCTAAAAAAAATTCCTGGAGCCGCCACTGTTTGAATGACAGTTGGTCCAACGGATCCGCGAAGCGGATTGGGCAAACCGGCTAGTATCAATCGCTCCACAGTGCATACACACGTCTGACTTGTCGTTAGAACGAAAAGTCGGACAACAAGTTGTTCAAAAAAGTTTGACATGTGTACATACCTTAAGGCAGCAAGTAGGTAAACAATCAATATAAGGAAGATACCTTTAAGGTCCGTACACACGCCGGACTTTAGGCAACGACGGGTCCGTCGTTGCCTCCCGCTGGGTGGGCGTGCCAGCGACAGTCCGGCGTGTGTACGCTCTGTCGTCAGACTGATACGGCTGTTTCTGAGCGCCGGGCGGATCGCTCAGAAACAGCCGTATCAGTCTGACGACAGAGCGTACACACGCCGGACTGTCGCTGGCACGCCCACCCAGCGGGAGGCAACGACGGACCCGTCGTTGCCTAAAGTCCGGCGTGTGTACGGACCTTAACCCTGACTGGATGTATTACCCTGTAATCTTTAGCAATTAACAATCTGCCAGAAATTCCCCTGGCCTCTCATCAATGTAGAAGACTGCTGATGATTGAGGATTTCACTTAGGTACACACTATATAGTCTTATTAATAGATTATAATTTATTAGTTACATTTTATGTAAATATTGAAACAATTTTTTTTTTAAACTAGGGGACTCCCAATTGATATTTGCTCAAAATGTCATTTGGGTGAAGGGGGTCCTTGCTGCAGCACAACACAAGCAACTTTCTTATTGGCTTGAATCATTCATGTACAGGACATCGCTGAGTTACATACTTCCTGACTTACAAACAACCCGCTGATACAAGCGCCATGCCTGTCTCAGTGATGTCACTTTTACATTGAAGGATAAGAGAAATGAGAGCTTGTCAGAACTGCGTGGGACATTTTTGGTGGTGAATAAACAGAACAGGGGACACAGTAGAATCACAGGGGGGCAGGGAGGGACACTGGAGGCCCAGTGGAAGCACAGGGGGACGGAAGGGGACACTGGAGGCATAGGGTAGTATAGGGGGTCAAGGGGGACACTGGAGGCATAGTGGAAGCACAGGGGGCAGAGCGGGACAATTGGAGGCAGAGTGGGAGCAGAGGGAGACACTGGAGGCAGAGGGTTGCACACTGGAGGTACAGGGGGACAGAGGGAGGCACAAGGGGCACTGTTTTCCAACCTACATACAAATTAAATTTAAGAAAAAACCTATAGTCCCCATCTCATTCATGAAGACATTAACAGATGAAGGTATAGACATACACAAACATTTAAATGTTTATTTTGAATTGTTTATATTGTATTACATGTGCCGTATTCTTTGTTTTCATTTTTTTGTCAGCATTGTAAATCAAAAAAATTGCTTAAAATACACATTTCTTCTAAATATAGAACTATTCCCGTTAATAGCACTGATGACCGGCACTTAATCTCTCTGAATCATTTAAAATAATTTCCCAATTTCCCTTGTGCTCATTACATGACTAACAATGTTAAAGAATGTTTTAATTGTATGACTCATAGTGTGATGTTAACTGTAAGAATAAACATTTGATAGTAATGGTTACACGTGTTATCTACTTCCCGTGGGATTCACGATAAAATACTGTATAGGCTACTGAGCAAGTTCTGCTGATCACAGTCACTGAGACAGAAAGGCTTCAGCTGCTTATTAATTAAAGGCAAGCCATAAACATCAATTGACTGTAAGTGGATAACAAATGACATGCATTATTTCAGTGGTATCTGTACTAGGATGTGTTAATGGGCAGAGGCTGCTGCTTCCAGTTTATCGACTTTGCATAAGTTAGAGTGGCTGTATTTTGTTATTAATCAACAAACTGGCTTTTAAAACGGAGCATGAAATTTGGGCGCCCACAGCTAATGGATGATTTGAGCCCCCCATAGGAGCTAATGCAAATATTGGCTATAAGGCACCCAAAGCAGAAAATTGGGCACGTGATAATTACCTATGTAATTGAATCAGTGCAGGCCACAAGTATGTACTGCATATGATACAGTTCTACCGTGCTTCACATCTGAGGTATCAAGCCAATAAAAGTGAATCCCAGCACCCAAAAGGAAAAAGGGTTACCAGCTTTTTATTGGCCTGGTACCTCAGGTGTGAAGCACGGTGGAACGGTAACATATACAGTACCTACCTGTGGCATTATTACTTGAACATTGGACACTGTTTTTCTCTCAGCTGCTGTCTTTTGATGATAAACATTGGTGCTGTTCCTTTTTCTCTTTTTATCATGCGATAATTATTATATTAATTTTTTTTTGTTTTAAAAATTAGAACGATATCGTTTTTTGGACATTTTTAATGTTTAGTATTTAGAAATTGTTCTTTTTTAAGGGCCCATTCACACTAGAAACGCTTTTCTGAGCGTTTTGCGATTGAGTAGCGGTTTTTAAAATCGCTCCCATTCACTTTCATTAAAATCATGGTTAAAAGTGCGGAAAAATCACCACGATTTTGTACGCAAGAATTGCGGCGATTTTTCCAAGATTTTGACAGCAATTTTAATGAAAGCCCGCTAATCAATCGTAAAACGCTCTTAAAAGCGCTTCAAGTGTGAATGGGCCCTGAAAGTTATTGTTTTAAAATGTATCAGGGTTAGACCTCAGGAAGGGGGGGTTAGGGTTAGGCATCAGGACGGGGGGAGGGAGGATTTCAGGGTTAGGTATCAAGAAGGGAGGATTTTGTGTGAGAGTAGGGTTAGGTTAGGTTATAGAGGAGGGTTTAGGGTTAGGCGTCAGGAAGGGGGATTTTAGGGTTAGGCATCGGAGGGGGGAAGGGTTAAGTTGTTAGGTTGTAGTAAAATATTTTTTAAAATATATCAATATTTTATTACATTAATTTACACTATTTACACTTTAAAAACAAATAATATTGGTAGATATTAATGATAATTTTATTAATAAAAACAGGCGTCCATTTTTTGCTCCCTCCACCCCCCCCCCCATTTCTGCACATATTTAAAAGTGGTGCTCAGTGAACATTCCTGCAGTTCACAGAGCATCCCCCTCCACCTCACAGGTAAAAAAAATACATTGAGCTGAATCAGTCTTTAAATGACAGCAAATGGTCAGCAACTGTGAACCTCCCCGAATGTCTCATGGAAAGTTAGGTGGCCACTAAGGCCCTGTTCATATTATGTGCGTGTGGAAAACGTGCAGAACGCATGTAGTAAACGCACTGGAAAAACGCATGCGTTTGTACGCGTTTGTACGCGTTTTTGTAATGCGTTTGTATGCGTTTTTTCCTTATGCGTTTTTGATCATACCTGGAAGAGTCCTACACTTCCGACGAGAAACGCACCTCCGAATACGCATACAAAAACGCATGCCATGCGTTTTTAGTGCGCGCCCATTGACTTTCATTATAATGCGTTTCTGTGCGCGACGCACAGAAATGCATCCAACTATGCGTTTCTGCCACGCATACGTTTGCCACGCGTATATGTGAACGAGGGCCATACCTTTGCATTGATTTTTCTGGCCCTCGCAAAACGCACACAAAACGCGTACCTTAAAAACGGACACAAACGCGTGCAGTGTGAACGGGGCCTAAGTCATGATTGTCATTCCCTTTGCAGAGTGCTGGCCTTGCAGCCCCACCCCCCAACCCAGCATGCGCACACACACACACACACACACTGCATCACAACCCCCAGTTGCTCACAGGCCTATCATCTGTAGAGAAAAGGCCAAAGGTAGCTGATGTCTTGCAGCACCCTCCACCTATGTAAATTAAAGGCACCCTGAGCAGTGCCCTAAAAAGGAAATCTGGACTTAGCTGGGGCTTCCTCCAGCTCCTGTAGCCAGTGCCGGATTTGTACTTTTTACCGCCCAAGGCCAACTATCACCAGCTGCCCCTGGACCAACAGCACCCTATCATTCCCCCTCCCTCCCCATCCTTCCCTAACGTACACACACTTTTTCCCCAGCAAACATACAGTCTTAACTTTTGAATTCAAATGCACTACTGCAATATATAAAAAATGATTGCAATAACCCCCACATATGAAAAGCAGCAGTAGCCCCCCCCCCCTTATGAAATGCAGCATTGACCCCCACATGTTGTAACAAGCAATATGATATTCAGCAACCACCCCCACGGATAAACAGCAGCATTGAACCCCACATTTGACAATAAGCAATCACTTCCACATATGAAGTTCAGCATTTATCCCACTCCTCAGCCCCCCTCCGAGCCCCCCCCCCCCCTTCCCCATGTAAAAAGCTATATTTTTTTGTTTCCCCCCTCAAAGAGCAGCCAGGGGCTAAAGGCAAAATTGTACCCCCTTCCCCCTCGCCATGACAGCACATGAAGGCAGGGATTAGATTGTAAACTCCTCTGAGGAGAGAAAGTGATGTGATGGCAGGTTTTAGATTGTAAGCTCCTCTGAGGACATTAGTGACATGATTTCAGGTATTGTAAGCTCCTCTGAGGACTGAAACATGACAGCAGGGATTAGATTGTAAACTCCTCTGAGGACTGTTAACTGCAAGATAATAGAAGTTAGCAGTAGAGATGGCTTGAACGGAACAGAACGAATGGATTCACCCACCACCAACGCTTGGACCGGCAGGTACCCGACTACCTGGCCTTAAGTGTGGATGTAGACACTGGCAGGCTTGACCTGTGGCCAAAGCTGTCCCAATTTGCCATCCAACTTCTGTCTTGCCCTGCCTCAAGCATCCTGTCAGAAAGGACCTTCAGCGCAGCTGGAGGCATTGTCACTGAGAAGAGAAGTCGCCTAAGTCACAAAAGTGTTCAGTACCTCACCTTTATCAAAATGAATGAGGCATGAATCCCGGAGGGCTACTGCCCGCCCGAAGACTAAGTCAGTCCCCACACACAGCATCTCTGCCTGCAGGCCACTTGCCTTCTCCGCCACCACCAACAGGGTCCAGGACTCCAGGTGGATTCGTGAATTTTTAAGGCCGCTGCTAGCAGTGGCCGCTATACTAATTTTTCTGGTGCGTGTACATGCCTGCCTAATTTTTCTGGCTGCAAAGCAGCTGCAACAACAAAACAAAAGGCATGTACATGTGCCCATTCCCCTTCGTGATCATTACCTTGCTGCGGTGAAGGGGCTTGCGTATCACAATAAAGCAATGACCGCCGGCTATATGAGTGTCTCGGGGGGTGGCACACCAAAGATAATAAGGTCGTTGCTTCATTGTGGACAGACCAAATTTGATCAGCTGGATAGTCACTGTTGTTCTATCATTGAGCTACCACAGCCTGGCGACCATATGAGCTTGAAAACCGCACGGCCTGCACTCTCGCCATGGTGCGCACCAGTCCAGCACGGCCGTCACTCCGGAAACAGCTGTTTGCGGTGTGTTACACAGTGAGTGTGGTGTGTCAGTGTGAAGCAGTACTCTAATTACACTCCCTGATTGATGTATACACATGCAAGATGTAAAGCACTTTAGGCCTGCAATTTAGCATTCAATGTGATTTTTGCCCTTAAAAGCTGATTTGCGTCAAATCCAGATGGCCCCCTCCAGGTTTTAGACCCCTTGAAACATCTTTTCCATCACTTTTCTGGCCAGCATAAGTGTTTCTAGTTTTCAAATTTCGCCTCCCCATTTAAGTCTATTGCGGTTCGCAAAAGTTCGCTCGAACCGAACTTTCGCGGTAGGTTCGCAAACCGAAAATCGGAGGTTCGGGCCATCTCTAGTTAGCAGGTGACTGCAGAACTGTGACTGCGAAAGTGTCAGAAGTTGGAGCGCAGTGTGGAACATTTTGTAAGCGAGGTAGCCCCTTGCTGAGTTACCCCTGCTTGCATAATGACAGTCCGAGTCCCCTGAACACTCAGTTCCCCTTGCTTACCCCTGGTAGAGGGATGTGCACTTAAAATCATGTACCATGTACCATACATTTTCATGCATACCTCAAATGCCACACTCCCTCTCTCAACTCCTGGCATGCATCTCCAAGCCTTCCTTGCTTGCAACCTCACACTGTCTCCAGACACCTGCAGACAGTTATACAAATATTCCTAGACAAAAAAAAAATCACTTAAAGAGTAACTCCGACCAAGAATTGAACTTTATCCCAGTCAGTAGCTGATACCCCCTTTTACATGAGAAATCTTTTCCTTTTCACAAACAGACCATCAGGGGGCGCTGTATGGCTGATATTGTGGTGTAACCCCTCCCACAAGAAACAAGAAAAGTACGAACTCTTGGCAGTTTCCTGTCTGTGAACCTTGCTGCATTGTGGGAAATAGCTGTTTACAGCTGTTTTCAACTGCCAAAAACCATGCAGCAGCTACATCACCTGCCAACAGTAAAAATGTTCACTGGAGTTCCTCTTTAAATAGGATAATGCATTCGGTCGTTAACCCCTCCAGAATATTAGTCTGCTGCCTCAAGCCATGTAATTATAACAAACAAACCAGAATGCAAAATTATAAAGCACTGTTTCTCTGGCCAGAGAATTAGACAAATACAACAAACATTCACATATGCGAGGCTACTTGTTTGACCTTTGGAGAGTCCCCATAAAACATCCACTAGTGAAGTAAAGACATCAATTGAGCAGTCCGTTCAAAGAAAAAGCAGCACAGTTCCACCGGAATGACACAATAATTACAGGCAGCAGTCCTCAAGGAGTTAATCTCACCCATTCCATCTGGCAGCCCAGGATCAAAGCATCCTCGCAAGATAACAATCTTTGACCAGCTATTCAGATTCCCACTTCCAAGTCTTCCTTCAATCACAGTCAAACACGTGGGCACATCACGTGGTGGGAAGCCAGCCTCACACAGAGCATGGATCTACGGTGTTTGAGGAGAGAGACACTGCCCCTTTCATCCCAGAGAGCCAGACCGGCCACACTCTGCTATGTAAAAGCTAAGCAGGGTCGCCACAGACCAGTTTTGTTGCTGCTGCTGCTAAAGGCATGTGTCTATCTATGCCTGTTCAGTGTGCAGCAGCCAGCAGACACAGCATTGCCGCCACCCGAACCAATGTGACTGTTTGGCAGGTTAACTGCCGATACATCCTGCTGCCCACAGCCTGCCCCTTGCAACCTGTCGCCCTAGGCAATGGCCTAGGAGGCCTTCCCAGCATCCTCTTTGTCTCTTCCGTGGTCTTGCTAGTGATCTGGTGACTTCGGTTGAAGTTTCCTTTTTATGGCACTGCTCAGGGTCCCTTTAAAGCATATAGTGATTTGAAACACGGAGAGCTTGATGTATTCATAGAAGGATTACACATTGTGAGCCTTTGGCTTGGAGCAATAAGCAAGCATGACCACTTCTTCATTGGAATCATATCTTGCCCAGCTCATGATGCTGCCATGATATGCTGGTAAGTGGAGCCTCCTGCAGCTCTCTACTGTAATCAGTACTAAGTGCTGGTGTGTTTTGGGTGCAGAGAGTTAATTGTTTATATAAATAAGTGAACATAATCAGAGACAGCTGATGTTTTTCTTGAAAGACTAGCCTGCTTACAATGAATTTGGATCTTGCTCACATCGGCAGGACATTTTCTTTTTAGTTTATCAGTTATGAAGCACAGCCAATGTTTGTGTGCAAGGGTCATGCAGATATGCTGCAGCATTGCCTGTTCTGATCTGACTAAGGGAAATAGCCATATGCCACTGGAAGGGAAACCACACTAAAACAAACGTTTTACAGGGAAGTATAAGGCTAAAGTGATCGTCCATATACAGTATTATACAGTTACAGGGATGCTCGGATGTGCCTCATCCACGAATTCGGCAATCCGCGTGGTTACAAAAAAAAATCCGCATGCGGATTTTCGTTCGCGTCCACGCAACCACGCGGATTTTCTGCCGTGAATGGCGTAATCACGCGTGGATTCCCGCCCGGAGGCGGATTTTCTTTTAACGTTAATAACAAAGCCCCCATATATGCTACAATCCCCCAAATTGCATGGATTATCGAGGTGATAAGGGGCAACATAACTTCAACATAAAAAATTCCCCCAAATTTTTTTTTCCTAGAGAAAATGGATTTTAAAGTGAAATCAACACTTTAAATGGGGCTATTAATTGGTAATAAGTGGTTTTAAAAAGGGATATACGCGTTAAGCAGTCAAAGAGGTGAAGGCGAGTTCCAATGGCACTTGGCGGCGAAGGTACCGCTGGAGGAGGATGAGTGGCTGACGCCAAAAAGGCCCCAGAGAGGTTTTTGTAATTTTTTTTTTTGTTTGTTTTGCAGCAATTAGCAATGACATCGCAGCAGAGTTGTCAGTGGACACGGGCAGTGTGAACGCAGAGTGCAGTGGTGGTAGCGAGTGAGTCAGGAGGAGGAGGACAATGCCGGCGGTCAATTCAGCAGCACAGAAGGACCATGGCAACATACTGGTGGTAGTAGTAGCAGCACAGCGTCATAGTGCTGGCCAAAAAATTAAATGCACCCGGTGACCCGGGCAGTGTGAACGCAAACAGAGTACATTGGTGGAAGCGACTGAGTCAGGAGGAGGAGGACAATGCGGGCGGTCAGTTCAGCAGCAGCAGCACAGAAGGACCATGGCAACATACTGGTGGTAGTAGTAGTAGCACAGCGTCATAGTGCTGGCCAAAAAATTAAATGCACCCGGTGACCCGGGCAGTGATAACGCAGACAGAGTGCATTGGTGGTACCGTGGTAGCGACTGAGTCAGGAGGAGGAGGAGGACAAAGCGGGCGTTCAGTTCAGCAGCAGCAGCACAGAAGGACCATGGCAACATACTGGTGGTAGTAGTAGCAGCACAGCGTCATAGTGCTGGCCAAAAAATTAAATGCACCCGGTGAAGGATGCAGTGGGCACAGTACAAGGTGACTGAAGGATGCAGTGGGCACAGCAGTGGGCACTGGATATACAACTAGGTCACTGAAGGATGCAGTGGGCACAGTACAAGGTCACTGAAGGATGCAGTGGGCACAGCAGTGGGCACTGGATATACAACTAGGGCACTAAAGGATGCAGTGGGCACAGTACAAGGTCACTGGAGGTAGTGTTGGGCGAACATCTAGATGTTCGGGTTCGGGCCGAACAGGCCGAACATGGCCGCGATGTTCGGGTGTTCGACCCGAACTCCGAACATAATGGAAGTCAATGGGGACCCGAACTTTTGTGGTTTGTAAAGCCTCCTTGCATGCTACATACCCCAAATTTACAGGGTATGTGCACCTTGGGAGTGGGTACAAGAGGAAAAAAAAATTAGCAAAAAGAGCTTATAGTTTTTGAGAAAATCGATTTTAAAGTTTCAAAGGGAAAACTGTCTTTTAAATGCGGGAAATGTCTGTTTTCTTTGCACAGGTAACATGTTTTTTGTCGGCATGCAGTCATAAATGTAATACATATAAGAGGTTCCAGGAAAAGGGACCGGTAACGCTAACCCAGCAGCAGCACACGTGATGGAACAGGAGGAGGGTGGCGCAGGAGGAGAAGAAGGCCACGCTTTGTGAGACACAACAACCCCGGCCTTGCATGAGGGCAAGAAGCGTGCGGATAGCAGGCTTTGTACCGCCATGCAGTCATAAATGTAATAAAGATAAGTGGTTCAATAAACAGGGACCACGCGGCAACGCTAACCCAGCAGCAGCAGACGTGATGGAACAGGAGCAGGCGCAGGAGGAGAAGGCCACGCTTTGTGAGACACAACAACCCAGGCCTTGCATGAGGGCAAGAAGCGTGCGGATAGCATGCTTTGTACCGCCATGCAGTCATAAATGTAATAAAGATAAGTGGTTCAATAAACAGGGACCACGCGGCAACGCTAACCCAGCAGCAGCAGACGTGATGGAACAGGAGGAGGCGCAGGAGGAGAAGGCCACGCTTTGTGAGACACAACAACCCAGGCCTTGCATGAGGGCAAGAAGCGTGCGGATAGCATGCTTTGTACCGCCATGCAGTCATAAATGTAATAAAGATAAGTGGTTCAATAAACAGGGACCACGCGGCAACGCTAACCCAGCAGCAGCAGACGTGATGGAACAGGAGCAGGCGCAGGAGGAGAAGGCCACGCTTTGTGAGACACAACAACCCAGGCCTTGCATGAGGGCAAGAAGCGTGCGGATAGCATGCTTTGTACCGCCATGCAGTCATAAATGTAATAAAGATAAGTGGTTCAATAAACAGGGACCACGCGGCAACGCTAACCCAGCAGCAGCAGACGTGATGGAACAGGAGGAGGCGCAGGAGGAGAAGGCCACGCTTTGTGAGACACAACAACCCAGGCCTTGCATGAGGGCAAGAAGCGTGCGGATAGCATGCTTTGTACCGCCATGCAGTCATAAATGTAATAAAGATAAGTGGTTCAATAAACAGGGACCACGCGGCAACGCTAACCCAGCAGCAGCAGACGTGATGGAACAGGAGCAGGCGCAGGAGGAGAAGGCCACGCTTTGTGAGACACAACAACCCAGGCCTTGCATGAGGGCAAGAAGCGTGCGGATAGCATGCTTTGTACCGCCATGCAGTCATAAATGTAATAAAGATAAGTGGTTCAATAAACAGGGACCACGCGGCAACGCTAACCCAGCAGCAGCAGACGTGATGGAACAGGAGCAGGCGCAGGAGGAGAAGGCCACGCTTTGTGAGACACAACAACCCAGGCCTTGCATGTGGACAAAAAGCGTGCGGATATAGCAGCAATGCTTTTTGCCGCCATGCAGTCATAAATGTAATACAGATGAGAGGTTCAATAAACAGGGCCCGGAAACGCAACACCATCCCAGATGTTCATTGGTCATGTTACTTGGTTGGGGTCCTGGAGTGTTGCGTAGTCATTTCCAATCCAGGATTGATTCATTTTAATTTGAGTCAGACGGTCTGCATTTTCTGTAGAGAGGCGGATACGCCGATCTGTGACGATGCCTCCGGCAGCACTGAAACAGCGTTCCGACATAACGCTGGCTGCCGGGCAAGCCAGCACCTCTATTGCGTACATTGCCAGTTCGTGCCAGGTGTCTAGCTTCGATACCCAATAGTTGAAGGGTGCAGATGGATGGTTCGACACAGCTACGCCATCTGACATGTAGTCCTTGACCATCTTCTCCAGGCGATCGGTGTTGGAGGTGGATCTGCACGCTTGCTGTTCAGTGGGCTGCGGCTGCATGGGTGTCAGAAAATTTTCCCACTCCAAGGACACTGCCGATACCATTCCCTTTTGGGTACTAGCTGCGGCTTGCGTTGTTTGCTGCCCTCCTGGTCGTCCTGGGTTTGCGGAAGTCAGTCTGTCTGCGTACAACTGGCTAGAGGAGGGGGAGGATGTCAATCTCCTCTCTAAAGTCTCCACAAGGGCCTGCTGGTATTCTTCCATTTTGACCTGTCTGACTCTTTCTTCAAGCAGTTTTGGAACATTGTGTTTGTACCGTGGATCCAGAAGGGTATAAACCCAGTAATTGGTGTTGTCCAGAATGCGCACAATGCGTGGGTCACGTTCAATGCAGTCTAGCATGAATTGAGCCATGTGTGCCAGAGTCCTACCAGAATCCTCATCATCCTCTTGTGAGCGTTGTGATAGTTGTTGTGATGCATCATAGTCGTCACCTTCCTCCTGGTCTGCTTCTGCTGACCATTCGCGTTGAATTGTGGAAGTCCAACGTGCACCGCTCTGGCCCTCGTCAGTGGTGGCATGAAATTCCTGCTCCAACTCCAGCTGTTCCTCCTCCTCTTCTTCGTCATAGCTGCTGGGGCCAGCGTTCCCTGAGGCGGATGGCCTGATGTTGGTACCATCACGCTGATCGTTTTCTCCTTCAGATTCCCCCAGTTGCATCATGACAGCTGTTTCCTTGATTTTTAACATCGACCTCTTCAGTAAACACAGCAGTGGTATGGTAATGCTGACTGAAGAGTTGTCACTGCTCACAAGCAACGTGGATTGCTCAAAATTTTGGAGGACTTGGCAGAGGTCCAACATGTTGGCCCAATCGGATCCACAGAAGCTTGGCAGCTGGCCGGATGCGCCTCGGTACTGCGCCGTCATGTACTGGACCACTGCACTCTTCTGCTCGCAAAAGCGGGCTAGCATGTGCAGCGTAGAATTCCAGCGCGTAGGGACATCACACAGCAAGCGATGGTGGGGGAGATTGAAGCGCTCCTGCATCTTGGCGAGTGCCCCCGAAGCAGTACTGGAATTTCTACAATGTTTGGACACTCGACGCACCTTCAACAGCAGATCGGGCACGCCTGGGTATGTCCTCAGGAACCGCTGAACTACTAGGTTCATCACGTGCGCCAGGCAAGGGATGTGTGTCAGCTTAGCCAACCTTAAAGCGCGAATGAGATTACTCCCATTATCACACACAACCATGCCCGGTTTCAGGTCCAGCGGTGCCAGCCACAAATCCGTCTGTTCCTTTATTCCCCTCCAAATTTCCTCCCCTGTGTGCTGCTTATCCCCAAGGCAGATTAGCTTCAGCAACGCTTGCTGACGCATGCCAACAGCTGTGCTGCACTGCTTCCACGATCCTACTGCTGCTGGGTTAGCGTTTCCGGATGAGGTACAGCTTTGAGATGCGTTGGAGGAGAAGGAGTCAGAGAGGTAGGTGCTGCTGTTATCCAGTGGGAGGGACGGCGGTGCAGCTGTTTGTGGCGTGGGCAACACCCGTGCCGTAGCAGGTGAGGAATCGCTGCCAGGCTCCACAAGGTTCACCCAGTGCGCGGTAAGGGAGATGTATCGACCCTGGCCGAACGCACTCGTCCAGGTGTCAGTGGTGAGGTGAACCTTGCAGGCAACGGCATTCTTCAAGCTTCGGGTTATTTTGCTGACCACGTGCTCATGCAACTCAGGCACTGCAGAGCGTGCAAAGTGGTAGCGGCTGGGAACCACGTAACGTGGGATGGCCACTGACATCATGCCCTTGAAGCTGTTTGTCTCCACCAATCGATATGGCAGCATTTCGCAGGCCAGAAGCTTGGCTATGCTGGCTGTTACTGCCACGGCCCGGGGGTCATTTGCTGGCAATTTCCTCTTGCGCTCAAACATCTCCGACACAGACAACTGAACCGTAGCGCTGCACACGGAAGGGCTGTTGGTTGTTGTGTTTGATGAACACTGGGAGACCTCAAGAGCACTACTCCGGAAAGTGACAGTGTCAGCGTCGTCTGATGTTTGTGAATGTTGTGAACCACGCAATGGCTGGGCTACTGCTGCTGCTGAGGCGGGTCTGGTGGTGAGTCTGGTGAACCCAAGGGAGGCAGTGTTGTTTCTGGTACCCTGTCCTGACGCGTTTGCCCAAAGAGTGGGATGTTTGGATAGCATGTGACGGCTCATGCTGGTGGTGGAGAGGTTGTTAATATTTTTCCCCCTGCTCAGGCGGGTCTTGCACACCTTGCAAATCGCCATGGTAACATCCTCAGTGCAGTCTTCAAAGAAAGCCCAGACTTTGGAGCACCTGCCTCCTTGCTGGCGATTTCTGTTTGCTCCTCTTTTGCCTCTCACTTGAACTTCCACGCTTGTGGTGCCTGAAATTGCGCGCCGCCTACCTTGTGGCACAAGGCGAACTCGTGCAGCAGTGTGTTCTTCAACAGACTCATCTGTGCTGCTGCTACGACGGCGATGTTCTCGTTCACAAACAAAATCTGGGTCTCTGTCCACATTGTCCATACCCTCCTCTTCCATCTCCTCAAACTCGTCATATGTCATTGTGGGCCACCGCCGTGGAGTAGAGCTCCCCACAACAACCTCTGCGCAGCACACTCCAACGTCGTCTTCCAGATCTTGTCGGCCGACCTCCTGCAATTGCAACCCCTCCTGCCCAAATTGCTCTGGGATTTGGGTTTCCGAGTCCTCTTCGGACTCGCCTTGTATTTCAGTGCGCGGTGCATTTCCCACAGTTAACGGTTGTGAATCCAGGCACAACATTTCTGGCTGTTCCTCCATTGACCTTTGAAAGGTGGAAGTTTGTTGGGCTGGGAATAGCTCCTGCGAATACCCCATTGTGTCCTGAGGTAATTCATCGGACTGGTTATCTGGCAGTTGTGTGCGTGGTGTCGCTGCCGGTTGTGTCAGCTTTGTGCCCACTGGCTCCTTGTAACTGGCTGAGGACTCGGACCTCGTGCGTGATGTGCTGGTGCTGCTTAACCCACTGCTGGACGCTTGAGAGGTCATCCAAGTAATTATCTGGTCCTGTTCTTTTGGATTTGTGAGGGTTGTTGTCCTGGACAACATGGGCGGTATTGAGTGGGTTTTCTTGGGTGCTCCCCTGTGGCCTGTACGTGAACCGTCAGGGGAAACACCTCTTCCCTTGCCCCTCCCTCTTTCACCGGATTTCTTCCTCATTTCACTTATCCTTACAGTACACGCTGACTGGCAGCAGTACAGTGGCAGTACAGAAATGCTATACAGTACCACTATTCCCAGCAGCGACACAGAGCACAATGCTATACAGTGACGGGTGAGCGGTGTACCACTATTCCCAGCAGCGACACAGAGCACAATGCTATACAGTGACGGGTGAGCGGTGTACCACTATTCCCAGCAGCGACACAGAGCACAATGCTATACAGTGGCGAACGAGCGGTGTACCACTATTCCCAGCAGACACAGAACAGTACACAGAATGCTATATAGTGTGGCTGAACGAGCGGTGTACCACTGTTCCCAGCAGACACAGAACAGTACACAGAATGCTATATAGTGTGGCTGAACGAGCGGTGTACCACTATTCCCAGCAGACACAGAACAGTACACAGAATGCTATATAGTGTGGCTGAACGAGCGGTGTACTACTGTTCCCAGCAGACACAGAACAGTACACAGAATGCTATATAGTGTGGCTGAACGAGCGGTGTACTACTGTTCCCAGCAGACACAGAACAGTACACAGAATGCTATATAGTGTGGCTGAACGAGCGGTGTACCACTATTCCCAGCAGACACAGAACAGTACACAGAATGCTATATAGTGTGGCTGAACGAGCGGTGTACTACTGTTCCCAGCAGACACAGAACAGTACACAGAATGCTATATAGTGTGGCTGAACGAGCGGTGTACTACTGTTCCCAGCAGACACAGAACAGTACACAGAATGCTATATAGTGTGGCTGAACGAGCGGTGTACCACTGTTCCCAGCAGACACAGAACAGTACACAGAATGCTATATAGTGTGGCTGAACGAGCGGTGTACTACTGTTCCCAGCAGACACAGAACAGTACACAGAATGCTATATAGTGTGGCTGAACGAGCGGTGTACTACTGTTCCCAGCAGACACAGAACAGTACACAGAATGCTATATAGTGTGGCTGAACGAGCGGTGTACTACTGTTCCCAGCAGACACAGAACAGTACACAGAATGCTATATAGTGTGGCTGAACGAGCGGTGTACCACTGTTCCCAGCAGACACAGAACAGTACACAGAATGCTATATAGTGTGGCTGAACGAGCGGTGTACTACTGTTCCCAGCAGACACAGAACAGTACACAGAATGCTATATAGTGTGGCTGAACGAGCGGTGTACTACTGTTCCCAGCAGACACAGAACAGTACACAGAATGCTATATAGTGTGGCTGAACGAGCGGTGTACTACTGTTCCCAGCAGACACAGAACAGTACACAGAATGCTATATAGTGTGGCTGAACGAGCGGTGTACTACTGTTCCCAGCAGACACAGAACAGTACACAGAATGCTATATAGTGTGGCTGAACGAGCGGTGTACCACTGTTCCCAGCAGACACAGAACAGTACACAGAATGCTATATAGTGTGGCTGAACGAGCGGTGTACCACTGTTCCCAGCAGACACAGAACAGTACACAGAATGCTATATAGTGTGGCTGAACGAGCGGTGTACTACTGTTCCCAGCAGTGACACACAATGACTGGGGGGGACCCTGGCTAGCGTGGCTGGAGCGCGAACTACCCTGCCTGCCTACCCAAAGCTAAACCCACAGACAAATGGCGGAGATATGACGTGGTTCGGGTATTTATTTACCCGAACCACGTGACAGTTCGGCCAATCAGAGCGCGTTCGGGTCCGAACCACGTGACCCGTTCGGCCAATCACAGCGCTAGCCGAACGTTCGGGGAACGTTCGGCCATGCGCTCTTAGTTCGGCCATATGGCCGAACGGTTTGGCCGAGCACCGTCAGGTGTTCGGCCGAACTCGAACATCACCCGAACAGGGTGATGTTCTGCAGAACCCGAACAGTGGCGAACACTGTTCGCCCAACACTAACTGGAGGATGCAGTGGGCACAGTACAAGGTCACTGAAGGTCACTGAAGGATGCAGTGGGCACAGCAGTGGGCACTGGATATACAACTAGGTCACTGAAGGATGCAGTGGGCACAGTACAAGGTCACTGAAGGATGCAGTGGGCACAGCAGTGGGCACTGGATATACAACTAGGTCACTGAAGGATGCAGTGGGCACAGTACAAGGTCACTGAAGGATGCAGTGGGCACAGCAGTGGGCACTGGATATACAACTAGGTCACTGAAGGATGCAGTGGGCACACAAGGATGTCACACTGTGTAATGAGATGCTCATATGCCAGCGAGCGAGCAGTGGGCACTGGGCACGGCACAAGGTCACTGACAGAATGAATGAACAGCGCTGGCAGAGAGTGGCGGCGCCGTCGGTGTGACTGGCTGCCTGCAAATAGTACAAGTGTATAACTGTCACTGGAATATACAAGTGAACACTGCAGCTGCACTAACCTGCCTGCCTGCACTACACACAGATAATCCCCACTCCCACTACACTGACTACACTGCAGCACTGAACCTGCCTGCACTACACACAGTTAAATAATCACTAGACTCCCACACTCCCACTACACTAC
Organism: Hyperolius riggenbachi; assembly: GCF_040937935.1. Lineage (NCBI taxonomy): Eukaryota > Metazoa > Chordata > Amphibia > Anura > Hyperoliidae > Hyperolius > Hyperolius riggenbachi. The sequence continues at coordinate 343,578,151 of NC_090648.1, read as the reverse complement.
ACTGACTACAACTAACTACAGCAATCACTCACTGACTAGCTAACTGTGTACAGTATAAGAGCAGTGTTAGCAAAAAAAAACGCATTGTTTTTAACACAATAAATGCACTTGCTCAAACAACAATGGCCTGGAGATAATCCTCTCAGCACCATAGTCTAGCAAGGACAGAGCTTTTCCATCATGGCCGCCGCTTTATATTCAGGAGGGGAGGGCATAGCTCCCCTCCTGTGATTGGTTGCTAGGGCCTGGCTGGGGCACTCTGATTGGCCTGCAATGTGTCACTTCCGCATAGTTTGACGCGTTTCCGCAAACCAGGACTTCAGCACCGGGTTTCACGAGCGTGAATGCGGATTTCTGTCCGCATTCACGCAAAGCCGAAGTAGATTTTCGTGGTTGAAAATCTATTCACGGCTAAGCGTGTCCGAGGCGGAATGCGTCAAAATGGTCGTGAATCCACGCGTAAGCGTGATCACGACCTGGCGGTGAGCAGTACAGTTAAATACTACATCTAATCAGAACACCTTATGTCATTCAAGTCTTGTTTATATAAGTAATCATGAATTAACACTACTGTATAAGTTCAAATCCAGCTTTGTAAATGTAAAAATGTATCATGAAGTCATTTCTCTGCTTCATTTCTGGGACTACTATTATCAAAATGAATTTGTCATGGCAGAAATGTTGCTGCAGTCAGTTGCTGACATTTTGGTATAATCAAGACTGTGTCCCCTTCTCTACGGACTTCACATTTACTTACAGTGTAACTGTCGGGCATAAAATCAAAAATCAATTCTTTATTTTTTATCTAGTAAACAAGTAATAAGGATGCTAACCAGGCAATCCAAAAATCACTAATAATTTTCTTGTTGATAAATGATCATTCCCCAGTTTACCTGACTCTTATTTGGTACGCACAAAACTTAGTACACAAAAAGGAAGTTGAAGGGAGTGCTGGGTTGTCCTTTTTTGCTTCTCTACTTTCCCCTCAGACTTCACTAATGCAGCCTGATTGGCTGAAGCCTCTTTCCCTCCTGTTTTCCCCTCCCACACTTCTGTTCCTCACTGATTGGCCAATATTTCTCTCTGTGACAATGCATTTTCTATAGTGAAGGGCAGGCAATGCATACACAATCAGGCAGAGTAGAGTAAGGGAGGAAATTACATCAGGATTGACTTCAAAATAGCCACACTTGAAATGGAAAATGCTAAAAAGGATTTTCTCTTCGTTTACTGTAGAAAAATCAACGTGGGCAGTGCAATACATATGTTATTTAAGTAGAGCAAGTATTTATCTACTTATATATGTGTTTTTTTTCTGAGATAGTATGGCTGACAGCTCTCTTTAAAGTATTGAGACCTAGTCAAATAGTGCATTATCATATTAACCCTTTGCACACTCAAACTCATAGAAACAGTAACTTCCCCTCTGCTAGCATTGTTTTAAAAGGCAAGAGTATTCAACTCGAGTCAGGAAAAAACGTCGCTGGAAATTTGGGTGCACTAGGTGTCACCATAGGCCGTAATGTGAATTCTGGTTATATTGACGCTCAGGCAGTAATTTGGGCGCCATCAAGAGTCGGAGCTCAAATTACCATTAAAAACAGCATACATCGGCCACGAGCAATAGCTGGCAGCCAAATTACCTCTTACCCCACGCACCACGGGGGCCTGAAGGGGGCATAGTAATTAAGGCCGCATGGACTTTTGCATAAGCAGAGTGAGCAATTTTTCACCCTGTGCCAAAATTTTCCAGTGACCTAATTACTTGTACAGATTCAATTAATTACTTGTACAGATTCAACTGTGCAATTAGCAGTAGATCAGGTAATAGATCAATATTTCCATGTACTGGTTTGTCTGATTTCAGACAAAGTTTTGGCAGAATCTTTTCTAATTGTAAATGCACCAATACAGTATTGGCTGATGTAGTTCCAAGCTATGCAGATGCTGATCTCCTAGTGCTCCAGCCTGTAGTTTCCGCCCTCCCCCCCCCCCCCCCCCATGTTCCCTCCCGCAGCCCCGCCATACTCTCACCCACAATGTTGTTTTGTTATATACTGATTAACCGCAGCAAGGCACTTCAGTCTTATCTTTCCACGTACTAACACTAGGAAAAAAAATAGAAAAAAAACCTGATGGAAATTGCACATACACACTATCGAGAGATGACGTTTCCTAGTATTTCCTCTTTAACCACTTGAGGACCTAGGGCTTTCTACCCCTTAAGGACCGGCCACTTTTTTTCCATTCAGACCACTGCAGCTTTCACGGTTTATTGCTCGCTCATACAACCTACCACCTAAATGAATTTTGGCTCCTTTTCTTGTCACTAATAAAGCTTTCTTTTGATGCTATTTGATTGCTCCTGCGATTTTTACTTTTTATTATATTCATCAAAAAAGACATGAATTTTGGCAAAAAAATGATTTTTTTAACTTTCTGTGCTGACATTTTTCAAATAAAGTAAAATTTCTGTATACATGCAGCGCGAAAAATGTGGACAAACATGTTTTTGATAAAAAAAAACCCATTCAGTGTATATTTATTGGTTTGGGTAAAAGTTATAGCGTTTACAAACTATGGTGCCAAAAGTGAATTTTCCCATTTTCAAGCATCTCTGACTTTTCTGACCCCCTGTCATGTTTCATGAGGGGCTAGAATTCCAGGATAGTATAAATACCCCCCAAATGACCCCATTTTGGAAAGAAGACATCCCAAAGTATTCACTGAGAGGCATAGTGAGTTCATAGAAGATATTATTTTTTGTCACAAGTAAGCGGAAAATGACACTTTGTGAGAAAAAAAAAAAAAAAAAAAGTTTCCATTTCTTCTAACTTGCGACAAAAAAAAATGAAATCTGCCACGGACTCACCATGCCCCTCTCTGAATACCTTGAAGGGTCTACTTTCCAAAATGGGATCATTTGTGGGGTGTGTTTACTGTCCTGACATTTTGGGGGGTGCTAAATTGTAAGCACCCCTGTAAAGCCTAAAGGTGCTCATTGGACTTTGGACCCCTTAGCGCAGTTAGGCTGCAAAAAAGTGCCACACATGTGGTATTGCCGTACTCAGGAGAAGTAGTATAATGTGTTTTGGGGTGTATTTTTACACATACCCATGCTGGGTGGGAGAAATATCTCTGTAAATGACAATTTGTTAATTTTTTTTACACACAATTGTCCATTTACAGAGATATTTCTCCCACTCAGCATGGGTATGTGTAAAAATACACCACAAAACACATTATACTACTTCTCCTGAGTACGGCGATACCACATGTGTGGCACTTTTTTGCACCCTAACTGCGCTAAAGGGCCCAAAGTCCAATGAGTACCTTTAGGATTTCACAGGTCATTTTGAGAAATTTCGTTTCAAGACTACTCCTCACGGTTTAGGGCCCCTAAAATGCCAGGGCAGTATAGGAACCCCACAAATGACCCCATTTTAGAAAGAAGACACCCCAAGGTATTCCGTTAGTAGTATGGCGAGTTCATAGAAGATTTTATTTTTTGTCACAAGTTAGCGGAAAATGACACTTTGTGAAAAAACACAATTAAAATCAATTTCCGCTAACTTTTGACAAAAAATAAAATCTTCTATGAACTCACCATACTCCTAACGGAATACCTTGGGGTGTCTTCTTTCTAAAATGGGGTCATTTGTGGGGTTCCTATACTGCCCTGGCATTTTAGGGGCCCTAAACCGTGAGGAGTAGTCTTGAAACGAAATTTCTCAAAATGACCTGTGAAATCCTAAAGGTACTCATTGGACTTTGGGCCCTTTAGCGCAGTTAGGGTGCAAAAAAGTGCCACACATGTGGTATCGCCATACTCGGGAGAAGTAGTACAATGTGTTTTGGGGTGTATTTTTACACATACCCATGCTGGGTGGGAGAAATACCTCTGTAAATGGACAATTGTGTGTAAAAAAATCAAAAGATTGTCATTTACAGAGGTATTTCTCCCACCCAGCATGGGTATGTGTAAAAATACACCCCAAAACACATTGTACTACTTCTCCCGAGTACGGCGATACCACATGTGTGGCACTTTTTTGCACCCTAACTGCACTAAGGGGCCCAAAGTCCAATGAGTACCTTTAGGATTTCACAGGTCATTTTTGTTTCAAGACTACTCCTCACGGTTTAGGGCCCCTAAAATGCCAGGGCAGTATAGGAACCCCACTAATGACCCCATTTTAGAAAGAAGACACCCCAAGGTATTCCGTTAGGAGTATGGTGAGTTCATAGAAGTTTTTATTTTTTTGTCACAAGTTAGCGGAAATTGATTTTAATAGTTTTTTTTCACAAAGTGTCATTTTCCGCTAACTTGTGACAAAAAATAAAATCTTCTATGAACTCACCATACTCCGTACGGAATACCTTTGGGTGTCTTCTTTCTAGAATGGGGTCATTTGTGGGGTTCCTATACTGCCCTGGCATTTTAGGGGCCCTAAACCGTGAGGAGTAGTCTTGAAACCAAATGTCGCAAAATGACCTGTGAAATCCTAAAGGTACTCATTGGACTTTGGGCCCCTTAGCGTACTTAGGGTGTAAAAAAGTGCCACACATGTGGTACCGCTGTACTCAGGAGAAGTAGTATAATGCGTTTTGGGGTGTATTTTTACACATACCCATGCTAAGTGGGAGAAATATCTCTGTAAATGACAATTGTTTGATTTTTTACACACAATTGTCCATTTACATAGAAATTTCTCCCACCCAGCATGGGTATGTGTAAAAATACACCCCAAAACACATTATACTACTTTTCCTGAGTACGGCGGTACCACATGTGTGACACTTTTTTGCAGCCTAGGTGCGCTAAGGGGCCCAACGTCCTATTCACAGGTCATTTTGAAGCATTTGTTTTCTAGACTACTCCTCGCGGTTTAGGGCCCCTAAAATGCCAGGGCAGTATAGGAACCCCACAAGTGACCCCATTTTAGAAAGAAGACACCCCAAGGTATTCCGTTAGGTGTATGGCGAGTTCATAGAAGATTTTATTTTTTGTCACAAGTTAGTGAAAAATGACACTTTGTGAAAAAAAACCAATAAAAATTAATTTCCGCTAACTTTTGACAAAAAATTAAATCTTCTATGAACTCGTCATACACCTAACATAATACCTTGGGGTGTCTTTTTTTTCTAAAATGGGGTCACTTGTGGGGTTCCTATACCGCCCTGGCATTTTACAGGCCCAAAACCGTGAGTAGTCTGGAAACCAAATGTCTCAAAATGACTGTTCAGGGGTATAAGCATCTGCAAATTTTGATGACAGGTGGTCTATGAGGGGGCGAATTTTGTGGAACCGGTCATAAGCAGGGTGGCCTTTTAGATGACAGGTTGTATTGGGCCTGATCTGATGGATAGGAGTGCTAGGGGGGTGACAGGAGGTGATTGATGGGTGTCTCAGGGGGTGGTTAGAGGGGAAAATAGATGCAATCCATGCACTGGGCAGGTGATCGGAAGGGGGTCTGAGGGTTTGGCCGAGTGATCAGGAGCCCACACGGGGCAAATTGGGGCCTGATCTGATGGGTAGGTGTGCTAGGGGGTGACAGGAGGTGATTGATGGGTGTCTCAAGGTGTGATTAGAGGGGGGAATGGATGCAAGCAATGCACTGGCGAGGTGATCAGGGCTGGGGTCTGAGGGCATTCTGAGGGTGTGGGCGGGTGATTGAGTGCCCTAGGGGCAGATAGGGGTCTAATCTGATAGGTAGCAGTGACAGGGGGTGATTGATGGGTAATTAGTGGGTGTTTAGGGTAGAGAATAGATGGAAACACTGCGCTTGGGTGGTGATCTGATGTCGGATCTGCGGGCGATCTATTGGTGTGGGTGGGTGATCAGTTTGCCCGCAAGGGGCAGGTTAGGGGCTGATTGATGGGTGGCAGTGACAGCGGGTGATTGATGGGTGGCAGTGACAGGGGGTGATTGATGGGTGGCAGTGACAGGGGGTGATTGATGGGTGATTGATAGGTGATTGACAGGTAATCAGTGGGTTATTACAGGGGAGAACAGATGTAAATATTGCACTGGCGAATTGATAAGGGGGGGTCTGAGGGCAATCTGAGCGTGTAGGCGGTCGATTGGGTGCCCGCAAGGGGCAGATTAGGGTCTGATCTGATAGGTAACAGTGACAGGTGGTGATAGGGAGTGATTGATGGGTGATTGATGGGTAATTAGTGGGTGTTTAGAGGAGAGAATAGATGGAAACACTGCGCTTGGGTGGTGATCTGATGTCGGATCTGCGGGCGATCTATTGGTGTGGGTGGGTAATCAGATTGCCCGCAAAGGGGCAGGTTAGGGGCTGATTGTTGGGTGGCAGTGACAGGGGGTGATTGATGGGTGATAGGTGATTGGCAGGTGATTGACAGGTGATCAGTGGGTTATTACAGGGAAGGACAGATGTAATTAATGCACTGGCGAATTGATAAGGGGGGGTCAGAGGGCAATCTGAGCGTGTGGGCGGGTGATTGGGTGCCCGCAAGGGGCAGATTAGGGTCTGATCTGATAGGTAAAAGTGACAAGTGGTGATAGGGGGTGATTGATGGGTGATTGATGGGTAATTAGTGGGTGTTTAGAGGAGAGAATAGATGTAAACAATGGATTTGGGAGGTGATCTGATGTCGGATCTGTGGGCGATCTATTGGTGTGGGGGGGTGATCAGATTGCCCGCAAGGGGCAGGTTAGGGGCTGATTGATGGGTGGCAGTGACAGGGGGTGATTGACGGGTGATTGATGGGTGATTGACGGGTGATTGACAGGTGATTGACAGGTGATTGACAGGTGATCAGGGGGATAGATGCATACAGTAAACAGGGGGGGGGGGTGGTCTGGGGGGGGGGTCTGGGGAGAATCTGAGGGGTGGGAGGTGATCAGGAGGGGGCAGGGAGCAGGGGGGGGGGATAAAAAAAAAAATAGCGTTGACAGATAGTGACAGGGAGTGATTGATGGGTGATTAGGGGGGTGATTGGGTGCAAACAGGGGTCTGGGGGGTGGGCAGGGGGGGGGTCTGATGGGTGCTGTGGGCGATCTGGGGCAGGGGGGGGAGAAATCAGTGTGCTTGGGTGCAGACTAGGGTGGCTGCAGCCTGCCCTGGTGGTCCCTCGGACACTGGGACCACCAGGGCAGGAGGCAGCCTGTATAATACACTTTGTAAACATTACAAAGTGTATTATACACTTTGTATGCGGCGATCGCGGGGTTAACATCCCGCCGGCGCTTCCGTATAGCCGGCGGGATGTTGCGGCGAGCGAGCGGTGACAGGCGCCGGCGGAGGATCGCGTCACGGATGACGCGATCGCTCCGCCCATGCCCTTAAATGGACCGCCGCCTCTGTGGGTGAGGCCGTCCTGCAGGGCTCCACTTCCCCGCCGCCCCTGTGTAGTGGGTGGTCGGGAAGTGGTTAAGTGTTCCCTCAAAACTAATTTTATTCCAACAAGCATATGATCTTACTTAAGCCATTCACCTTCAACCTCTGGCCAAGTTGTTCTCCTTTCTAAATATAGCTTAAAAACACACTGGCTTTTATTCAATTAATTTTCTCGTAGGAGATCATTTTTCATCTTCTTCTTAAAATAACTTTTTAGCACTCTGTAACTGAAAAAAATACTAAAAGTACGGTAAGTGAAAAATTACTGTCAAAAGTATTTTATTGCTTGTGGCTTAAAAGTTATTTTATTGATAAGATGTGAAAATATCACCTAGGCGATATAACTTAGGAGAAAAAGTAAATTGCATGTGCTCCATATAGTCTCTAGGTATACATATTGTATTACACCTCCACCTGTTCTTTCCTCCCCATTCCTTAACCACTTGCCAACCGCGTCCGGCCGATGGGTGTGGCCGTGGCGGCAGCCCCAGGACCACCTAACGGCGATCGGTGTAAAGTCCTGGGGCAGTGATTTGTAGGAGATCGCACACGCCGATGCACGCGCATCCCCACTTGGATGACGGAGATCCGCTCTGCCTTCAGTCTCCGCTCGGAGACTGTTAGGCAGCAAAATCACCATCTTTTAACAGGGTACAGCGCTGTAATCTATGACAGCGCTGTACAGGGGACAGCTGTGTAACACGGCTGTCCCCTTGGGTGGCACAAAAGTGATCCGCTGTCAGACCCCACCAACAGAGAGCTCTGTTGGTGGGGAGAAAAGGGGGGAGGATCACTTGTGTGCTGAGTTGTGCGGCCCTGCACCGAGGCCTTTAAAGCTGCAGTGGCCCTTTTTGTGACAAATGGCCTTGTTTTTAGGGGGGTTTAAGCCCGTGGTCCTTAAAAGGTTAATATTGTAAGCTTGCAAGGACATGGGTCTCTCATGCTTTTGTGTCTTGGAATTTGCTATACATTCATCATGTTGCATTTGTCACTGTAATTATTGTCTACCAATTCTGTATTATGTAACGATGTCTATATATTGTGTATATCATTTTCTGTGTTATTATGTACCCCATATTTGTTTCTTACTCTGCAAAGCACCACAAAATATGTTGGCGCTTTATAAATAAATAATAATAATAATAGTAGTAACAATAATAATCATAATAAATGAAAATTAGAATTAAAGTTTGTACTGTTGCAGCTGCATATGCCCACAGCTGGAAGACTCCAGAACTGCCTGAATCTATTATAAAAAAAAGTTGTTACTGTGGGTGAATGCTCATATCTACAACCACTTATTTAATAACCTTTCTGCAATTGTACAACTGTATGTCTTGATTTTAAGGGTTGGAATATTTTGGCGCCTTTTAAACAATTAAAAAATCCAGTGTAGATTTGCTGGGTTCCCAATCTTTATTAAATAATTTATTTACATCACCCCCACTAATGGTGCCACAAGCTGCTGGAGAGCTGACATGTCTCAAGATATAACGGCAATGTCAGACAACAGTTCATTCAAGTGAAACACCAGGCAAAACTTTTTAAAGAACAAGTGTAGTGAGAAAAATATGGAGGCTGCCATATTTATTTCCTTACCAGTTACCTGGCTATCCTGCTGAGCCTCTGACACATACTTTTAGCCAAAGACCCTGGACAAGCATGCAGATCAGGTGTTTCGGACATTACTGTCAGATCTGGCAAGATTTTCCGCATGCTTGTTTCTGGTATGATTCATATAGTAGTGTTGCAAAGAAAGGGTTAATCAGTTTTTTTGTTTGTTTTTTTTTTAAGGCTGAAATAGTCCTCCTCATTTGAAGGATACCCCTTACTTCCTGCTCACTTAAAACAGGAAATAAGAGAACATATTTTCAGTGGAGACACAGAAATAAATAAATACCTAGGCCAAGGGTCAGAATTTGCAGCTCTAGAGACATATGTGGCTTTGCTAGCAGCTGGGGCTAGCCTGCCATTATGCTCCCCCCCCCCCCTTGTGTAGTTGCCAGTTGGTGCAGCCCAGCCTACCAAGCCCTGCAAAACCTTCTATCTCCTCCCCTTTGGGCCTCTCCTCAGCAGTGCTATCTGACTGTGGCCCAGTGCACACCGAGCGGTTTTTGGAGCGATACGCCGGCCGCATCCGCCTGGAAAAATGCTTGGCTAATGTATTGCAATGGGATGGTGCACATCGGCGGTTTGAGGTTTTTGCCAAGCCGCAAACGCGCCTCCTGCTGCGCGTTTGCGGTTTGCTAAAAAACCTCAAACCGCCGGTGTGCACCACACATTGAAATACAATAGCCAAGCGTTTTCACTGGCTGATGCGGCTGGTGGATCGCATACAAAATCCGCTTGGTGTGCACCCGGCCAAATATCTGCTCTCTGCTCCCAAAACCGCTAGCGTTTTGACGATCTGCTAGCGGTTTTGGTGTGCACTGGGCCTGTGAGTGCATCGTCACGTGTGTTTAGCTGCTGGATTCCAACCCAAGCTGTACTGCACAGCACAGGCTTTGCAGTGCACAACCTTGCCCAGAGCCTCCTCCAGATTACTCCTGGTGTCTGCCAGCACAATCAGTAGCAGCAAGATGTAACGGTATGCTACCTGGGCTGCTGCTGCTGCCTGTAATTATAGCTCTTCATGTGTTGACTGTGAGCGGACGGGCCAGGCACTATTAGGCGAAGCAAGTAAATGCAGCGCCAGAGAATTTGGTGCAGGTAGCGCCACCACAGGAATTACGGCTAAAGCGGTGTTAAGACAGTAATTTGGGCACTGTTAAAAGACAGACCTCTCTTTACTACAAAAACAGCATAATTCGGCCACCAGCAATAGCTGGAAGCCGAATTACGTCTTTCCCCACTGTCATCGGCGACCTGGAGGGGGAATAATAATTAACGCCGCCAGGACTTTTGCAGGAGCAGGTGAGCCGTTTTTTGGCTTTACCCTGCGCCCAAATTTCAACTTATATAATAGGAACAGGTAGGACCTGTATAATAAACCTTGTAGATCCCTGATGGTTCTTTTAGTCCCATGCAGGCTGAATAATGTCAAATGGCTAACTTTAGACCTTTCAGCAGTGTATTAGTGCACTGCTGAGAGGTCTAAAGTCGGCCCAATGTCACCCTGTGAGTCAGCCCAGTGTCACCCACCATTATTTATTTATTTATTTTAAATCCTTTTTATTAAATTTCAAACACATAACTGCAACACAAAAACCCTGTCCATTGACCGAAAAAGAGGCAAAATCACCCACCATTATTAATGCAAGGATGTGTCAATGCGGGGGCTGTTCATTATTAGGCCTCTTTCACAGCCCTTCCTTTCTCCCCCCGCTAGCCAATGACAGCTATCGGTTGTCATAGGCATCTGCCTATGACATCGGATCGCCTTTGTGCCTCTGGAGGGGACAGCCGAGTGACACAGCTGTCCCCAGTACAGCGCTGCCTCAGATCACATCGCTGTACAGTCTTATTAGATGGCAGTTTCTCCGTCTAACAGTCTCCGAGCGGCAATCGCCGCTAGGAGCCTGATGGCGGAGCTCCGTCATTCCAGCGTTCTTCTGCAATACCCTGCAATCCCTGCCCCTAGCACTTCACGCCGATTGTCGTGGAGTGGTCCTGGGGCTGCTGCCGCGTTCATGCCAATTGGTGTGGACTGTGGAGCGGTCTGCACGGGGGTAAAAAGCAGAGTGTGGATTTTAAACTGCTACTTTGACTGTGTGATGATCCGCTCAGCTGGCTGCACTGCAAACAGCTGTTTTACCATTCCTCTAGTCTGTGGGCTGCAGGTCTCTGGAAGAGACCTGTCTTTCCATTGCAAGTTTCTGGTCTGTTCTGCTGCCAAATAATTTGCATACATTCGTTATGCAAATCCCCTACCTGCCTCCTTTGATGACTGGCAGTATAAAGGTTGGGGTTACCCACAGTCCTTTGCTGGTCATTCCTTCAGGGTTTGTAGTAAACACTCCTAGAGTGTCAGCCATGCTACTTCTTGTTAAAGTTAGCTTAGAGTAATTCATGGGACTGCACTAGGCAGTTTCCCTAGTGCAGTTAGAATTGCATATCTGTTTGTTTGTCTGTTGCGATTGTCCTGTCCCAGCGGTGGTCGACAGGAAATCGTTCTGTGTGTCTGGGTGCTAACCGGAACAGCGGTTGTTCCTGGTAGCCCCTTCTGATCTGTCTTGCCTGGATCGCACTCGCCTTGCGCTAGTGCTGTGGATCCTTCTGTTCTGTTTTCCTGGATCGCACTCGCCTTGTGCTAGTGCTGTGGATCCTTCTGATCTGTCTTGCCTGGATCGCACTCGCCTTGCGCTAGTGCTGTGGATCCTTCTGTTCTGTTATTCTGGATCGCACTCGCCTTGCGCTAGTGCTGTGGATCCTTCTGATCTGTCTTGCCTAGATCGCACTCGCCTTGCGCTAGTGCTGTGGATCCTTCTGATCTGTTTTCTAGTTCCTGAGTTTAGATCGCACAAAGCCGCTAGCGTTAGCGGCTGTGGATCTTTCTGATCTGTGTTCCTGCTTGGATCACACTTGCTCTGGCGGAAGAGCGGTGGATCCTTTCTGCCTAGTTCTTGTTTCTCGTTTGTCTGTCTTGTCTGATACGGGCGCTTGCTGTAGGCTCGGTGAGGTAACCGTTAAGCAAGCGTTCACGTTCTTTGTTTCGTGTTTGTCTGTCGGTGGTTAGTTAGGCGTGCTTGTCTCTGTTGTGCTTAACACGTGGAGACCGCGCATAAACGCGTTCGCTGTTGCGAATGAGTGCGGTGTTCGCGTTTAGTTAGCGTTTGTTATTTTCCTTATCATTCTCATTGTATTATTTGCTGTGCCTTTGCTCCTCTTGTGTTCTGTTCGAGTCTGTCTTGTGTCACTTCTGGCGATCGCCTTTCTCGCGGTCGCGTTCCTACTTTTTTTTCTGCTGATGTGTGTTCACCGTCGCAGGGTCGCGACTAGATTGGTGAACACACATTCGTCCTGTCCCTGTACTCTTTCTCTTTATGGGCTGTTCAGCCCCGCATTGTCTTGATCTGTACAATCCCCATCTGGCGTCTGTGGCCATGCAGCGATTGTACTCGTTTGCACTCCACAGCGCCATCTGCCGTTGGGAATTGCCCTCTGCTGGTGCATTGCACCTAGCCTGGGTTCACCCAATTATACGCTTGTGGAAGGTTTTCGCTGTGTCAGTGCGCATCTCGTGCGCTGACCACGAAAACGATTCCACAAACGTTACAGACTGATGCAATTTTATAAATCAAGCTATTTAACTGAAAAGTAACCGCTTCTGGACATTCGGGTTACATTCTGGTAATTGAAATCTATGCCGTGTTTGGGACCTGTTATCCCTGCCAGGGCATAGATTTGAATTACTGCACCGCACTCTACCACCATTTGCACCGCTCTCCCATCGCTGCAGCCCACTTGCTCTGCTGTTGGTATGACAGCAGAGCTCCGTAAGCTGTTCAGGAGCTGATTTTATTGTTATTACTGTAATTGGCTCACAGTATAAGGGAATAAGGCCCCTAAAGAGGTGTTAAACTTTTGCTACTCTAAAATTACTGGTTGAAACTACAATTTATTATACGGGAGCCACACCCCCTTTCCACTTAACCCCATGTATGCTAGCTTATACGGTAGGAATAAATATGACTTGCTGTTCCTGCTTGAGTGTAGCAGTGGATACATGAACCAGTGATCCAAAAGTCCACAGCCTGGCATAGAAAGCTGACTCAATAAAGTGATGAAAATTGTATTTCATTATAGCCACTAATGTTAGACACTGCTAACACCACCCTAATTTAACTTTTTTTATGCAAATCGTGGCTTTTCTAATGGCCGGATTGGCCGCGATATATGGCTAGGGAGGTAAATTTCGGCACCAGCAGGCACCTGATTAGTGGCAGACATAGTAAAGGAGCATATGGAAATGCAAATTGTGGCATACATAGCGGGCACAGACAGCACCAAAATGTAACTCCCTAGCTGCATATCGTGATTTTGCCTCAAGGGTTCATTAAGGTTGGGGGTGGGGGGTAGGGTTAGGCCACACGGGGTTAGGGTTAGGCACCATGGGGGATCTTAGGTTTAGGCACCACCAGGGGGGTTTAGGATTAAGAATCACCAGGGGGTGTTAGGGTTAGGCAACACAAGGGGGGTTCTAAGGTGTAGGCACCGGGGGAGTTCTTAGGTTTTGGGCACGGGGGGGTTCTTAGGGTTAGGCAGGCACCACCAAAGGGGTCTTAGGGTTAGGCACCACCAGGGAGGGTCTTGGGGTTAGACACCACCATGGGGAGGGTTCTGTGTGAGGATACAGTAAGTTTTAGCCACGGTAAAATATCGGTAATCATTGCTTGATATTTTACTATCGGAATCGTAGCAATATTCTTCAAACGGAAATCCCCTGCACCCTTTTTTCCAGTTGCCTTTTTCTATGTATGCAGTGATATTACCTTTTTAGTTCAGTTTTGGCATTTATAGGATCACATGTCAAATGTAGACATTCACTACCTTATCTCCCTAATGGGATCAGGGTTGGTACCAACTGAACCATTATATAATTTTTGTTAGTGCTGAGAAGTTTGGTCAATATGGATACCTGTGTTACACATGTCAAGGCTACAACTTTTTCTGCATCTAACCCTAGTGAACATCACTTGCACATAATTCCAGTGACTATATATACATTTGCTTGTGCTGCCTACAAAATAAACATTTATGGTATATTGCTTTACACTGGAAATAATAGCACTGCAATGACAGCAATAATAGTATTGTGTGAAGTGTAAAGAAAGTAAACATTATAACATATGATTTTTGAAAAAAAACAACACCACAGTAATAATACATCACTTTGTGTTGAAACAGGTCGAGTTCAACTTAAATTCAATTGAGGAGGCAGCTAAATAAAAGACAACAGCACCTGGATGGACTCTGAACTTGATATTTCGGGATATTGCCATCACCCAGTAGATACAGGGCTCTCTCTTATAGACAGTTCCCCGTTTGCTGGTAAGTCCAAAATTATACAATATGATTTTCAATTAAGAAAAGCAAAATTAAGGCAAACAATAATAATTTTCTAATTAGTCTTCATAAAGCGGAAATTGTATGTATTTTACAAAGAAATTAGCACTGAAGTACAGTATATGTATATGAATACTCCACCCAAAGTGTATATCCCTGTCTTGGATGAGGTAAGAAAATGCTCAGTCCACTGGTAGGTTTGCTATCTGGAACATTATTGGGAATATCGCCCCTGGGAAAGGATGTGACAATCTGGGCTACCATAATGACTAGTGTTATCACTGGTCTAGGTAATTATAATTACAAGGTTCAGTGGATCCTTTGCCGCATGATCTAGTGTTATCAGCAGGCAGTATTTACCTCCAAATAATGTTTCTTTCACTTCATACGCATCATTAGAGGCTTAAAGAAGAACTACAGTTGAACCTTGGTTTGAGAGCATAATTCATTCCAGAAGCATGCTTGTAATCCAAAGCACTCTTATATCAAAGCAAATTTTACCCTAAGAATTAAAGGAAACCCTGTTGATTCACTCCACACAGTAAAATATTAAAATAGTATTAAAAAAAAAGTAAACAAGACATTCACTATAACTAACAGACTCACTGCCATCTGTTGGTTCGCACCAACCATTTTTTTTGTGTGTGGCTTTACTAAGGAACTTATCTAGTGATAGTTACTTTTAAGGATTTCATAAAAAAGGTGACTTTGCACAGTCTCTACACTCAAATTAAGTACAATCCTGCAGTGCCAAAGGGAGAAGAACTATCGTCTCAGTTGTGATGACGTGACGCATATATATAAATGTTGTGGCTTGTATATCAAGACGTTGCTTCTGTAGATCAAGTCAAAATTTCACAAAAATGTTTGGTTGTATTGCAAAGCGCTCTTAAACCAAGTTACTCTCAATCCAAAGTTTTACTGTACATTCAAGAGAAGAAGTGCGGCATGTGGCAATGTCCTGTAGTAGCACCAATGCTTGAAGTCATAAGGTGAAATAGTTGTTTATTTAAAGTACAAGGCCATAACCACTAAACATCCACAATGTCCTTTTTTTAGGTTAGTGAGTTAGTTATAATCAGAATACAACAGTGTTTTTGCAGTAAGCTTGGTATTAACATTATGTTGGTGGAAGAGACTTGTGTGCAGGTTTCACACCCTCTCTGCAGGTCTGTTTCACACCCTCTCCGTCTCAGCACTGCTATAGCAGTAATTCACATTACAGCCTATGGCAGCACATGGTGCACCCCAGTTTCCCTGCACCATTTTGTGCAGTATGTTGACTTTGCCTGCAGATTCTCAGTTTATCTGCTGGTGGCTTTTTGCTTCAGTACTTTTAGTGTTCACCACCAGCAGGTAACCATTGAATCACTCCCCACATCCAAAACCTCACAAAGTCCTGCAACTTCCACCTTCGTAACATCTGTAAGATTCTCCCTTTCCTGACCTCTGCCACCACCAAACTCCTCATCCATGCCCTCATAATTTCCCACCTCGACTACTGCAATGCCCTTCTGTCTGGTCTCCCTATGACCTGAATAGCCCCACTGCAGTCCATCATGAATGCGGCAGCCAGAATTATCCACTCCTCCCATCGCTCCACCAGGGCGGCTCCCCTCCGTGAATCCCTCCACTGGCTTCCTATCCAGTCCAGAATCAGATTCAAGATATTGTGTTTGACCTACAAATCCGTCCACAAAACCTGTCCAACCTACATTTCTGATCTTACTCAGAGATATACACCAAGCCGCTCACTCCGCTCCTCCAATGAACTTCGCCTGACCGTCCCCCGCATCACCCAGTCCCATGCACGCCTCCAAGACTTCTCAAGAGCCGCTCCAACACTATGGAACTCCCTATCTCCACCCATTAGGGCAGCCGCCTCCTTCAACACCTTCAAGAAGGACCTCAAAACTCACCTTTTCACTCTGGCCTACCACCCCTCACAATTGCTCTAAACCCACAGCTGAACTCTGGTCCCCTACCTCTCGTGTCCCTACCTCTCCCTCTAGATTGTAAGCCTTTGGGCAGGGTCCTCCTCCTTTTGTGTCCTACCTGATCATGCACCTCCATTACTGTGCACCCATGCTATGCATTTAAATGAACCTAACTCGCCTAATCTCCATGCTCCGCTCCAGTGACTGACTAAGCATTACCTTGTACTCATACTGTGCTGCGTGATCTGGTTTTCTTGTATTCCTGTATTGTCATATTGCTGTTTGTCACCCCTAAATATTGTCTGTAATCTAAATTAATGTCCAGCGCTGCGTAATATGTTGGCGCTTTATAAATACAATAAATAATAATAATAATAATGTAACATATTCTGGGTGCTCATTCATTATGACTTCATCTGTTGTAATGGTATTTATGGACTTCACCCACCTCAGAACCTTGTTGGAACCTCAGTTCAGCTTGGCTGCCCTGTTGTTGTGTTCTGGGTTTCCTGCTCTGAAACCTCTGTTCTGATCTGCCCCCTTGGCTTTTGTCCCTGCTTGCTCTGACTCTGATTTGCCTTGCTCTTGTCTGCTGTTCCACCTTGTCTGTTTATATATTGTATATGCATAGTTAGTTAGGACTGCTGTGTCTTCTGTTGGTTTCATGGTGGGGGTTTGCCATCAGAGCCTCAGACTCAGAGCCTCCGTAGAAGCATATATCCGCGCACAACGGCCGAAAGGCTAACAGCGCCCAGCACCCACCGCCACCCACATCGCTTCCAGCACTGGTATGTTCCACAATAACCACTTTTATGTGTATCATGCACAGTGTATGATGTGCCTCACTATGGATTAAAAGGAATACTGCAGTGCCGATTTTTCTCTCTCCTTCTTCCTCCTATGCTTTTTTTATATTAGGTGGCTGTTGGTATGCCAGATGTGGAAGTTCAGGGAATATCTTTCTGTCTTTCATCCATATGTAAAAGCACTGCAAAATAACTAAAATCCATTTAACACAAGGATCCAAGATATCCACAGGATATTTACAGGGTGGGCCATGTATATGGATACACCTTAATAAAATGGAAATGGTTGGTGATATTAACTTCCTGTTTGTGGCACATTAGTATATGTGAGGGGGGACACTTTTCAAGATGGGTGGTGACCATGGCAGCCATTTTGAATCCAACTTTTGTTTTTTCAATAGGAAGAGGGTCATGTGACACATCAAACTTATTGGGAATTTCACAAGAAAAACAATGGTGTGCTTGGTTTTAAAGTAACTTTATTCTTTTATGAGTTATTACAAGCTTCTGACCACTTATCAAATGTGTTCAATGTACTGCCCATTGTGTTGAATAGTCAATGCAACCCTCTTCTCCCACTCTTCACACACTGATAGCAACACCGCAGGAGAAATGCTAGCACAGGCTTCCAGTATCTGTAGCTTCAGGTGCTGCACATCTCGTATCTTCACAGCATAGACAATTGCCTTCAGATGACCCCAAAGATAAAAGTCTAAGAGGGCCAGATCGGGAGACCTTGGGGTCCATTCAACTGGCCCACGACGACCAATTTACTTTCCAGGAAACTGTTCATCTAGAAATGCTCGGACCTGACACCCATAATGTGGTGGCGCACCATCTTGCTGCAAAAACTCAGGGAACGTGCCAGCTTCAGTGCATAAAGAGGGAAACACATCACATGTAGCAATTTGGCTGGCCCTCAAGGTCTCCCGATCTGACCCCCTTAGACTTTTATCTTTGGGGTCATCTGAAGGCAATTGTCTATGCTGTGAAGAAACGAGATGTGCAGCACCTGAAACTACGGATACTGGAAGCCTGTGCTAGCCTTTCTCCTGCGGTGTTGCTATCAGTGATTGAAGAGTGGGAGAAGAGGTTTGCATTGACAATCCAACACAATGGGCAGCACATTGAACACATTTTATAAGTGGTCAGAAACTTGTATATAACTCATGAAAGAATAAAGTTACTTTAAAACCAAGCACACCATTGTTTTTCTTGTGAAATTCCCAATAAGTTTGATGTGTCACATGACCCTCTTCCTATTGAAAAAAAAAAGTTGATTCAAAATGGCCAACTTCAAAATGGCTGCCGTGGTCACCACCCATCTTAAAAAGTTCCCCCTCTCACATATACTAATGTGCCACAAACAGGAAGTTAATATCACCAACCATTCCCATTTTATTAAGGTGTATCCAAATAAATGGCTCACCCTGTATATCAGGCTCTTTGCAATAGTACAGAATACAAGGTGGCACATTTTCCTGTGGATCAACCAAACAACTATTCCTGATGATATGTGCCAAAAACCTCAATGGACTTCATGTGGGGGAAACAGGCCAAACTCTGCATCAGTGGATGAACATGCCAATTTACTAATAAAAATAATCAAAATGATCTTCTAGTATCGGCAAAGTGTGGAAGGAGCCTAGAATATATTTGAGCTTACAAGAATTTGTTATGAAATTTCCTTGACATTATAGTCAGGGAAAATGTTTATAAAACACACCTGCATATTTTGCCATGATGAAAAGGCTGCTTTGCCTGCTATGATCAGAAGTTACTGACAGGAGGTTAGCACTGGTCAGAAATAACAGTGAGTTCCTCATGTGACATTGCAGGTGACAGGCACACCTGATCCACAACTGAGATTTTTACTGGTTGTTTATTTAGTCAGTCAAGCCCTTTACGTCTTGTGTACATATGCTAATTGATTGAGGAATTGCTGTATATAATTAATTAGGATATTACTGGAATACAGAATGGGCGAATTAATTCTATATTTATCTGCTATAGCGTATCCCCACTGGTGCAGAGTGGGGCTTAAAGGACAACTGACAAGAGAGGGATATGGAAGCTGACATATTTATTTGCTTTTAACCACTTAAGTACCAGTGGTCTCTGCCCCCTTAAGGACCAGAGATCACTGGTACAAGAAACGGCGGAACACTGACGAATCGCCGCAAATGCCCGCCGCACATACGTCCCTGTTGCACGTCGGGAACCTGGGCCACCCACTCTGCTGTCTCTATGAAGGCAGAGTTTCCTGTGAGCCAGTCAGGAGCCGCTTTCATTGGCTCCTGACCCTGTCTTTCAATGTAAGCCAATGGGAGTTGCTTACATTGAAAGACAGGGCCAGGAGCCAATTAAATCAGCTCCTGACCCGCTCACAGGGCTCTGCGGTCATAGAGACAGGCAGAGCAAGTGAGCTGTGGTGAGAGACGTCGGGATTCAGCGACGAGGTTGTCGGGAGCGACGGAAACAGTGGATGCGCGCAGCAGCGGCTGATTGGAATCTACGCCCTGCCAGCCAGGTAACCACCAAAACAGGGCATAGATTTCAATCAGCTTGGTCCTTAAGTAGTTAAACAATGCACATTGCCTGGCTATCCTGCTGATCATCTGCTACTTTCAGCCATAGACCCTGAACAAGCATGCAGATCAGATGTTTGACTACATTTGACACATGCTTGTTTCAGGTGAGTCATTCAGACACTACTGATGCTTGAAGGATGCCAGGCAACTGGCACTGTTTAAAAGAAAATAAATATGGCAGCCTCAATTTCTCTCTCAGGTTAGTTGTCCTTTAAGCAAATGGATTTATTACATTAGACAGCAAAAGTTTGCAAACCTTGCCTGGGTCATGTTGGTCAATTCCAAAGGTCAGTGAAATGGTGTTTGTGCTGTTGCAATCTGATGTGAGCAGAATCTAATGGGCATGTCGGGCTTTGCAAGGTCTGTAAACTGGCCCTACTAGTAATATACAGTAAGATTAATCTTAGTACATTTTTTATTTTATTTTACATAACAGATGATTGCAAACAAACATTACATTTTATTCAGGCTGCATTCAGTTTCCACGGCAAGTTTAGTTTACTCAGCTGTTCTTTCCGGTATCTTGTGTTTACCTTTTTTTTGAGTTTTGCTCTATTTGGGATACACCAGGTTTGCTGGAGTGCAAATAACAATGTGCAAAGTTTACAAAACTTCAGACATTATCAGGAATAACATATATATTTTTACTGACTACAGTAAACTAATGAAGGCAGAGTCAGACACTGATTGATTTGTGTCATTTATTTCTTGCCTTACTGAAAAGACAATTTTTTTACATCATTTAATACAGAAAAAAATCATAGGGTTCCCCTCCCTTGGTCATAGCCCATGCTCCATTGAAAAGTGCATCCAACTTCCACAAAATGAGTTTCAATCACAACTCACAACCCACCCCCACTACATACAATACCCCCCCTCCCCCCGAGAAAATAACAAGTGCTGAAACCATTCTCCCCTCCCCCCCACCAAACATAACTCTCCCCCCCCCCCCCATAACAAATGTGTTCATTATGAAAACTGCTTTCTGCCCTGTTCGATTTGTATATGTGGCTAGTGTATCATCCCTACAAGACCATCCCTCCTAGAAAGAGACCACCCAAGGTTTCTCTCCATGTTGCAGATTAGCACTGAAGAGCTTTACCTGCTCCAGTGTCAGGTGGGTTCCCTCTGCTGCTCATAGCAACCATATTGTACAGCATACTTCAGTTGAGCTCCTGATGTATGTCATGTGACATGCATCAGGAGCATAATGTAGAGAAATATCCCTCAATAGGTAAAGATCTCTAGCACTACTCTGTAAATTTAAGGAAGATCTGGAAGGGAGAAGATGAGCATGGAGGGAATAAAAGTGGGCCCCCATGGCTCCCAGGCCATGTAACAATGGTTGCGGGGGACCATTGTCTTTCTCCTGCTCACATTACAGAGGCTCGGGAGATGAGTACAGCAGCTGATCACAGTCTCTTTACTCGCTGTACACCAGGCTTACGTGGACCAGGAATCCCTGTGACCAACATGATTGGTGACATCATGTGATGTGGAGAACATAGACACAAGTAGACTAATGCCATCACAACTTTTGGCTCAGATTCTATGCAGGGTGGATTTTTGTTCTTTTTGAAAGGACCAAAGTTACCCTAAAGAAAGGCTTTGAACAATGATTAAGAAATCAAAAGGTTTTTTTTATAAGGCTAACAATAAATCTGCCCTATAGTGGGTCAATGAGATGTAAACAATTCTGTCTTGCAGGGTATTTTCTTGAAAATTCAGTTCAACAGAAAGTTAATTTGGTTGGCTGAATTCCAATCTGCATACAATATGCACACAAACCAAAATTACTTGCATCTCATTAACCATCTGTCGTGTTTAATATACATGTGGTTTGCAGCTCTAGCACTGCATTTTGTTATGGTATTCATTAAAACGATTCATCAATCGTATTCTGCCTTCTGAATAAAAGATCTCCTCCTTCCTCATCAGTATTTCCACTGGCTAGTCAGCTAATCATGTGACTCTCCTCCCAGCTACAGGAGACAGCAAGTTTCCTTCACTATAGAGCGTGTTGCAAGGTTTGCTGTAAACTTCACTGTGCTAAGGTGCAGAGTCAGCAATAAAGACTACTAACTCCTATCCACATGTGTGTCATAGGATAATGAGTCCAGGCCTACAAGTCACAGAGTGCATCTGATAAAACATCACCTTTATCTTTCCTTGCTGGGGAAGTAGCTCCTATTTTCCTTTATTGTAAGTGTAATGGTGAAGAAAGGGGACCAGAGGTGCCCAGTAGTGGATGGTGTAAAAATGATAATAAAAATAAGGTAAGGGTTAGCTTTACTAGAGATGGATGTCTAAACTGTATATTTTATTGTTGCACAATGAGGCAACGCATTTTTGTAGGATGCCCGCTTCCTCAGGTCAATTGTGTGCCAATATAGCGGTCTAACTGAGCTTAAAGGTGCTTTGAGCTCCATTGGCAGAGAACTACTGTACTGGCTTATGATTATGTGATGCAGAAAGCTGTCTGGTGGAGCTATAGATATAAGATTCGTCAGTAGAAAATCATAATCATATCCAGGGGCATGACAACTAACTGCCGGGCTCCAAACAAAATTATCATGGTTCCACCTAATTCCCCCTAGCACATGTGGCCAATCACATACACAGCTTGCCGCTTCCCATGCAGAGTAAGAACAGGAAGCAGTGTATATTTACCTGATTCAATGCTGCACCTGGTACCCACTCACCTTATACTGCACACCTGGCTACCGTTCACATGATATGGATCAGGAGCAGGTGGTAGGCAAGCATAGAGTGTGCAACTTCCAAGAAGAAGAGACCTCACGCAGCGCTAGAACAGGTATAAATATTCAGTAGGACCCTTTCGCTGGAGGTACCTCGTCATGGTGAAAGGATCTAATATGAAATGGCTTTGTATGCAAACCATTTTGGAAGCAAACATCTTCCATTAGTTCAACTAAAATTTCATGCAGATTAGTGCAACTTAGTGCAAATTTCGTGCAAGTTGTTATTATCATTACTATAAAGCAGAGGGACACCAAGAGCCCCAATAGTGTAATTCGTCTTGGGGACAACAAAATAAATGAGAAGTTAAAATTATACTCACAAACCAGGGTTACCAATAGGCAACCACTGTATAGGCAGGTGGGGAGAACAATCCTGACCCCACTCAGGAATAAAAGTCGCTCTCTGTAGACAGGAAAATAGGGTAACAACCCTCCACCCAGGGTGGACTCAATGTAGTGTACAAGATACAGAGGCGCCAAAAGAATAAAAGGTAATTAAATGAACTTAAAAAACCAACTGGTTAAACAGAGGAGGCAGTGGTGGTCTTACCCCCTCCAAACAGACACAGGCAAGGACTGCGATTCAGACAGTCAACAATTTATTCGGAACTCCAAAAAATTAATTAAATAAATTGTTGACTGTCTGAATCGCAGTCCTTGCCTGTGTCTGTTTGGAGGGGGTAAGACCACCGCTGCCTCCTCTGTTTAACCAGTTGGTTTTTTAAGTTCATTTAATTATCTTTTATTCTTTTGGCGCCTCTGTATCTTGTACACTACATTATCATTACTATGATCATTACAGTTCCAACTTGATGTGAGAGGGTTAATCATTATTTGTATGAATACTCATTGTATGTATACTCCCCTGTTCATAGCCTTATTGTTACTCCCCTGTTCATAGCCTCTTGCAGCTCAGAGCTATCGCCTAAGACCTAGTCCATGTTTTGCTCATATACTACACATGCTGGATCCTGTTACCTGTGCACACTAGTCATCAGTTATGATGAGTAAAAGATTCTCCTAACGGGGGCTAGCAAATCACTGATTAAGTAACACAGCCGCTAGTTAGTTGGATGTGTGGATAGAAGTTTTGATTGCTAATCTTAGCTTCTGCTCCTAGGTGCAGCTAATAATAGGCTTGTTAGGATATTTTTTTTTATTTGCCTCAACAGGATACCTAGAAAACAGTGAAAAGCCATTGTGCACACCGTGACAGTTGCTAAAACAACATATTATAAGTAATGAACATTCTACCGCTTTAAATCAGTTGAGATCACTCACATCAGCATTTACAATTTGCTGTGCGGCAGACAAGTTAATCAGTAATGAGCCTATAACCTCTGTTCTGTCACACCTTAGCATTCAAGATATAGAAGGAAACTCTCATTTTCAGCTTCGTACAGAATGCAAAGGCAACAGTCACCGTGTTTAAATGAGCTATACAGTAAATAATAAGACATTTGTTTCAAAGGAAGACACTAGGGTTACCATGGAAATGGTGAGAACGAGCAAGACAAAAGGTAGGTATCTTTTTATGTGCATTCTGTAGCGCAGACACATTGGACTTTACTTACATAGAACATTTTGTCTAGCAGAGACAGTTAAAGCAGCTTTTGGCAAACTCCTGTAAAACATGCAAATAAAATTCCAGCTGTCTTGTATAATTCAGCAGTTTAAATACATTTCATTTCTAGAAGGTAAATGAATATTTACTTTAGAACAGGTACAGGGCAAATAATTTAGTATTTTATATGGCAAGTGTCAAGAGCAGAAGCCTGTGTCTGATTGACTAAGATATGTGAGCACTGGAGCAAAAGTAATAGTAGTTGCCCAGTTTGATCACTCATAATCCTTGTTTTATTTCTAACAGGAAACTTAATCTGGTGCTTCTAAGGAAGCCTCAAGTTTAGCTGAAGTTTTTTGCTTTTGCAAAGTATGCCCTCTGTTACAGATCACCATTCCTAGACAGTTATGAAAACATTGGCTACTTATAATGTATATTAACAGTTTTTCCAATATGATTGCTTTGCATCTTATCTAAGCACTATGCATTGTATTCTATGTGCATTTATGATATTTAATTTACAAGCATTCATCCATTTTTTACAGCTGATATGTAAAGTCTTATGTAGTAGGCTCAGTGCCGTATAAGAAACTGGAAGCATAATCCCATGAAGAACCTACAGTATGTGTTATGTATTGCTGTATGTTGGTAAAGACAAATATATGCAGTAAGATGTGGTAGAACAGTCAAAATCACATTGGAATCTGATGTTCTGCATGTGAGAAAATAGGCGCCTTGTATTGTCTTCCTGGTTATTGTGATGTCATACCCACGAGTCCTCCATCCTTTCAAGGTCTTAGGCCTCCTTCACACTGGCAATCGCAAACCACCATTGTGATCACTAGGCAATCACAATTTCACATTGTGGTAAATTGCACTTTGTGATTCTCATTCCAGTGAATGAGAAGTGCAACGGAATCGCTGGGAAAATGCTACATGCAGCATGTTTCCAATCGTTGGAAATTGCAAACATGCCACAATCATTGCAGTGAGAGTAATCCCATAGAATTAGTCATGCAGCAGCGCTTTGCTGATGACCGCGAATCGCCAGCAAAAAAGCGCTTCAGTGTGAAGGAGGCCTCAAAGTATAGCATTCTATGATTAAAAAAAGGTTTCTGTTTTATTTACAGTTTCTCTGGCACAAATTCTGTTTGAGTGTTGTACTGGGTATGCATTTGAAGCTTCAGCTAAATAGCAGTGATAAGCCATTTAAAGCTCAAATAAGCCTGCTAGTAGTATTTAGTAAACAGCACAAAATCTGCCCTGCCATACTCGTATTCATTTTAATAGATATTTAGCAATTTTTGTAATGAGAGTTGAATCGCTGGTGCAATATTCATTGAACAACATGTATTCTTTTGCTTTAAATAACAACAAACTAGTATGGAGGTCTTTTGGAAATATAGGTTTTCCGCTCACTGGTGTCTTCAGCTCCTCTGGCAACCTATGGCAGTAAATGGCAGTGGATTGTGTGTCCTTCTATGAGGTGTCAGTCATGTGATGTAAATGTTTAGGAACATGACAGACGTTTCTCCGTGACAAGGCACGTCAGCTAACCAGTGGCGTAGCTATAGACCTCTGGGCCCCGATGCGGAATCTGGATGTGTGCCCCCCTGACCCCCCCCCCCTCACCTCCCCCGGTGCAGGCAGGGCCTATTTTTAATTTCTTTCACTCGTAGTTACATTAAGTGCACAACATTAGTGTGCGCAGGGCCGGATTTACAGCTCAGGAGCCCATAGGCATATAAGTCTTGGTGCTCTAAATCCCAGCCACACCTATCAAGTCATGCCCCTTTTCTTAAGGGGTCTGGGTGCAGGCTTGGTCTAGGTGGAGGGTGGCTGGGGCTGAGTCTGGTTGCAGGGTGGCTGAGGCAGGGTGCAGGCTGTGTCTGGGTGGAGGAAGGCTGAGGCAGGGTGCAGGCTAGGTTGAGGGTGGCTAGGGCAAGGTCTGGGTGCAGGCTGGGTCTGGTTGCGAGTGGCTGGGGCAGGGTGCAGGCTGGGTCTGGGTAGAGGGTGGCTGTGGCAGGGTCTCGGTGCAGTGTGGCTGAAGCAGGGTGCAGGCTGGGTCTTGGTAGAGGGTGGCTGGGGCAGGGTCTCGGTGCAGGGTGGCTGGGGCAGGGTGGAGGGAGGCTGGGGCAGGGTGCAGGCTGGGTCTGGGTGGAGGGAGGCTGGAGCAGGGTGCAGGCTGAGTCTGGTGGAGGGAGGCTGAGGCAGGGTGCAGGCAGGGTTGAGGGTGGCTAGGGCAGGGTCTGGGTGCATGGTGGCTGGTTCTGGGTGCATGCTGGGTCTGGGTGCAGGGTGGCTGGGTCTGGGTGCATGCTGGATCTGGGTGCAGGGTGGCTGGGTATGGGTGCAGGCTGGCTGAGGCAGGATGCAGACTGGATCTGGGTGCAGGGTGCAGGCTGGGTCTGGGTGCAGAGTGGCTGGGTCTGAGTGCAGGGCGGCAGAGGCAGGGTGCAAACTGGATCTGGGTGCTGTGTCAGGGTGCAGGCAGGGTCTGGGTGGAGGGAGGCTGAGGCAGTGTGCAGTCTGGGTTGAGGGTGGCTAGAGCAGGGTCTGGGTGTATGGTGGCTGCGGCAGGGTGCAGGCTGGGGCAGGATGCAGGCTGGGCCTAGGTGGAGGTTAGCTGAGTATGGTTGCAGGCTGGCTGAGGCGGTGCAGACTGGATCTGGGTGCTGGGTGGCTGGAGAAGGGTGCAAGGTGGTTGGGTCAAGGTGCAGGCTGGGTCTGGGTGCAAGGTGGCTGAGACAGGGTGCTTGGAACTTGGTGCAGGGTGGCTGGAGATGGGTGCAGCATGGCTGGGACAGTGTGCAGACTGGGACTTGGTGTAGGGTGGCTGGGGATGGGTGCAGCGTGGCTGGGGATGGGTGCAGACTGCAGAGTTACTGGGGCAGGGTGGCTCTCTGACAGTCAGCACTTACCATGTGATCCTGGAGTCAGCAGCCTGCTGGGATGATGCTGGCACACACACACACACACACACACACAGGGATGGATCAAGACCAAGTTGCGCCTAGGGCAAGTTCAGGTTTTGGCGCCTAAAGGTCAGGTTTTGGCGCCTAAACTGCCATTCATTTTGCCGCCTTTTTAAGAATTCAACAAACTGCTCCTGGGGCAAAATACCCGCTTGCCCCCCCCTAGATCCGTCCCTGCACACACACACACACACACACACACGCACACACGCACGCACGCACGCACGCACGCACGCACACACACACACACACACACACACACACACTCTCTGTCACCACCACCATGGATTTCAGCACTTGCAGCTCCTCCTCTCAGGGTAACTTTGGTCCTCCGTGCGATCACGCTGCCAGTGTAAACATACACTTGGCAGGGAGAAGGTGGGCGGAAGCATCCAGCCACTGGCTGCAGGGGCTGGCATCTGTGCGGTCATGGGGACTTGAATGGGAGGGCGGAGCCACATCGAGGCGGCAGGCTTTAGACGTTGCCTTATTGATGATTGGGCAGCTCCATGGAAACATGCTGGCGCTAGGTCCCCTGCACTGCCGCGCAGAAAAGCAGCAACGTGATAGATGCGCAACGGGACTCTGGCGTGCGGTCTCGCCCCCTGGTGTGAGCATCTACCAGGACCTGGAACACGCACAGCCTGGGCCCCTCCCACCCGTGGACCCAGTCGCCATGGCGACTCCTGCGACCGCGGGCCCTACGCCAGTGCAGCTAACATATCTCCTGTCCCTTCATTGTATCTCTTCTATTTACATGATTATCACAGGACTGGATTCCTGCAAATATTGCAAAAGCCATGGCCAAGAAGAGCTGCTGCTGAGGGGACAGGAGTGGAAGGTCGATGGGGGGGGGTAGTTGAGCCTGGAGAGG
The DNA here is from genome assembly GCF_040937935.1 of Hyperolius riggenbachi. Classification (NCBI taxonomy): domain Eukaryota; kingdom Metazoa; phylum Chordata; class Amphibia; order Anura; family Hyperoliidae; genus Hyperolius; species Hyperolius riggenbachi. Next base: position 343,550,267 of record NC_090648.1, on the reverse strand, counting down.
CTTTTTTAAATGAGAGATCAGGTTATAAATTGGATGCACGTGTGCGGAATGCTCCCAGCTATGGGAGCACAATCAAGGAGGTGCACAGCTGGGGCCATGCATGCGCAGTAGCCCGCAACAGGGCCAGTCGGTCAGCTTTCAGAGGGGCACAGCGGCTGGAGGGAGAAGAGTGGAATGACGGAGAAGGACCAGGAGGACTGCAGGAGGCTGGAAGAAGCCCCAGCCCTCAGTGTGTTGGTGGGTTAATCCACTTGCTACATTGATTCTGCTGATCACATGTTCAAGGGCATTGTTCTCCTACTAACCTCACCTGCTCCAATGAGCCTACAGGGCCCACACGAGTCCCGATCCCTGCCAGGCAACAGTCCTTGTATGTGTGCAGGGGCGTTCCTAGCGCTGTTGGTTCGTGGCCCCTGCCACGAACCTGGCGTAGGGTGCCCCTGATTTGTCTTATGGGGGTGCCCAACACAGGTGCCCCGAATGTATGGGCACAGCCGCACTGCCCGCACAAGTTAAGAGTCAACGCGGCCGCCGTTCGCTTGATACGGCGGCCGCTCACATTTCCAGCTCCCGACCCGACATCAATTTGACAGGCAGCATACGCTGCCTTGAACCGCCCCCCTGCCGCCCCGTGCTCCAATCAGAAGCGGAGGAGCACCTGGCAGGGGGCGTGGCGTTCCATCGAAAGGCAGGGGGCTGGAGCCATGGAGCGTGACTAGCTCCCCCCCCTGCACGGAGACTGACCCTGGCAAGGCAGCGCACATGGCGTCATATTGGCGGCGCTGGCTTTCGCACCCGCCGCCAAAGGAAAGCATCCGCTTGCCGCTCTATCTGGTCGGGTCGCCCGCTGATCCTGAGGTCTGACGCGGCCAGCAAGGTAGGTGGGGTGGGGAGCGCGCCTGGCACTCGCTACCTAAACGGGGTCCCTGCTTTCACTCGCTACCTAACGGGGGTCCCTGTCACTCACTCGCTACCTAAACGGGGGTCCCTGCTGTCACTCACTACCTAACTGGGGGTCCCTGCTGTCACTCACTACCTAACTGGGGGTCCCTGCTGTCACTCACTGCCTAACTGGGGGGTCCCTGCTGTCACTCACTGCCTAACTGGGGGGTCCCTGCTGTCACTCACTGCCTAACTGGGGGGTCCCTGCTGTCACTCACTGCCTAACTGGGGGGTCCCTGCTGTCACTCACTGCCTAACTGGGGGGTCCCTGCTGTCACTCACTGCCTAACTGGGGGGTCTCTGCTGTCACTCACTGCCTAACTGGGGGGTCCCTGCTGTCACTCACTGCCTAACTGGGGGGGTCCCTGCTTTCACTCACTGCCTAACTGGGGGGCACCTGCCGTCACTCACTGCCCTAACTGACCCCCTAATTGGGGGGTCCCTGCTGTCACTCACTGCCTAACTGGGGGGTCCCTGCCGTCACTCACTTAACTGGGGGGCACCTGCCGTCACTCACTTAACTGGGTGGCACCTGTCGCTACCTTAAATATCCAGGCCAGCCAGCCCAGCATCACCACCAGCCAACCAGCCCAGAATCACTGTCAAAAAGGCCACAGCATCACCACCAGTCAGGCCAGCATTTACTTCAACCAGCCAAGCACAGCGCAGCATCACTGCCAGCCAACCCAGCCACAACATCGGCCACAGCATCACCGCCAGCCAGGCCACAGCATCACTGCCAGGCCTTTAAGCTCACACATCATCCCTAATCCAGCCAAAGACAGTATTGCCAGGCACAGCAGCCAGTAGAGGAGAATTCAGAAGCCAGGTGAGAGTTGTCTACCATATTAAGGGGGCATTCTGCCTATTTATGTGAAATGCTGTCTATTTATGTGCCTCATGATTGCTGAATTTGTCTTGTTGGGGGCCTCATGATTTGTTCGGGGCCTCAAGATTGCTGAATTTGTCTTGTTGGGTGCCTCATGATTTGTTGGGGGCCTCATGATTGCTGAATTTGTCTTGTTGGGGGCCTCACGCTTGCTGACTTTGTCATGTTGGGGCCTCATGATTGCTGAATTTGTCTTGTTGGGGGCCTCATGATTGCTGAATTTGTCTTGATAGGGGCCTCATGATTGCTTAATTTGACTTGTTTGGGGTCACATGATTGCTAACTGCGAGACTATGGGAAAAGCTGAATCATCATCATATGAGACAATAGCATTAAACCTACTTTTTTTGCTTTTTAAAACAGAAAATAAAACTAGGAGGTTCTAAAAAAATGAATATTTTTTTTTCAGCAGTAGGATGGATGAAATTGTTTATCTTCACAGTTTTTCAACTTGGGTTTTCCATAATGTTCATGTATGTGTTAAAACGTTTGTATAGTATTTAGTTTAAATTGCTGTTGCCACTTTGCTATAGATAAGTGACTTGTGGGTTGCAGTTTGGGGCTCCAAAAAGTTCGCCACCGCTGTCCTAATCTAATGTACGATTGGCGCCACCCATGACCACACCCACTCACTGCATGGCCACGCCCATTTTTGCCGTGGCGCGCTGCGCGCGCCGCATGTCCCCCCCCCACCTAGTGCCCCAGGTGCCACCAATCTCCAAGGACCCTAGGAACGCCCCTGTTTGTGTGTATAAATCCTCAGGGTTGATGTCATTTAAATAGCTAAGTTAATCATTCCTATAATAAACTGTATTTTTCTTCTTTTAAATATGGATATCTACTCTAAAATATGTTATCTGTGGATGCAACTGAATTGTTTTATTTTCTTATACTTAGGACTACATTCAGTTAATGACCATTCTCCAGACCATGATTCACAAGGACCATCTTTTTCCACCAGCTACAACCACATACAGTATCCTACAATCCACCAGCCTCACACGTCATCACAGTATCACGTCAATTCTGGGTATTACTCACAACAAGCGGAGGAATGGTGTTCCAGTGGAATATACGACCTAAAGCGGATTCCATCTGACAGCCTATTTTCTATTGACACTGAAATATTGGACTTGCCTCCAGCTAAGAAGCTTAGGGTTAGCCCTGGTGCTGGAAGGATTAAAGGAGATGAGCTGTGTGTTGTTTGTGGAGACAAAGCCTCTGGCTACCATTACAATGCTTTAACATGTGAAGGATGCAAAGGTAAGCTGGTCTACATTATTGTATGCACTATATAAATATAGCCGATAACAGCAGTTTCAACTCGACAGTTTATATTTTGAGTCCTCTTAACATTTAGCAAATTGCCTTTATCAGTCAAATGAGGTGAAGAGATACCTAAAAAGTTATATGTATGAACAGTATTTATTTCAGACACCAAAAAATCTGGCTAAAGCTACGTATGCACTTTAGATGTTCCTTGGCCAAAATTATTGATTATGATTGTTTCGGTCACAACTTTTTGATGTGTACAGTTGTCACCTACGCTGGCCTCCTAAGTGTTCATCAACCCAGTTTGGATAAATTTCCCCAAGTGCCTATTGTTCCTTGTGGGTACTTCAAAGTAAATGAAAAACTGATTGCACACGTTGGGCTAGATTCCTGTTTTTATTGATCTGAGTAGGTGATAGGCCTCCATACTTCACTTCCATAGAGTAGGATTGGGGTAATAATGTTGTCAAAAACTTTCAGACAGACATTTACCAGTGGTTTGAGGTGGTATAGTTCTTTCCTGATGGCATAGAACACTTGGCATGCTTTGGCTTTTAGGGCCTCTATGGCTGACTTAAGGCTTTCTGATTGGTTGATTTCCAGACTAGGTGGGTATATTTGTCAGTTATGCTGATTTCACAGTCATTGAGTGTAAAGGATGGGCTTTGGGCTGACCTTTTGTTTTTCCTCTAGAACACCAAGGTTTTGGTTTTCTTTAGAATAATGGAGAGTACCCATGTTGCGCTAACTTTATCCAGTATTTTCAGGCTGACTTGTAGACCACTCTCTGTTGGCGATAGCAATAAGAGGTCATCTGCATACAATAGGAACTTCACTCTTGTGTCATGTAGGGTGAGTCCTGGTGCTGGTGAAGCATCTAGAGCAGAGGACAATTTATTGATGTATACGTTGAAAAGAGTCGGACTCAGGCTGCATCCCTGTCTTACCCTTCAACCCTAGGGGAAAAAAGCTATTCACATTCACTCTGCTCTTATCCCCAGTGTAAAAGCTCTTGATGACATTGTATGTTTTTTTTAGCTCTGTGAAGCCCCTCCCCCTTTCCTCCTACAATCAGCAAAATAAAAAATTCCATCATGTATGGTTAGTGCTGAGTTTGTGCTGCAAAAATTAAGACTTGTGCTGCTTTCGTTTTGAAGATAATAGCACTTATTTTTTTCCCAGACAATAACATCACCCAGCCCCCGAACAACAGCCTTCAGACATGAAACTGGTATAGGTGGGTAGTGCTGTGTCTGTGCACCTTTGTGCTGCAAAAAAAAAAAAAATCATCATTCTATCTTTTAGAGTTTTTGAGATAACTTCAATAACTTGAAAAGCAGCACAAATCTCTCATTTTTGCAGCACAAATGGGAACAAGTGCAGCACTAACCAAATATGATGAATCTTTATTTGTGCTGATTGTATCGGGGCCAACTTGACGAGGTTTGTGTTTTTCCTCCTATTCCACTCTCTAGCGGATTGATTCACTAAGCAGCATTAAAATGGTCATGCTACATCACAATGTGCAGCAATTACAAGCGACACGTGTAACGTAAGAGCACGCGTTACGCAACAAGACCACGTGTAGCGCGCACCCGCTGTTTTTATCCCACACTGCTTGCGCATGGTAGCTTAAATGCTGCTTAGTGAATCAACCGTAGAAGTCTCAGGAACAAACCTGGGGCCCACACTGAGTCAAAAGCCTTTTTAAAATCCACAAAACAGGCAAATATTTTTCCATTCTTTGGCCTGTGTACATGGTGCTTAAAGGAAACATCAGGCTAAAAAAACGTAAAATCAGCTTTACTCACCGGGGGCTTTCTCCAGCCCCTTTCAGCCGACTGTCCCACACTGATCGCTCCGCTCTCCTCCGCCGTCCCGGACGCCCTGCACGCTGTTCGGCCGACCGCGCAGTAGTTCTGTGCAGTTTGCCGCAGACAATGTGGCCATGATTGACAGCGGCATTTCATGCAGGCGCAGTAAAGATTACCTCAAGGTCCGCCTGAACAGCGTGCTCCCCGCCTAGGACGGCGGCGGAGAGTGGAGCGATCAGCGTGGGACAGTCGGCTGCAAGGGGCTGAAGAAAGCCCCAGGTGAGTAAAGCTGATTTTACTTTGTTTAGCCTGATGTTTCCTTTAATAAGGTTGTGCAGGGTGTAGATGTGGTTGGTGGTGCGATGGTTTGGTACAAATCCTTCTTGGCTTTTATTGAGAACATTGTGCTGTGTAAGAATGGTGAGAAGTTTTCCCAGCGTGCTGCTCACACAGATGCCTCTGTAGTTCGCTGGGTCATAGCAATCTCCACTCTTGTAAATTGGAATTGGTACAGACTAACCAGCAAGCTCATGGTGAACCAGAACTCATTGGAGTGTGTGAGGGGCTACAATGGTCCTAAAAGGCCCCTTACTAAAATACTAAGAAAAACAAGAGTTTGCTTTCTTAAAACAGAAAGAATTTGCGATAATTCAGGTTGGAGAGAGCTTGAGATGTCTCCCAGTGCATCACTGCTGAATATATGCAAATTAACCATTATTGCCCTTAGAAGCTAAACACACCTCCAGAACCGCTGGCATGCAATGATGTGTCAGCTTGTTAATTTGTACAGAGCCATAATAATCCAACATGCATACAGACTGTTTTGGATTGTTTGATCCTCATCACTGCATGGCATGGATTAATTTGGCTCTATGGAGTAGGGCTTGTAACACCGAGAGGTACATGCGATATTTCAAATTGGAATTGGTAATTAAATTGTAAATAGGTAAATTGGAATTATAAATCCTTAATTCTAGACTTCATAAAATTGACCAAAGAACAGGTCCAGATTGAATAGTTTCCATATTGCAGCATGTATTTCTTGGGAGCCAGATCTGATCACTTCTGATAGGATTCCATCTCTGCCACTAGCTGTTTTGCCTTTCATGATGATTATGGAATGGATTTTGAAAATCTTTCACATTCTCTTCCATGTTCATTACATTTCTGATTATCCGGTTCAGCACCGCAGTCTGAAAATCTCATGCATCCGAGCAACGTTCACATCCCATTCATTCGCCTATAACTTTATTGCTACTTATCACAATGAATTGATCTATATCTTGTTTTTTCCGCCACTAATTAGGCTTTCTTTGGGTGCTACATTTTGCTAAGAATTATTTTTTTCTAAATCTATTTTAACAGGAAGATTAAGAAAGAAATGAAAAAAATTCATTATTTCTCAGTTTTTGGCCATTATAGTTTGAAATTAATATACGCTAGCGTAATTAAAACTCATGTATTTTATTTGCCCATCTGTCCCGCTTATTACACCATCTAAACGATGTCCCTATCACAATTTATGGTGCCGATATTTCATTTAGAAATAAAGGTGCATTTTTTCAATTTGCGTCCATCACTATTTATAAGCTTATAATTTTAAATAATATAATAACATATTCTCTTGACATGCATATTTAAAAAGTTCAGACCCTTGGGTAACTATTTATGTTGTTTTTGTTTTTTTTAAATGTATTTTTTGTTTTTATTTTTAATAGAAAAAGTGTATGTGGGTAATTTTTGGTGTGGGAGGGAAACTGTTAATTTTAAGTGTAAAAAATATTTTTTTTTAATTAAAAATGAATTGTGGTGCAGTTTACTATTCGGCCACAAGATGGCCACAGTGAAAAAAGTCCTAGATGCGAACGATTTCGCATCTAGGAACTTAAAAGCAGGGGAAATGTTTCCTGGGGGCAGAAATACCGCGCTCTCTGGAGAGAAAGCGTCGGTATTTCTGCGGGGAAGATAGATCGGTGAATGGGAATTATATTCCCATTCACTGAACGGGGGGCTAGCGGCGGGCAGCGGGAGCGCGCGCGGGGGCGCGCCCGATCGCGAGCACGAGGCGGTGGCAGCAGCAGTGCCTATCTGGACGAGGAAGCTCGTCCAGATAGGCCGAACTGGTTATTTATGCTTGTTCTGAGCTGAGTTCTTTTATAGGGACATCTTTGTATAGGTCTTTGAAGTAGTGTAGTCAGAGACTTGACCATTTTGGTGTGCTGATTATTTTGTTTGGGATTTTTGCCAATTTGTTTCCAGGTCTGTTTCTTGAATGTGGTTTTCTTTTTTGTTGAGTTGCCCTCAATTTTATACTATTTGGATATCTGTGTTTTTTGTTTGGTATTGTCCATAGGTTGTTTCTTAGTGACCTGCATTCACTGTCAAACCATTTATTAAAGTTGTTCTTTGATGGTCTCTTTTGGATGATCCTTCTTATGTCGGTCACTCTAACCAATACAGTTTTCTTCCACATGGCATGCTGATAAGCTAATTGCCCCCCTTCCCCCCCAAATGTATATATTGGAAGTAGACTATTATTATTATTGTTGTTTTATAAAGCGCCAACATATTATGTGGCTCTGTACAGAGTAAAAAATTCAGATGTTAATTTATAATACAGAATTGATAGACATAACAATTACAGTGGCAAATGTAACTTCCAAGACACAAAAGGGAGAGGGAGACTATAGTGACATTATGGTGGAGGGCTGTTTCACTTCACTTCACTGCTGGGAATTGTGAGCTCTGATTATATCATACTGCTGTTGTTTGTAAATAGTTTTTTGCTACTTTGATATCTGGTGGCTTGTGCATTGCGGTTCATCAGATATCTAGCAGCGAGTGTTAGGTTTTTTTTTTCTCTAGTGTGCTTGCAGCAAAGTGTTAGTTTTTAAAAGTACATTTTTTTCTCTAGTGTGCTAGGTAATTAGCTAGGGGGAGGGATTAGCTGTAACAGGAGGTATTTGGTCAGCTTAAGGACTCAGTACTGAGCTTGCTCAGTCTGTGGCTTGCTCACTAAGTGGCTTCGACACAAGTGGCATAGGCATTAAAAACAGGCGTTACAATACAGGCACAAAGAGAGAGGTGAGAGGAAGCAGGTAAGGACTAAAATAAAAAAAATAAAAAAACCTTCAACCAATATTGCGTTTTTTTGCATTGGATAGAATGTGCTAACACGTTGTGGTGTAGTCTTTAAGTTTTGAGGACTCCACCCCAGCTTTACTCACTCCCCCTCCTCCCCTCTCCCTCCTCCACCCAAACTTTACTCACTCCCCTCCTCCATCCCAACTTCACTCACTCCCCCACCTCCCCTCCTCCACCCCTCCCCCTCTTCCACCCCAGCTGCACTCACTCCCGAACTTCACTCCTTCTCCCGTTTCATCTTTTACTGCCACAGTTTAATTTAAATAATTTTTCCGCACACAATAGTCATCATGTTGGACAATGCAGTACAGTGTACATCCTGCAACATGTATGCATGCCTTGATCAGCGGATTAAGGGGGTTTACTATTGCCCTGGGTGTGTGCGTGTGGCTCAGTTAGAGGCGGAAGTCGCAGAGCTAAATAAGCATCTTGCAACACTGAGACGCATACACAACATGGAGTTGAGCTTGGATCTCACGATCCAGACACTGGATGGAACCGGTGACGATGAGGTGGGTGGAGTAAAGCCGGAACAAGAAGCAGAGGTAGCCGCTAGTTGGGTCACAGTTAGAAGGGGTAGGGGGAAAAGTGGCAGGGAGGCTAGTCCCGAGTTGTCCCTCACTAATAAGTATGCATGTTTGCGTAATATTGGGGAGGATGATTCTGGAGTAGCAATGCTGCAGCAGGATGTGCTCCTTAGCAACCAAGGGGCAGACTGCTGTAACGAGAAAGAGAATAGGAGTGCAGCTAAGGGCAGGCTAGACAGGTACTGGTGGTAGGGGATTCAATTATTAGGCGCACAGATAGGGTAATCTGTCGAAGAAACCGTGAATGCCGTACAGTCTGTTGCCTCCCGGGTGCTCGGGTTCGGCATGTAGCGGAAAGAATTGACAGATTATTGGGTGGGGCTGGGGAAGACCCAGCTGTCATGGTACACATTGGCACCAATGACAAAGTTAGTGGGAGATGGAAGGTCCTCAAAAATGATTTTCAGGTACTTGGAGAAAAACTTAAAGCAAGGACCTCCAAGGTGGTGTTCTCTGAAATACTGCCAGTGCCACGTGCTACATCTGAGAGAGGGAGCTTAGGGAGTTAAATAAGTGGCTGAGAGATTGGTGTAGGAAGGAAGGGTTTGGGTTCCTGGAGAACTGGGCAGACTTTGCAGTCGGCTACAGGTTCTACAGCAGGGATGGGCTGCACCTTAATGGGGAGGGTGCAGCTGCATTGGGGGAGAAGATGGCTAAACGGTTGGAGGAGGTTTTAAACTTGGATCTAGGGGGAGGCGGGAGGATAAAGTCTCAATATGTAGACAAGATAAGGTAAAAAGACAGTGGGAGCCTAACATTATGGGGGGTGACAGTGTAAAGATTAAGGAGGTTGGTAAAACTTCAAGTAGCCCATTTCATGTAAACAAAATTGGTAAATGTGTTGGTAAAAATATAAAGTGCATGGTAACCAATGCTCAGAGCCTTGCAAATAAAATTGATGAACTAGAGTTCATTCTGAATGACAAAGGCTATGACATTGTGGGAATAACCGAGACATGGATGGATGAAAGCCATGACTGGATAGCTAATTTAAAAGGATACAATGTGTTTAGAACAGGGAAAAAAGGTGGAGGGGTTTGTCTCTTTGTTAAGAATTCTTTTACAGCTGTCCTCAACGATGAGATGGAGGAAGATTGCGAAGATGTGGAGTCCGTTTGGGTAAATATTCATGGTGGAAATAAAAGTTGCCAATTGCTTATTGGGGTATGCTACAGACCACCTCATATTAATGAACCTGCAGAACTGTGATTACTACAGCAGATTGAAAAAGCTGCAAGTAAAAATGAGGTCATAGTTATGGGCGACTTCAACTTTCCAGACATTGACTGGGGTATTGAGGCTACCCATTCTGGTAAAAGCAGCAGATTTCTGGCAGCACTACAGGACAATTACTTCACTCAAATGGTAACGGAACCAACTAGGGGGAATGCATTACTGGATCTGATCATTTCTAATAGACCAGATAATGTATCAAATGTGCAGGTTCAAGAACATTTGGGAAATAGTGATCACAACATGATAACGTTTGATCTGGTGACTGATAGGCCATGGGGCAGCGGGACAACTAAAACTATGAATTTTAGAAAAGCAAAGTTCAATCAAATTAGGCAGGCACTAAGTTTGGTAAACTGGGATAATGTACTACAAGGGGAGGACACTGAAGGGAAATGTCAAGCTTTTTAACTTATTCTCAATCAATATTGTAGTATGTATATGCCATATGGAAACAAAATGTCTAGGAATAAAAAAAGGCCTCTATGGATGAATAGAAAGGTTAGGGAAAAAATGAAGAGGAAAAAGAATGCCTATAAGGTCCTAAAACAGGAGGGGACCGAGGCTGCACTAAGCAATTATAAGGAGTGCAATAAAAATTGTAAAAAAGAAATTAGGCTGGCAAAGATCGAAGCTGAAAATCAAATCGCTAAGGATATCAAATCTAACCCAAAAAAGTTTTACAAGTACATCAACTCTAAAAAAAGAAAGGTTGACTGTATAGGACTCCTAAAGGATGAGGGTGGGAACTCAATGGTGGATGACCAAGGTAAGGCAGAGTTATTAAATGTTTTCTTTGCTTCTGTCTTCACAAAGGAAACAGCACTGTTGCAAATTACAGAGGCAGAAGAGTCTCAATCTTCTAACTGTAATATTAAATACTTAACGCAGGAAGAAGTGAAGGCAAGACTAAATAAATTAAAAATAGACAAGGCACCTGGCCCGAAAGGCATGCATCCTCGGGTCCTAAGGGAATTAAGTTCAGTTATAAATAAACCCCTTTATCTTATCTTTTGTGACTCTCTTTCAACTTGCAGAGTCCCAGTGGATTGGCGTACAGCCCATGTTTTCCCATTATTTAAGAAGGGCAAAAAATCAGATCCAGGAAATTATAGACCTGTGAGCTTAACATCAGTTGTATGCAAACTATTTAAGGGGTTACTAAGAGATACTATACATTACTTCATAGTTGAAAATAATCTTATTTCTCAGCATCAACATGGGTTTACTAAAGACAGGTCCTGTTTGACTAATATGCTCAGCTTTTATGAGGTAGTGAATGCTAATATGGATATTGGGAATGCTGTAGATGTGATATACTTGGACTTTGCAAAGGCCTTCCACACTGTTCCCCACAAAAGTCTGGTGCAAAAGTTGAGGATGCAAGGACTGGGGAAGAGTCTGTGTGCATGGATAGGGAACTGACTAATGGACAGAAAACAAAGAGTTGTGGTCAATGGATCGTACTCAAAATGGGAGACTGTTAGCAGTGGGGTCCCACAGGGGTCTGTACTGGGTCCAGTGCTCTTCAATTTATTTATTAATGTCACGATCTGTTCCTGCTGGTGACATTTGTGAACTGTATGGTCTTCCTCTGTTCACCAGCAGATGTCCCCTCTCATTTCAAGAACATTTTACATTCCTCCTGAAGTTCCCTCTGCCCACCAGCAGAGGTCTCTGTATTCAAGAACTGTGTCTCTGCAGCCTTAGAGGAGGTCACATGACCATCCTGCAGAGTATACAAGTCCAGCTCCAACAGAACACTGTTGCTAGTTCATTGGTGATGATAGCCCTAGAGCCTGTGTTCTGGTCCTTTTCCTGTTACCTAGTACCTGATTCCTGTTACCTGATTCCTGCTACCTGTAACCTGTCTGCCTGTTACCTGATTGTTTGACTCCCTGGTGTATGATATTGGCTTTGTCTGACTATTCTTCTGCTCACCGATTGTATTGCTTGATGTCCTGGTATCTGATCTCGGCTTGTTAACTAACCTATTGCCTGCTGCATATGTCCTGCGCTTGAATGTATATTTGTGAGGAAACGCGGAAAAGCCGTCGCAAGGGCTCAGAGTGAGGCGGCTGTTTCCGCGTCTAACATGGCGGCACAACGCGAAGAAACCGCCGCATGGGCAGAGCGGTGGAGTCCGCGTTGGATGCAGCGAATTGCACGCATGGCAAAGCAGCTGACATTGCGTCTGGACGCGGGGAAACCGCCGCTTGCTTAGAGAGCGGGGCGGCGGTCCCCGCGCCTGAATCAGTGGTTACATTACAAGACATGTCTGGTGTGGCTGGGACTGCTAGTCCACACAGGTTCAGAAGGACGCGCGCGCGCGCGCGCTGAAAGGCAGAGCTTATATGACAGCCAGAAAAGGGTCAGCTGACCAGGCGGGTCAGCTGACATTTTCACCACCTGCCATTGGTCCAGCACTTAGGGGAGGCGCTGGAGAGCGCCTTGATATATATACTGGGTGCTGGTCATTCTCTGGTTGTCTGCCGTTGCGATCACTACGTGGTAGCACTCAGACCTTGTCTGTATCTGTGTTCTAGCATAGTTTCCAAAGGTGTTGATGATCAAGGAACTCACACCTTAGCATTAGGAATATTGAACTGTATTATTTGTTATGACCTTTTGCCTGTCTGACTATTCCTCTGAACTCTGATTCTGTACCTTGCTATTTCTATTACCCTGTTGCCAAACTCTGCTCGTTCCTGGACTCTGTATTTGCCTCCTGATTCTGTACTGTGCTATTCTGATACTCCGTTGCCAAACCCTGTCTGTTTATTGGATTCCGTATCTGCCTCCTGAATCTGTACCTTATCTGTCTGTGTGTTAACGACCTGGCTTGTCCGACCTCGAGAACTGGCCTTACTGTTAGAGGCAGTTCCCAGACCTGTTAGTGACACCCTCCCTCTCGGGTGTCACTCACGCTCTGTCCTTCCTACCCTCAGCCTAGCTCCTCCCCCCTGGAGAGTCTAGGCCATAGGAAGGAACATACTTCTGGATAAGTACTCAAAGTATACTGTTGCATTTAACACTCACTTGTTCTATCTGGTGTCCAGAGGTTAGTAGATATATCTGATTATCGGTGATACTGCAGATCACCAATAATCGGGTATATTCTGTATCCCTGGTGAGACTGCAGTTCACCGGTAATCAGACCCTCTCTGTGTTACATCGATCGTTACAATATTATCCTGTGTATATATATATATATATATATATATATAATAGTTAGTTAGCTTAGTTAGACAGGGTCTGGGGTTCACTGTGTGCACACTGTATATACTGTAGATTTGGTTTGTGTATGTCTGACCGTAAGACATTTGCCTGCAATCGTATTGCCAGTTTGCAATCATTTTGCTACTTGTACAGTTCACTTGTATTTATGTTCATGCACCAATTGCAGCATCACTTGTGTATGTATCCTGCCCTTGTAAATAAACCATTACTTTATTTCACCTTTACTCTGGTTTTGGTCTTCAGTATTTCCACATTAAGTGACATTCTGCATTCAGTGCAAATCTGCGTGCACTGCACATTACAATTAATGACCCAGTAGATGCAGTAGTGAGCAATGTTGCTATTTTTGCAGATGATACAAAATTGTGCAGAATCATCAACTCTCAGGAAGATAGTGTCATATTGCAACAGGATCTGGAGAGGATGGCTATATAAGCACATACATGGCAGATGAAATTCAATGTTGAAAAATGTAAAGTCATGCATTTTGGTCATACCAATGGTCTAGCACCATACAAAGTAAATGGGATACAGTTGGGGACATCAAACTTGGAGAAGGACTTAGGAGTACTCATCGACAACAAGTTAAATAATCGTACTCAATGCCAAGCCGCTGCAGCTAAAGCTAACAAAATTTTGGGATGCATTAAAAGGGAAATAAAAACTCGAGATGCTAGCATAATATTGCCCCTGTTTAACTCTCTAGTAAGGCCACATCTGGAATATGGAATTCAGTTCTGGGCACCACATTACAAAAAAGATATTGCAGTTTTAGAGCAGGTGCAGAGACAAGCAACAAAATTTATACGTGGGATGGAAGGTCTTGCTTACCAAGAAAGGTTAGATAAACTGGGTTTATTTAGTCTAGAGAAAAGACACCTTAGAGGAGATCTAATTAACATGTATAAATACGTCAGAGGGCAATATATTAGCTTGGCGGATGAGCTTTTTGTACCTAGGCCTTCTCAAAGGACTAGAGGACATGATCTGCGCATGGAGGAAAAACGTTTTAGCCATTTATTTAGGAAATGGTTCTTTACAGTAAGAGTGATTAAGATGTGGAATGCATTGCCACAGGAAGTCGTTATGGCAAACTCTATACCTGCATTTAAAGGGGGCTTAGATGCTTTCCTTGCGTTGAAAGACATCCATGGCTACAATTTCTAGGTAATGCCTAATGATGTTGATCCAGGGATTTTATCTGATTGCCATCTGGAGTCGGGAAGGAATTTTTCCCTTTTGGGGCTAATTGGACCATGCCTTGTAAAGGTTTTTTCGCCTTCCTCTGGATCAACAGGGATATGTCAGGGAGCAGGCTGGAGTTGTACTTTGTACTGGTTGAACTCGATGGACGTATGTCTTTTTTCAACCAAAATAACTATGTAACTATGTATGTTATGTTAGTAATTACACTTTGAGCACTTCAGAAGAATAGTTAGTGACATGACTTGTTCAATATACCCTGCAATGCACCTCATCATTCATGTACTGACCTCCGCTTGCCCACCATCTTTCCTTAGTTCAGCCTGCCCTGATCTGGGCTTGTCCACCACATTGCTTGACATGATCTCAGCTGTCCTTTGCATTGCCTAAATGCTGTTTGACCCAACCCTAAATTGCCTACAGTGCTTTTCATTCGCTCATCTCCTTGAAGTCTCCCACAGCCATCTTTCTTGTGCTTGTCAGCTGACAGAGGGGAAACAACCTGGATCCCTCAACATAAAAAATTCTGGTGCCAAAAGAGGTCCTCTACCACCATCATTCCTTATATGGTGCTCTGGTGTAGAACGAAAGGCTCTTTAGACTCTGTGTACAGTGAGAGCCCACATCAACCACTGTCTAGTGTCCCATAACATAACAAAATAGTCAAATACTTTTATACCAGTGAACACTTTTAAAGGACCACTATCACAAAAAATTGTGAAATGTAAAATACATACAAATAAAAAGTATGTTTGTTCCAGAGTAAAATGAGCCGCAAATTACTTTTCTCCTATGTTGCTGTCACCTACAGTAGGTAGTAAAAATAAGACAGAATCGACAAGTTTTGGACTAGTCTATATCCTTATGGGGAATTCTCAGCATGGCGTTTATTCTTTATAAAGACAGTCCCTGAAAAGAATTTATACAAATATTCTGGCCAGCATCCCTGTTTGCGGCACACTTTTTTGGCAGTTGGACGGAGCTACTATCATTACCTAAGTGCTTTTGAAAATAAAGAAAACCCAGAGAACTCCCCATGAGGTGATGGACTAGTTCAATATCTTGGTTCTGTCACATTTCTACTCCCTACTGTAAGTGACAGCAAGATAGGAGAAAAGTAATTTATGGCTCATTTTACTCTGGAAGGAACATACGTCTTATTTGTATGTGTTTACAGGTATTTGAAATTTTATGATTTTGGCGATAGCGGTCCTTTAATAGTTTAATGGAGGTTAGTACAGTATATTAACCTCATAAAACTGATTGGCCATCAGTCCGAAGGTAGATCAAAGTTACAATAGTAAAATACCTCCTATGGTCGACCTGATTCTCATGGCATCTAGAAGTAACATTCTAAAAAATGGAGCAGTAAAGTTCTAGGTAATATAGAAGAGGTAATCCAATCTTTACAATGATTCTGTTTTTTAAAAGCCATAAAAAAAATACTTCTTAAAAATGTCTAAAATTAAATTCAGACTTAAATGGACTACATGCGACCCTTTTTAAAGAACTTGAATATAGACTAGATGGATTCTTTGGCCAAATCTAAATAATTTACCTTTCTTCTATTGTTTTACTTTCTCTTTCTTTTCTTCTACTTCTTCCTTCCCCTTTGTACTGTCTCTGCACTATTCTCTTTTGCTATTTTATTACTTCTTTATAGACCACCTTTGCCCACTTCTAATGAAGCTCCCTTTATAATGACAACCTAGGCATGCTTTCACTGTTGTTTTTTCTGCTCTGTTTTTGTCTTTTTATATCTCCTTCCTTTTCACATAAATTATAAACTGAGCAATGATAACCTAAGACAGAGTTAACCAGTGAGCTCCTGGCAGGTCAAAGCGCTTCTGAGCTCAAAGAAAAAATGAATTAATCTCATACATGAATGAATGACAAATGTCCATATTCATCACACAAAAATATGTCAGACATTATGACACTATTAATAAAGAATTACAGTATAAATTGCTTTAATTTTATAGTGAATAAATAAAGAAGGAAAGAACAAGTACACAAGATAAGACAAGACCAAGTCAGTAAAATCAGGCAGTCAGTAAGTCATAAAAACATGGTCAGTAAGTGTGTCATAAAAACATGGTAACATGGAAACAGTGTAAGGAGTAAAGATGGTCTTCCACAGTAAAGTTCTATCACATGTCATATTAATATTTTATCCATTCACACCATATAATTATAGTGTATGATTATAATAGTTGGGCAAGACCTCACTAGGAAGGGTGAGGCAGAGAATCATTCCATATCCAGTGGAAGATTGTGCGATATGGTGTTAGGCTTCTTGCACACCAAGACGTTGCATTAGGTGCCACGTTAAGGTCGCATAACGTGCACCTAACACAACGTATGGTGCTGCAAGAGCCGACGGTAGAGTGAGCCGCGTTAGGCGGCTCGAGTCCTATAATGTCTCCCAGAGTGGCGCTGATTGGCCAGCGGGACCACGTGATGCGGAGCGAGACACTCCGCATCACGTGGTCCCGCCGGCCAATCAGCGCCCGCCAGTGCAGTGAATATTAAGTAGCCATGTGCGCGGCTACTGTAGCTGGCTCTCCCCGCCTCCTCTCCGCCCCCCACTGCGCATGTGCAAACAGTCTAACGCGGCTATAGCCGCTCCAACGCCGTAGCATGCTGCACTTTGCACAGAACGTGCAGCGTTACATGTAACGCAACGTGGGCTGTGTGAACAGCCCACTTGTGTTACATTGCTGTGCGTTGGGGGAGCGTTACAGGCGCACTAACGTGCGCCTGTAACGTCTTGGTGTGTAAGCAGCCTTAGTGTGCACAGGATATTGTGCTTCTCTTGTGTTTTTATTTCACACAAAATAAGCATTGTAAATATTCAGTATAATGATAATGAATGCCCACTGTATGGGAGCTATGGGTGGGGGGCACTCCAGGTTTCATTCCAAAAATAGGTTGATTAACTAATTGTTTCTTTCTAAGGACTATTAAAGACATTACAGTGTGATCCCCTATGAGAGATGGTTAGTGATATGGCTATGTACTCTGTAAAGTACTGCGGAAGATCTCAGCATTATATAATATACTAAAAAGTTACACACAACAGTTTTGATATTACGTACAATTCAGAATTAAATGCTACAATCCCAGTTCAGTACTTGTGTCTGGACGAGTCCCAAATTGAATGAATCCTACAATAAAAAAGGATGTGAGAGTCAAAGGGGAGCCAATATGGTGTAGTATTTTTAAGGGGCCCATACACCTAAAGATTTTCCCGCCAAAAGACAGCAGATTCGATCACTGTGATCGAATCTGTTGTAAAATCGTTGCGCAAATGCAAATACAAACTATTGATTTCTGTCCGAAATCAATCATTCCCATCGTTTCCCGTCGAGCCGTCCGTGCGGAAGATTTTGCTCAATCGCCGGCGGGTCGGGAGTGCGTTGATAGCGGCGTTCGAATGCCCGACGCAATACAGCAGCACTACATTACCTGTTCCGCCGCCGCGAGTCCCCTGGTCACTGCTGCTCCGAGTCCAGCAGGCTTCACTTCTTCCTGTCCCGGCAGGAAGTTTAAACAGTAGAGCGCCCTCTACTGTTTAAACTTCCCCAGACAGAAAGAAGTGAAGCCAGCTGGAACCTGGAGCCCAGCGGAGAAGAAGACAGTGGTGACAGCGAGACACACGCTGGCCGGAGCAGGTATTGTATGCTGGGGGGGGGGGGGAAGGCAGCGACAGCATCACCACAGATTGTGATCGGTTTCAGGCTGAAATCTGATAGCAAATCGACCAGTGTATGGCTACCTTTAGTTGTTCTTGTGATGCCTTTTAGGCAACTCACCTTTTGTGAGGACCATCCTACTGTATTTTCTATCACATTCTACCAAGGTAATTAACTTATCACTGTTGTGCTTGGGTAATCACTATCCCAAAAAAAGTTCACAATTCCATAAAAAAAATAATGACCTTATCCAGAACTGGTATTTTACAAGTGTAATATATAGGAACAAAGAGATACAATATTAACATAATATTAAGTAAAGAGTATCAGAAATAGCTTACCTCCTGCTGCTATCACACAGGTTGATTAGAAAATATGGTAATTTATATAGCAAAAAAAGTTTTATTGTTAAAATCCGCTTATTTAGGTATATTTTGTACAAAAAGCAGTATTAAGACAACAGCAGACAATTAACATTACGATTGACTGACCAAAAAGTTTTCCACATTTGGAACCGGACCCTACTTTTAACAGTTTTAACAGGGCCTTCTTATCCCTTGGTATTGACGATGAATTGGATTCTTTGTGTATGACCCCTGGCTTGTCAGGACTATACCTTGCTTATTCTTTGGTTGATGGATCATGTCATTAACGTGTAAGAACTTGAACTGCCTGTTTAATATGCAGATCCGGTGTTTCTGACATTATTGTCAAATCTGACAAGATTAGCTGCATGCTTGTTTCTTGTGTGATTCAGGTAATACTGCAGCCAAATAGATCAGAAGCACTGCCAGGCAACTGTTGTTGCTTAAAAGGAAATAAATATTTCCGCTTCCGTATACCTCTTATTTCTGTTTAAGAATGACGTTGTGTAGATATGCTAGGGCTGTTCAGTTTGAAGGCTGTTCACTTTTTTCCTGGCAATTATGCTTTTTTGGGTGGAGGAGACAAGTATACATTTTGACCCATTTACATGGCAATTAAACTGTAGTGAAAATAACATAATTAATAAAATTCCTTATTTTTTCAATATTAATTTCTACATTATTTAGTCAGTACAATCTAAAAAGAGGAAGACGGACTCCGGCACTCCAATGCAGAGGTAGTTTATTCAAGCACGGAAAAAACAAGCAACAGGTTACAGAAAGCCTTATTTAGTCAGTGTTTGCCTGTTGTAACATTTTTCTTCGCCTGGATTTACATTCTTCAATTTAACACAGGTGGTGACATCTCTAGTCCTGGCTGGTACTGCTCTGCAGAATGTTCATTTACTGAAAGATCCGAAGCCAGTACACAATATACCTGCTCTCCCAGAATGCTCTGGGAGGAGAATTCTGCATATATAAATAGCCTAGTCTGAGTATCACTGGCAAGGTGGGGTTGGTCACTGGGTGGGAATTAGGCCAATACCTCAAATGAGCATATAGTTGAAATGACTGGGGGCCATCCAGTCGTGGATTGCTATGTAGTAGCTCGTCTTTGTGTCTGGCATGGCTGGCTGGAGTACTCCAGCCACCCAGTGACCAATTTTGGTCTAGGATTTATCTGTCTGTGCTGTGGCCAGATGAAAAAGGATGCTTGATGCATATCTAACTGAGGGTGTACAATTGATCATTCATACTGTTTCAAAAACCTGTTGTCACAACTATTAGAACCTCAACGCTTTGCTGAAGCTGGTTGACTGGTTTGAAGGCTGCAAAACATGTGTCAGGCACAATTTTGATATCAATTATGTTGACATGTGAACTTTTATGATACTTGTTATATCCACTGGCTAATTTTAAGTTTATAATTAATAGCTACATTTAACAAATCCTGCTGTGTTGGATTTGCTATGGACCGGTAAAACCCTCACCTTATGTGTTTTTTCTTGTTATATGTCTGGTAGGAGCATTGAATTGAGGTGTGAGGTGGGAAGATTTCCATTTCAGAATTGGTCCATATATAAGTTTCAGAAAACGTAAGGACATGAAGGAGGAAATTACATTGAGACAGTCAGGGGCACAAGTTGCTAGCGTATCCAAATCATGAGCTGAAAAACAGGAAAATGAACATAAATGTGGGTATCCTGAATGATTGACTGCATTCTACTATATGTCACTATGATGCCTCTATGTCACTATGATGTATCTAGTCTTTCAGTTTTCCAGCTTATGTCAAAAGTAACTTTTTGTGATGCAATACTGGTGTGTAATTTCCTCCGCCTACCTTGTTTGCTTATGTTGCTCAATAGAAGAACAAAAAAACTATTCATTTGATTTATGTGTTTGCTCAGTATTTGTATGTACTACAGTATGTACCTTGATTGTAGATTACAGCAGCTTGGCTGTTCTTCCTCTGCTTATGAGTGGGCTGCAGAACTAACAAGAAGTGACTAACAACTAACTTTCAAGAATAACTCTTGCAGTGATGACGCACACACTGACATGAACTTATCCTTTTCTTATATTTACAGTGAAAAGCTGGCTATGCACAGGGTGCTATGATCATGTGTAAATAACTGAGTTTTCCATAAGATCTACTGGCCAGTAGGGTGGTGCTGACAGGCGCTAGCTGTGGTAGCTCAGCTCTGATTGGAGAAAACTATAATTACAATAATGAGCTAATTTTTACTTTATGGTGGTGCTGACCATTTTGCCTACATTAAACAACTGATTATACTCTAAATCAATCCCTTGGTCACTAAACATGCACAATCTGTATTCTAAGGTCTTCCTGTACATGGTGGGCCAAATGCAGTTTGCCAAGTAACGTGCTCTGCATATATTTATTTGCACTTTGCCACATCACCAAGGTCTTCAGGGAGTGCTGCAAATCATGTAGGAGGTTCGGCATTCTGGCAGAGTGAAATGAGTCATACTGCGGCATGCGGCTGGAAAGTATGGTTCCTTTTGCAGGAACCACTGAACACCAAAGATTGGGGAGGGACTCTGCCTTTTATTTGTGGGGGGCACTCTACCTATTATTAGTCGAGTACATTCTGCATATAAATTGTGGGGGCAGCATGCCTATAGTTAGTTGTGTGGGGCATTCTGTCAATAGCTGCTTTGGGAGGACCTCTGCCTATAGTTATTTGTGGGTGCGTTTTTTTGGCAGTGGGATTTTTTGAGGGTGGGAACTCTACTCTGCTTGTAGTTTATATTGTGCAAATGTGTGTGTGTGTGTGTGTGGGGGGGGCACTGTACATATTGTTATTTGACGGGGGCAGTCTGCATATTATTTCTAGAGGGGCACTTTGTATATTGTTATTTTGGGAGGCACTCTGCGTATTATTATTTTGAGAGGCACTCTGCATATTGTTATTTTGGGAGGCACTCTGCATATTGTTGTTTTTGGGTGCACTTATCGTGGGAAACACTCTGCATAATTTTATTGTGGGAAACGCTCTGCATATTTTTATCTGCATATTCTTATTTTGGGAAACACTCAGAATATTGTAATTTTTGGGACACTGAGTATTATTTAGAGGGCACTTTGTTTAATTATGTTTCCATGTATGCCTAATTATGAAGTATGGGTGGATATGCTGCCTAATTATACTGTTTGAGGGTCACACGCCTAATAATGATGTTAATTGTTTTGAGCTTGGTCTTCCTTTGACATCTTCCTGGCATTTGTTTTTGTTGTTGAATTTGAAATACTTTGAACCACTTGTAATGTTGTGGTGTTTGGTGTATACACTTCAGAGTTTTCTGATTATTAGTGATCCGCAGTATCACTAGTAATACAGATATATTTGATTATATGGTGATCTGCGGCATCACCAATAATACAAATATTTATGCGTACTCTGGAAAACAAGGTACAGATAACTTGTGGAAAACCCACCACACTGACGTTAACTCAGAGGGATGGAGACCTCTGGAAGGAAGGGCAGTGTGTGCGATTCTGCGACTAGGATAAGAACGCAGAATTGCGTTCCTCAACAGTAATGATATGCTGAGGAGTTACTGAGTTCCCCGCAAGAAGAACTCAGCAGAGTTAACCCTTTAGTGGAAAACCCACTAAAGGGGGCAAAGTCAAACAGAAAAACGGTTCGGTATCAGAACTGGCAAAGAAGTACCGAATCGACAGACAGAAATCAAGATTAGAGGTCAAGCCAAGGTCAGCAACGGGAAATCAGATGAGCAGAGGTACAGAATCGAGAAACACAAGGGTAGTCAGAAGCCAAGCCAATAGTCGGTAACGGTACGGGCTGGCGAAGTACAAAATCAGGAGGCAAGAGGATAAAGAGATAACAGGCAAAAGGTCATACACAATATAATGCAATAGTACTTTAGGCTATCAACAGAATCTGGCTAAGTGTGGATCCCCAGCTCCAGCTGGTTCTAGCACACTTTGGGATCTGACTAGGGTCTGAGTGCTAACACACAAGTATTCGCTGACTGCAGACAACTTGCAACTGACAGAATGCCTGCTTTTATACTGTGCTGGACTCAAACAGCCCACCCAGCCATTCAACCAATCACAACGTGGCTCAAGGACCTTGCAGTACAGCTCAAGGACCTTGCTGAGGTCAGCTGACCAGCTGGTCAGCTGACTCTCTTTCTAAGAGTATAAAAGGCTCTACTGCACACGCGCGCGGCCCCTACGGGGTCCAGACTGTCATGAGAGGTGTCTCGGCGAGCAGCATGCCATGAGGCCTGTGAAGGTGTTCCAGGAGTGCAGCCTCGACGTGGAGTACGCTGAGAGGTCTGCGACTGAACGGTGGATCGTGCTACCGCTGCGGACGTGGACGTTTCTCCGCGTTCCGCATGCGGCCATGCGGGCGGTTGCGCTGCTGATGCGGACGCGGACACACGTCCGCGTTCAGCCTGCTGTTGCCTCATTACAGTACCCCCCCTTTCAGGCATGACCTCCGGGCATGCCTCACCCGGTTTCCCAGGATACAACTCATGAAATCTCCTCCTTTTCTCCTCAGCATGAAGATCTCGAAGGGGAACCCATGACCTCTCTTCTGGCCCGTACCCCTTCCAGTGCACCAGATACTGGAGCTTGTTGCGTGAGAAACGGGAATCTAAAATGTCCTGGACTTCATATTCCAATTCCCCATCCACTACCACAGGAGCAGGGGGAGTAGAATCTACCCTTACCGCAGGCTTCAATAAAGAAACATGATAAGTCCTGCCACATCTCATATTAGTAGGTAATTTTACCTTGTAAGTGACCTCATTGATCTTACTCTCTATAGGGAAAGGCCCGATAAAGCGAGGACCTAATTTTGCTGATGGTTGCCTGAGAGGAATGTGTCTAGTAGAGACCCAAACATAATCCCCTGGAATAAAGTTCCACTCCGTGGAACGTCTTCTATCAGCAAATTTCTTTTGAACAGAAAAAGCTTTGTCCAAATTATCTCTGACCTTCCCCCAGATCTCTCTGAAAGTCCCCTGCCATTCCTGGAGAGCTGGAAGAGGTGACTCCTTGACTGGAAGTGACGTAAACTTGGGACACTTCCCATTGACAATCTGAAAGGGAGAATAACCAGAGGATGCGTTTTTCAAGTTATTGTGGGCAAATTCAGCAAATGGGAGGAATCTTGTCCAGAGATGTTGTGCATCTGCTATGTAACATCTAAGAAACTGCTCCATGGACTGATTGATCCTCTCTGTCTGCCCATTAGTCTGGGGATGGTAACCTGAAGAGAATGATAAAGAAATCCCCAGATCTTTACAAAAGGCCCTCCAGAACTTTGACACAAATTGTACCCCCCTATCAGATACAATATCCACCGGAATTCCATGTAACTTAAAGATGTTATTAATAAATAAATCTGCCAATTTACGGGCAGATGGAAACCCAGACAGAGCAACGAAATGTGCCATTTTACTAAATCTGTCCGTAACAACCCAGATGACAGTGTTACCTTCAGATTCAGGCAGCTCCCCCACAAAATCCATGGAAATGTGGGACCATGGAACCTGTGGAGAAGGCAGGGGCTGAAGAGAGCCTGCTGGAGCTTTTCTGGAGGACTTACTCCTGGCACAGACAGAGCAGGACTTAACAAATTCCTCACAATCAGACATGTAAGAAGGCCACCAGACTGCCCTATTCAAGAGTTCCTGGGTTCTGGCAATACCTGGATGTCCCACATTCTTATGTTCATGAAACATCTGGAGCACCCGTTCCCGAAAACGAATAGGGACGTACAGAAGTCCCTCAGGTTTTCCATTGGGAACATTGGACTGGCATGCAATAAGCGATTTTGACAAGTCTTCGGAGATCTCAGTGGCTGCCAGAAAATACCTCTCAGGTAGAATATTGACAGGAGTGGCTGGTGGGGCAGATTCAGATTCAAAACACCTGGATAAGGCGTCAGCCTTAACATTCTTATCCCCAGGCTTATAGGTTATGATAAAATCAAACCGGGAAAAAAAAAGTGCCCATCTCGCCTGCCTGGGTGTTAACCTCTTGGCCTTCTCAATGTATTCGAGGTTCTTATGGTCAGTATAAACAGTAAAGGGAAATTCTGCCCCCTCTAACCAATGACGCCACTCCTCTAGAGCTAACTTAACAGCCAACAATTCCCGGTTCCCCACATCATAATTCCTCTCTGCCGGTGCAAACTTTCTTGAAAAAAATGCACAAGGATGAACCTTATTATCAGGTCCAAAAGCTTGCGAGAGGACTGCCCCAACCCCAACCTCCGATGCATCTACCTCTACTATGAAGGGGCGGGTGACGTCAACATGACGCAATATGGGGGCGGAACAAAAAGATTTTTTTAATGATTGAAAGGCCTCAATGGCTTCTGGTGACCAGTTAGTCGCATCAGCGCCTTTCTTGGTCAACTGGGTCATGGGGGCAACAACTGAAGAGTACCCCCTAATAAACCGCCTATAATAGTTAGCAAAGCCTAAAAATCTCTGCAGGGCTTTGAGGCCTGAAGGTTGCGGCCAATCCAACACTGCTGAGACTTTGCTTGGATCCATTGCCAGTCCAGAGGTGGATATAATATACCCTAAAAATGCCACCTCTTTCACCTCGAAGAGGCATTTCTCCAGCTTAGCATATAACTGGTTCTCCCTGAGCTTCTGTAACACAAATTTTACATGCTTCCTGTGTTCCTGTAAATTTTTTGAAAAAATTAAAATATCATCAAGATAGACCACTGTAAACCTGCCAGACACATCTCTGAAAATATCGTTTACAAACTCCTGAAAGACAGCTGGGGCATTGCACAATCCAAAGGGCATAACTAAATACTCATAGTGACCGTCAGGAGTGTTAAATGCGGTCTTCCACTCGTCGCCCTCTCTGATCCGAATAAGATTGTATGCCCCCCTCAAGTCTAACTTTGAAAAAACACAGGCCTCAGTAATCTGAGTAAACAGGTCATCAATGAGTGGAAGAGGGTATCGATTTTTTATGGTGATTTTGTTTAGCTGCCTGTAGTCTATGCAGGGGCGAAGACCACCATCCTTCTTTTTAACAAAAAAGAAACCTGCACCAGCAGGAGACTTGGAGGCACGGATAAATCCCTTCTCCAAGTTCTCCTTGATGTAATCTTTCATTGCCACCTTTTCAGGGCTGGAGAGGTTGTACAAACGACCCCTAGGAGGCAGTGTACCCGGTCTCAATTCAATGGGGCAGTCATAGGGTCTATGTGGAGGCAACCTGTCAGCAGATCGAGGACAAAATACGTCGGAAAAATCAGTGTACTGAGGTGGGACCCCCTGGACCTGGACCTCTGAAGCACACACAGAAATGGATTTAAGACAATTCTCCTGACAATAGGAGGACCAGGCAGATAATTGGCCCTCTTTCCAGTCTATTTGAGGGGAATGCTTCTTCAACCATGGTAGCCCCAATATGACGGATGAGGTGGCCATCTTTAAAACATAGAACTGGATGACCTCAGTGTGCAATACTCCAACCTGAAGTGTGAGCGGCGGAGTTTGACAAAGAGGTGTCTTGTTCTGTAAAGGAGAGTCATCGATTGCTGTAACATAAATGTGTCTTTGTATGGGAAGAATGGGAATGTTAAAGTTTAAAGCCAGGTCTCTGTCAATGAAGTTGGCAGCTGACCCAGAGTCAACAAATGCAGAGGTTAGGAAGTCACTGTTCTCCCAATGAAGAGAACAGGGCAGCAAGATTTTATTCTGACATGGAGGTAGAACTGGCTCGCTTAGGGTGGTACCTCCAACCATCCCTAAGCGGACAAGTTTTCCGCCTTCTTACTGCAGTTCTGCACTCGATGACCCTTTTCCCCACAATATAGACACAGACCCTCCTTCCTTCTCCTAGCTTTCTCAGCGACTGAGAGTCGTCCGTGCCCCAACTGCATTGGCTCCTCCTCTGGAACCTCAGGGGAACCAACAGTAGAGGGCGTTCTAACTAGCACAGATGACCTGCCCTTTTTATGATAGCGAATGCGTCTATCGATCTTAACCGATAAGGCAATAGCTGCATCTACATCTTTGGGCTCAGGGTGGCTTATCATGACATCAATAATGGACTCGGAGAGACCGGTCATGTATGTGTCTAGAAGAGTGAACTGATCCTACCTCACTGAGACCGCCCACCTTCTAAACTCGGCAGCGTACTCCTCAACCATACGATTGCCTTGCTTTAGGCATCGGAGTTTACGCTCAGCAGTGCCGGCTAAATCAGGATCCTCATATATGATGGCCATGTTCTTGAAAAACTCGGACACTGAAGATAAGGCAGAGTGACCCTCAGGTAAGCTGAACGCCCATGTCTGAGAATCCCCTTGTAACAAAGTTTTAATAAAAATTACTCTCTGTACCTCAGAACCAGATGATATGGGCCTCATCTGAAAATAGGCTAAACAACGATTTTTGAAATTACTGAAGTCGGACCGAGAACCAGAAAATCTTTCAGGAAGAGCCATCTTAGGCTCGCTACTGGCTGGGGAGGGTAGAACATTAAGTGGTGCCGGCAGTTTCTGAAAGGCCTCAGTCAGCTGGTTGATCTGGACCTGCTGAGCAGCAACGGTGTTTCTAAGCTCATCGACTGCCGCAGTTAAAGTCTGCAACTGCTCGGCAACTCCCTCCATGTTACTTTTACTGGTCTGCAGTACTGTAATGTTGTGGTGTTTGGTGTATACACTTCAGAGTTTTCTGATTATTAGTGATCCGCAGTATCACTAGTAATACAGATATATTTGATTATATGGTGATCTGCGGCATCACCAATAATACAAATATTTATGCGTACTCTGGAAAACAAGGTACAGATAACTTGTGGAAAACCCACCACACTGACGTTAACTCAGAGGGATGGAGACCTCTGGAAGGAAGGGCAGTGTGTGCGATTCTGCGACTAGGATAAGAACGCAGAATTGCGTTCCTCAACAGTAATGATATGCTGAGGAGTTACTGAGTTCCCCGCAAGAAGAACTCAGCAGAGTTAACCCTTTAGTGGAAAACCCACTAAAGGGGGCAAAGTCAAACGGAAAAACGGTTCGGTATCAGAACTGGCAAAGAAGTACCGAATCGACAGACAGAAATCAAGATTAGAGGTCAAGCCAAGGTCAGCAACGGGAAATCAGATGAGCAGAGGTACAGAATCGAGAAACACAAGGGTAGTCAGAAGCCAAGCCAATAGTCGGTAACGGTACGGGCTGGCGAAGTACAAAATCAGGAGGCAAGAGGATAAAGAGATAACAGGCAAAAGGTCATACACAATATAATGCAATAGTACTTTAGGCTATCAACAGAATCTGGCTAAGTGTGGATCCCCAGCTCCAGCTGGTTCTAGCACACTTTGGGATCTGACTAGGGTCTGAGTGCTAACACACAAGTATTCGCTGACTGCAGACAACTTGCAACTGACAGAATGCCTGCTTTTATACTGTGCTGGACTCAAACAGCCCACCCAGCCATTCAACCAATCACAACGTGGCTCAAGGACCTTGCAGTACAGCTCAAGGACCTTGCTGAGGTCAGCTGACCAGCTGGTCAGCTGACTCTCTTTCTAAGAGTATAAAAGGCTCTACTGCACACGCGCGCGGCCCCTACGGGGTCCAGACTGTCATGAGAGGTGTCTCGGCGAGCAGCATGCCATGAGGCCTGTGAAGGTGTTCCAGGAGTGCAGCCTCGACGTGGAGTACGCTGAGAGGTCTGCGACTGAACGGTGGATCGTGCTACCGCTGCGGACGTGGACGTTTCTCCGCGTTCCGCATGCGGCCATGCGGGCGGTTGCGCTGCTGATGCGGACGCGGACACACGTCCGCGTTCAGCCTGCTGTTGCCTCATTACACCACTTCACCTCTAAGGGTTTTTCCCCCTTAAAAACTGAGCAATTTTCACATTTCAGCTCTGCTTCCATTAATTCGGCAATAACTTTATCAGTACTTATCACACCTATCTATATCTTGTTTTTTCTACACAAACTAGGGTATCTTTGAGGAGTACCTTTTTTTGCTAAGAATTATTTTATTGTATGTGCAATTTAACAGGAATGATAGGAAGAATAATAGGAAAAAATTCATTATTTCTCAGTTTTCATGCATTATAGTTTTAAAATATAAAAGTGTAGATAAAACCCACACATTTTATTTGCCCATTTGCCCTGGTTATTACAGCATTTGAATTATGTCCCTAGTTCAATTTATGGTGACAATATTTTATTTGGAAATAAATATATGGAAATGGTATTTTTCCATTTTGTGTTTTTGTTTTTTTCGTTGTACTCTATCATTAAATACAAGTCCTTAGTTGCAAAAAATAACAGTATTACACCCTCATGGCATACATATTTGAAAAATGGAGTCCCTAAGATAACAATTTATGCATTCTCTTTCCAATTCATTCTTTCTTGTTTTGATTTTTTTATTTTGGTACAGAAGGAAAATAACAATTTTATTGCTTTTGATTCAGTTTGTCACTAAAAATAATTCAAACGACATAAGCCTTCTGGCTGGAAATGGAGAGACATTTGGGGCCTCCATATTTGAAGGCGACCACTCTGGGGTGACTGAGTCTCTGTTGTAGCTTTTGCCTCTGCCTTGATGGCCTGCTCGGCCCTGGCCTGGCTGCCCTCTCTGATTGCCATTGCCACTGTTAATAGCAACACTGCCTGCTGTACTATAATCTGGTGAGGCATTGGCCCTTCCCTTCAAAGGGTTATATATATGTAATGTTACAGCAGGTATAGCGGGGGAAAAAAATCTATGTGGAAAGAGAGGAGAACTAAAGTGGAAGGAGAGGGGTTGGCACAGGGAGACAAGGGGTTAACTGGGCTTGCTATGGGCAAATACAGTAATGTATTTGTAGCATGTAGCTAAAACCAAATTTGTGAGTCTCTATTATCTTCAGATCATGGAGGCAGAGTGGTCTGAAGGTATAGTAACAGTTATATGAAACTTTGTAATATTTACTAACTTTAAATGAATGGTGACTGTTCACTGCCTGGAACAGTCATCAATCATTCCATTTAACACTTTGACTGGTTTTGGCACCAATCACAGGCTTGCCGCATACACGCCTGCGCGCAGTGATCGTATACAAGGACGACTAATGCGCTTTGAGTCCTATGGGAGAAAAGCGCTTTACAAATGTTATTGTATTGTATTGTATTGTATTGTATTGATTATCTACGCCCCTGTGAGCAGAAATGTGGTTTTGAAGGGACATAGATACTCGTCCTGTGGGAGGGTAAGTGTTTACGTTATACCTGACATTTTGTCCCACATGCAAGTTATTTTGACCACACCCTCAATTTGCTGGAGTGCTCATAGTGTGCGACATATTTTTTTTTTTTGTTACCTGCACACTGAAGGGGACATGCTGCTGCACCCATGGTATATGGTTTATTTCCTGAGGACATGTTTTATATGACAAAACATAATAGGCATAGTGTACCTAGGGGTCATCCACAAAAATTGTGTTTAATTTCACTTATTCAACCCCCTAGCAATCTCAAGAAAAGTGATACTGCCCTTGTTTATTTTTTACTAATGTGTGTTCCCAAAACATGCTGAGCAGTGGACAATTAAAGCTCATCAGAACTTTGGATAAATCACAGTTCTCACAACACATTTGTTTCTGCTCCTTAAATATGTGGTAAATAAATATTTAAATATATATAACTGTAATTTCTATAAAACTATTGTTATTTTGTGTGGGATTCACATTTTCTTGTCCCAAACGCAGTCCAACATTCAGTTTGCTATCATAGGAAATAAAGAAGTTATTCATAGTCAAACCAGCACAGTGCAAACATAGGAAAAAATCAGTTCTTCAATCACTTGCATACCAGCAGTCTCTGGCCCTTTAAGGACCAGAGACTGTTGGTACCAAAAACAGAGCTTACTGAGCTCTCGCCACATGGAATCGCTGCTGTTGCCGTTCATGCTGCTCACCAAAGCCCACTCACTCTGCCGTCACTATGACAACAGAACTCTGTGAGCCTGTCAGGAACCAATTTCATTGGCTCCTGATTCTGTGATCAATGTGAGACAATGAGATTGGCGTATAGTGATCACAGGGTCAGGAGCCAATGAAATCGGTGCCTGACTGGCTCACGGAGCTCTGGTGTCATACCAACAGCAGGGCAAGTGGGCTTTAGCAATGGGATAGCATCATAATCGGCAGCAGCAACGGGAGCGTGCGGTGGAGAAGTTGAAATCTATGTCCTGGCAGGGATAACAGGTCCCAAACATGGCGCAGATTTCAACTAGTGTCATCCGAAAGCGGTTATGCTTAAAAACTTAAAAGTAGATTTCATGTTTTATTGTTTGTACTCAATGACAATGTCTTTTAAGTGTCCCAAAGCTAAAATATATGAACTATTGACCTTTTTAGCTATCCCTGCACTCAGATGCTGTTCTCTTCCAGGAAAGAGTTCTATGGTTGTAATTTTTTTTTATCAGTGAGGGTAATGCTATAGTCCAGCTGGGACCTAACTGAAGAGAAACTTGCACACCTGAATGGTTAATTCTTTTAGTTAGAAAAAGAAGGAAAAGAAACAAAGAACTATTTACCTGTTTCTACATACAAAGAATGTTGAACAATTAAAGGAGTACTGTAGGGGGGTATGGGGAAAAAGAGTTGAACTTACCTGGGGCTTCTAACGGTCCACTTCAGACATCCTGTGCACCCGGTCCCCGCCTCCGGTTCACTTCCGGAATTTGCGACTTTAAAGTCGGAAAACCACTTCACCTGCGCAGCTGCGCCTTCCCTGCCGCTGACGTCACCAGGAGTGTATTGCACAGGCCCAGTACGGTCTGCGCCTGCACAGTATGCTCCTGTTGATGTCAGCGGGAGCAAGGACATGGCCGCGCAGGCACAGTGGTTTTCTGACTTTAAAGTCGGAAATTCCAGAAGTGAACCAGAGGCGAGGACCGGAGCATCAGTGAGTTGCTGCGCAGGCACAGGACATCTGCAGATGACCATTAGAAGCCCCAGGTAAGTTCAATTCTTTTTTCCCCCTTACCCCTCCTATAGTAGACCTTTAAAGTCACTAACTTTCCCTCAACATTGCTCCCGATCTAATGATCCATCCACAGTCTAGAGCTAAATTTAGAAGATAGGCAATTAACTAATAGTATCTGTTTTTGGGACGTGGAAGGAAAATTCCCACACAGGAGAAAATGCTAACTCCTTGAAGATTGAGTCATTGCTGGTAAAAAAAAAAGCTGGAGTTTTTATGCTGCAAGACCACCAAGCTACTTCACATAAATACTTACCACTCTGTTTTTAACCTGCAGGGTTTTTCAGACGAAGTATTACTAAAAATGCTATTTACAAATGTAAGAATGGAGGTAACTGTGAAATGGACATGTACATGAGGAGGAAATGTCAGGAGTGTCGACTAAGGAAGTGTAAACAGATGGGCATGCTGGCTGAATGTAAGTAAATGGAATTGTGCTGCTTGGCAGACTGTATTCCTTTGCCAAATTGCTGCCTAGTGATTAATCAAGGTCATGTGTTTACATTAGACACCATGGTGTCACTAAGGTGATAAGTGATTACATGATAACATTTATGGAATGTGATATTGTTATCATTAATAAGATTTTCGTATCTGAAGATACACTGAGTACTGATCTAAACTTTCTGATAATACTGTTTTATAATTAACAGCTCTGTAAAACTAAATGTGTGTACACACCTTTAACCACTTGCCGACCGCGCACTCATAACGCGCGTCGGCAAAGTGGCAGCTGCAGGACCAGCGACGCAGATCTGCGTCGCCGGCTGCAGGCTAATTAATCAGGAAGCAGCCGCTCGCGCGAGCGGCTGCTTTCTGTCAATTCACGGCGGGGGGCTCCGTGAATAGCCTGCGGCCCGCCGATCGCGGCTCGCGGGCTAAATGTAAACACAAGCGGAAATAATCTGCTTTGTTTACATTTGTACAACGCTGCTAACAGTAGCAGCGTTGTACCAGATCAGCGATCCCCGGCCAATCAGCGGCCGGGGATCGCTGTCACATGACAGGCAGGAGCCTGTTAGAGGCTGCACAGGACAGATCCGTTCCTGTGCAGCCTCCGATCTCCGGGGAAGGGAGGGAGGAGAGGGAGAGGGGGAATCCTGCGGTGGAGGGGGCTTTGAGGTGCCCCCCCCCCCGCCAGCCACACACAGGCAGGAGCGATCAGACCCCCCCCAGCACAACATCCCCCTAGTGGGGAAAAAAGGGGGGCGATCTGTTCACTCTGCCTGGTGTTTGATCTGTGCTGGGGGCTGTAGAGCCCACCCAGCACAGATCAGCGAAAACAACGCTGGTTCTTAAGGGGGGGGGTAAAGGCTGGGTCATCAAGTGGTTAAAGGGTACCTTAACTCTTAAGATAAAAATGTTTTTCACATACCTGAGGCATCTACCAGCCCCCTGCAGCCATCCTGTGCCCTCGCAGTCACTCACAGCTCCTCCGCTTCCCCGCTGCCAGCTAGTTTTGTTTTTGCCGACTTGGAGTCAGCGGGCGGCAACAAGTACCTTTGCACGCATTTCCGCTGGTGCAGGAAGCTATCGCGGACATTAAAACGTACATTTTTATGTGCTAATGTCCGCGATAGCGGGGGACATCTGCGGGGAACCATTAGAAACTCCAAGTAAGTTCAAATCTGTCAGCCATACTATCTCAGAAAAAAAACCCACATATATAGGTAGATAAATACTTGCTCTACTTATTTAACACATGTATTGTACTGTCCATGTTTTGATTTTAATGATTTTACTACAAAAAAATAGAGAAAATCCTTCTTAGCATTTCCCATTTTAACTGTGGCTATTTTGAAGCCAATCCTGGTGTCATTTCTTGCCTTACTCTCCTCTGCCTGATTGTGTATGCATTGCCTGTCCTCCACTATAGAAAGTGCATTGTCTCAAGAAATATGAGAATATGAGAAATATTGCCCAATCAGAGAGGAACAGAGGTGTGGGACGGGAAAACAGGAGGGAAAGAGGCTTCAGCCAATCAGGCTGCATTAGTTAAGTCTGGGGGAAAGTAGAGAAGCGAAAAAGGACAACCCAACATGCTCTGCAACTTCCTTTGTGCGTACCAAATTTTGTACCAAATAAGAGTCAGGTAAACTGGGGAATGATTGATTATTTATCAACAAGAAAAGTAATAGTGATTTTAACTTTTGGATTACCTAGTTAACATCCTTATTACTTGTTTACCAGATAAAAATAAAGAATTGATTTTTGATTTTATGCCCAACAGGTACACTTTAACCACTTAAAGAGACACTGAAGCGAGAATAAATCTCGCTTCAGTGCTTATATTCAGCAGGGGCATGTGTGCCCGTGCTAAAACGCTGCTATCCCGCGGCTACACGGGGGTCCCTTACCCCCCAACCCCCCCCCTGCAAAATCTACGACCAACTTGGTCGTAGATTTTGCTGCTGTTGAGGCAGGGCTAACGGCTGCAGCCCTGCCTCTCAGCGCCGTCTATCAGTGGCGCATCGCCGCCTCTCCCCTGCCCCTCTGAGCAAAGGAAGACTGAGAGGGGCAGGGGAGAGGCGGAGATACGCACTGACAGATGCGCGTGAGGCAGGGCTGCGGCAGTTAGCCCTGCCTCTATGTGGAAGAGATCCCCGGGAACAACGGAGAGGATTTGGGAGGTAAGGGACCGCCGTTTAGCCGCCTAATGGCGGCGTTTTAGCAGGGGCACATATGCCCCTGCTGAATATGAGCTCTGAAGCGAGATTTATTCTCGCTTCAGACTCTCTTTAAGGACTGCAGCCTTAAACCCCCTTAAAGCGGACCCAAACCAAACATTTTTTTTTATTAAAAATATTTAGTTGCACCACTCTGACACATACAAAGATAAATAAACACTCCTTCAAACCCATGATCATTTCAGTGCATGCTTTTCACCCTTTTCTTTTTATATCTAGGGTTATACTGGGGGCAGCCATTAGCAATTCCTCCATTGCTGGACACCATCTACTCCACCAGTTTGCCGGAAAAATCCCGGCAATTTGAAAAGAAGGGAGGGGTTCCTCCAATAAATGTAAAATATTTTATACTTGTCATCATGCAGCTGAAAAAAGGCTGCTATTTATTATTATAATTTAAAAAATAGATTTTATTTCTGAAATCTTGTATTTTTAATTTGGGTCCACTTTAAAGGGACTCCGAGCTCAGCAAAAAAAGTAAAGTTGTACTCACCAGGGTCTTTCTCCAGCCCAGTGCTGGTCGGGAGGTCCCACGCCGGCGTCCTGGCTCCTCTCCTTCACCCCGCTCCGGTATGGCTGACAGGCCGCAGCCCGGGCGACACTCGGTGGAGTGTCGGGCTGCAGCTTCCGCGTATGACGCGGATTACGTCACACGCCGGCCGCCTCGCGTCATCACGGCGGCCGGCGTGAAAGTACTGCGCATGCGCGCTTTAATCGCGCATGCGCAGTACTTTCACGCCGGCTGCCGTGATGACGCGAGGCGGCCGGCGTGTGACGTAATCCGCGTCATACGCGGAAGCTGCAGCCCGACACTCCACCGAGTGTCGCCCGGGCTGCGGCCTGTCAGCCATACCGGAGCGGGGTGAAGGAGAGGAGCCAGGACGCCGGCGTGGGACCTCCCGACCAGCACTGGGCTGGAGAAAGACCCTGGTGAGTACAACTTTACTTTTTTCGCTGAGCTCGGAGTCCCTTTAAGGACCAGACACTTTTTTTTTCCCATTCAGACCACTGCAGCTTTAACGGTGTATTGCTCGGTCATACAACCTACTATCTAAAATGAATTTTACTTCCTTTTCTTGTCACTAATACAGCTTTCTTTTGGTGCTATTTGATTGCTGCTGTGATTTTTAGTTTTTAATATATTCATCAAAAAAGACATGAATTTTCTCAAAAAAATGATTTTTTAACTATCTGTGCTGACATTTTTCAAATAAAGTAAAATGTCTATATACATTTTTGTCTAAATTTATTGTGCTACATGTCTTTGATCAATAAATAGACACTTATTGGATTTTTTGGGGGGGTAAAAGTTATAGACTTTACAAACTATGGTGCAAAAAGTGAATTCCAGGATAGTATAAATACCCTAAATGACCCCATTTTGGAAAGAAGACATCCCAAAGTATTCACTAAGAGGCATGGTGAGTTCATAGAAGATTTTAGTTTTTGTCACAAGTTAGCGGAAAAGGACACTTTGTGACAAAAAATAAAAATAAAAAAAGGTTTCCATTTCTGCTAACTTGTGACAAAAAAAATGAAATCTGCCACAGACTCACCATGCCCCTCTCTGAATACTTTGGGGTGTCTACTTTCCAAAATGGGGTTATTTGTGGGGTGTGTTTACTGTCCTGGCATTTTGGGGGTGCTAAATTGTAAGCACCCCTGTAAAGCCTAAAGGTGCTCATAGGACTTGCGCCCGCATCCCTGCACATGATCCCTGGCTAATCAGTCCCCCAGGTGCCGCCTCCAATCGGCGTTGCGCAGTCCTGGGGGTGCCACCTTGCTGCCGCCAATAGGTAGTGGGCGGTTGGCAAGTGGTTAAGGACCACAGACTACTGGTACAACAAATGGGGCCTACCGACGTTATGTAGCACGGATTTGCTGCTACTGCTGAAATTGAAACTCACTTACTCTTCCATCGCTAGGACGATAGAGCTCTGTTCAGGAGCCTATTTCATTGGCTCCTGACCCTGTGATCAATGTGAGCCAATGAGATTGGCTCACAGTGATCTCAGGGTCAGTGCTGTCATACCAACTGCAGGGCGAGTGAGCTGTGGCGGCGGGCAGTTGAAATCTATGCCCTGGCAGGGATAACAGCTTCCAAATAGGGCGTAGCTTTCAACTAACACAGTCCAGAAGAGGTTAAAAGGAACATCTACATTATTTCTGATTTCAAAAACTTTATAACTGTGTCACCTTCAAAACAAAAGTTTAAAATTATTGTATTTTATTTTGAATTAATTATGGCTGATACCTACAAAATAGATAAGTGCAAGACAAAATGGCAGGCAGATATTCCACTATTGACAGATGAAGACTGGGTGGAGGTGTACAAACAGCATTTTCTTCTAAGGATCATCTAAATTAACTTAAATGTATCAACAGAATATACTATACACCCCAGAGGCTAGCTATAATAGACCCTGCCAAAGACCCTCTCTGTTTCCAAATGTAGAAGAGAAGCAGGCTCCTTTCTGCACATGTTTTGGAATTGCTATTTTGCCACTAATCTCTGGACACAGGTAGAGAAAGTTCCCACCACTCTACTCAAAAAAACAATAACATTAAACCTCAAAATGGTACTACTTGGCATCACAGAGGAAACAATTAAAAACAAACACAATAAAATTCTCTTCCGACTGCTCTATTTCTATGCCAGACATGAAAATTCTTTTAAAGTGGTCAGGTTCAGCTCCTCCAACCACAAACAACTGGATCACTGAGATCAATAAATCACTACCACTCTATAAACAAACATACGCTAGCTGAGGATGTCAAGTTTGACAAAATATGGTCTGGCTGGATGGACTGCAAAGAACTGGTGGGTGGTGGTGATTAATAGGATGAGGTTGGGTAGTGGGGGCAACGGACCCTAAATCTTTCCATTTTTCTTCTTTCTTCTTCTGACTTTCTTACCTTTTATTCCTAACTCCTCTTTTCTTCCTTCCTTTCAGCACAATTAATAGCCCTTAAAGAGACACTGAAGCGAAAAAAAAATTATGATATTATGATTTGTATGTGTAGTACAGCTAAGAAATAAAACATTAAGATCAGATACATCAGTCTAATTGTTTCCAGTGCAGGAAGAGTTAAGAAACTCCAGTTGTTATCTCTATGCTAAAAAGCAATTACGCTCTGCTACTTTCAAAGTCGTGGAGAGAACTGTTATCTGACTTTTATTATCTCAAGTGTTATTGAACTATTTACTTTTTCTCTGCCAGAGGAGAGGTCATTAGTTCATAGACTGCTCTGAAAGAATCATTTTGACTGCTAAGTGTTGTGTAATCTGCACATATTATAGAATGATGCAATGTTAGAAAAAACACTATATACCTGAAAATAAAAATATGAGAATATTTTCTTTGCTGCTAAACTTCTAGTAATTATTCATAGTACACAACCAATTCATTATATCATATTTTTTTTTCGCTTCAGTGTCTCTTTAACGCAGGGGTCTCAAACTCAATTTACCTGGGGGCCGCAGGAGGCAAAGTCAGGATGAGGCTGGGCCGCATAAGGAATTTCACAACCGCGGCGCATCGCCGCCTCTGCCCGCCCCTCTCACTCTTCCTTCACAGAGAGGGGCGGGGAGAGGCGGGATCCGTGCGGCGATTGACATCAGGAGGGGCAGAGCTGAAGCTGAAAGCTCTGCCCCTCCCAGGAAATGCCAGCGGATTGCCCCCCGGGCAATTTGGGGGCTCTGCAGCCCTCGTTTAGCGGCGGGGATGCGGCGGATTACTTGGGAGCACTGAAGCGAACTATAAGGAAGCTTTTGCCGGCGAGGGCCACAAAATATTGTATCGAGGGCCGCAAATGGCCCGCGGGCCGCGAGTTTGAGACCCCTGCCTTAACGGGAAGCTTAAATTTATAGGCTGGTGGGTCATACTAGACATATCTGAGGCCTGGTGCACACCAAAAACCGCTAGCAGATCCGCAAAATGCTAGCAGATTTTGCAACGCTTTTTGTTATTTTTCTGTAGCGTTTAAGCTAGCATTTTGCGGTTTTGTGAAGCGTTTTTGGTGTAGCAGATTTTATGTATTGTTACAGTAAAGCTGTTACTGAACAGCAACTGTAACAAAAACGCCTGCAAAACCGCTCTGAACTGGCGTTTTTCAGAGCGGTTTGCGTTTTTCCTATACTTAACATTGAGGCAGAAATGCATCCACAATCCAAAAAATGCCTCACCCAGGGAGTATGCGTTTCTGCAAAACGCCTCCCGCTCTGGTGTAAACCACCCCATTGAGATACATTGACCAAGCGGATCCGCAGCCGCAAGCGGCTGCAGAAACGCTGAAAAAGCCGCTCGGTGTGCACCAGCCCTTAGGCCTGGTGCACACCAAAAACCGCTAGCAGATCCGCCAAATGCTAGCAGATTTTGAAACGCTTTTTCTTCTTTTTCTGTAGCGTTTCAGCTAGCATTTTGCGGTTTTGTGAAGCGTTTTTGGTGTAGTAGATTTCATGTATTGTTACAGTAAAGCTGTTACTGAACAGCTACTGTAACAAAAAACACCTGGCAAACCGCTCTGAAGTGCCGTTTTTCAGAGCGGTTTGCGTTTTTCCTATACTTAACATTGAGGCAGAAACGCATCCGCAATCCAAAATCTGAAGCAGCCCGGGAGTATGCGTTTCTGCAAAACGCCTCCCGCTCTGGTGTGCACCAGCCCATTGAAATACATTACCCTAGCGGATCCGCACCCGCAAGTGGATCGCAAACCGCAGCAGAACCGCTCTGGTGTGCACTAGGCCATAGTGTCCTTTCTTCACAGAGGGACACTGTTCTACATATACAATGTTGTCCCCCAGGGGCCATTCTATAATTACAGCAAGATGTGCGGTCCCTTCTCTCAGTTGGCTTCATTGGTCACGGGAAGCACTATCTCCGATGCACAGATGTACCACCTATCAAATATCATTGAATGTAAAGTATACCGCAATGGTTGGTAAAGTCATGATTATGTACTGGTTTATACTTCGTGGACCAATAGGTCGACTTTTTCAGAATTTTGTTTAATCTCAAGGAATGCCTGAATTTGTGCGCATCCCTCAATGTTTGTATTTTTTTTATGTCAAAATCAATAAAAAGATTTGTTAAAAAATAAATATATATACTGTATATTGTATGTAATTACAGTTACCTTGCTACATGCTAGGTATACTTCTAACTTAAAATGATGTACTTTTCATATAACCGTATGCCTAATCAGCAAAGAGCATAACATATTTTACACATAAGAGGCCCCAAAATTGAGTTCTGATTGCAGTAACTTGATATTTTTTGTAGGTTTGCTGACAGAAATTCAGTGTAAGTCTAAAAGACTACGAAAACATGTAAAGACCCCCTCTGAAAAATCCTTTAGTGAAGAAAATGATGTGTTAGAAGCAAAACAGGTGACGTCTACCACAAAAACAAATAGCGTAAGTACAGTCCTTTCTTTGTACTAACATACATACACTGGTACTGGCACGCAGAATGTCAGATAGATTTTAATACAATTTAAGCCTTTAGGCACATCCCCTGCCCAACATTCTCTAAAGAGGAGAGTTTTTCCCCAGTTCCATCAATATAAATTGATCAATTTATATTCCCCAGTTCCCCTGTATTATCGAATTGGATGAAAATCGGTGCCGCCAAGTGCATGCCCGACCGACAAAGCAACCAATTTCGGAAGGAAATTGGTCACATTGTTGACCACGCATGCTGCAAGATGTCGGGCCGAAGTTGATTGGTCGGGTGTGCGGCAGTAAGGCGGCCGATTTCAGAATGAGCGACGAAACTACAAAACCCTCGCTGCAATGTATAAATGTGCCCCCCATGTGTGCATTTATACATTACCTGTCCGCCTGTCCAGTGTCTGCCTCCATGCGGTGTCCGTCCATCTCGCCGAGTTCTGCATACACGCATTAACGGTAGCAGCGCATAGCGTCTGACGTCAGAAGCTATGCGCCGCTAGAGTGTACACGTGTATGTGGCTGTTAGAACCCCGCAAGTTGGATGGAAATCACGTGGAGGCTGACACCAGACAGGTAATGTATAAATGCACATATGGGGGGCACATTTATACATTGGGGGGCATCGGCGGTGTGGACGCGGTGGGCTCAGCCTATTCCCTGAAGATTTTATGCTGAAATCAGATGGCAATCGGCCTATAGTATATGGGCAGCTTCGACAAAGAGACAAATTTATCTCTAATCGGATAGAGATAAATTTCTCTCTTTGTCGAATCTGTCCATAATCGTCAGGTCTATGGCTACCTTTAGAGGAGACTTAATTAACATGTAAAAATACATACAGGGACAACATAACAGCTTGGCAGATGAGCTTTTTGTCCCTAAGCTTGTGCAAAGGACTAGGGGACATTATCTGGGCACGGAGGAAAAAAGTTTTAGCAATTTATTTAGGAAAGAGTTCTTTACAGGAAGAATGATTAAAATGTGGAATCTATTTCCATAGGAAGTAGTTATGGCAAATTCTATATCTGCATTTAATGGGGCTTAGATGCTTTCCTTGTGTTGAAAGACAACCATGTTTATGATTACAGTATAATCTCGTTATAATAAACTCTGGTATAGTAAACATTTGGGTATTTGAGTACTATGGGAGAAAAGCGCTATAGAAATGTTATTGTTATTGTTGTGTAGTTAACTTCCTCTCCAGGAAAAAAGGAACTGAATATGGCAGCCTCCATAGCCCTTTTGCTTCAGTTGTCCTTTAAGTGACAAAAATGAATGCTGACCAACTCAGCCTGTAGCTAGCGGCCACAGACAGCGCCTCCTTGACCGTGCTCCCATCGCTGGGACCATTTGCTGCTTGCGTGGCATCAATTTTTATGAACTGTGCAAACCTATAACACTCCCGGGTACAGGAGCATGTACGAGGAGGCGCGCAGCCCTGGGCTGCACAAGCAGCTTCCGGAGGAGCACTGTGGCTGCAGGAATCGGAGCAAAATGATGGCTAGTGATGCTTGGATACCCCTTTTTATAATTCGAGTTTGGTCGAATTCAAATAGTAAATTATTCGAATTCGGTCGAATATTCAA
This sequence comes from Hyperolius riggenbachi, assembly GCF_040937935.1. Taxonomy (NCBI): domain Eukaryota; kingdom Metazoa; phylum Chordata; class Amphibia; order Anura; family Hyperoliidae; genus Hyperolius; species Hyperolius riggenbachi. The sequence goes on along the minus strand of NC_090648.1, from coordinate 343,509,128 downwards.
GTCGAATATTTTTTACTATTCGATTCGACCTCGGACTTCGACCTCACTATTCGAGTCGGTATTCGAGCTCATTATTCGAGCTGACTATTCGAATTGGCCTTAAATAGCTTCCAACACTTGTTTTGAGGGTGAATGATGCAAGAAACATCTTTTTTTCCAAGTAACAACAGCAAGTGATTTTGTGGGGATGTTCCTTTAAAAAAAAAAAAGGTGGAAAGAGAAGTTGTGTCCAAAATGTTGTTCAGTACTGTATATACTTCTTCTTCTTTATCTTCTATATCTTCTTCTTCTTCTTCTATATCTTTTTCTTCTATATCTTCTTCTTCTATATTTTCTTCTATATCTTCTTCTTCTTCTTCTATATCATCTTCTTCTTCTTCTTCTTCTTCTTCTTCATCTTCTTCATCATCATCTTCTTCTTCATCTTCTTCTTCTTCCTCATCATCTTCTTCTTCATCATCTTCTTCATCTTCATCTTCTTCATCTTCTTCTTCTTCATCTTCTTCTTCTTCTTCTTCTTCCTCATCTTCATCTTCTTCATCTTCTTCATCTTCTTCTTCTTCATCTTCTTCATCTTCTGCATCTTCTTCTTCTTCATCTTCTTCTTCTTCTTCTTCTTCATCTTCTTCATTTTCTTCATCTTCTTCTTCTTCATCTTCTTCTTCTTCATCTTCTTCATCTTCTTCATCTTCTTCATCTTCTTCTCCTTCTTCTTCTTCTCCTTCTTCTTCTTCTTCTTCTTTTTCTATATCGTCTTCTTCTTCTTCACTTATTTCTCTTTTATATTTTTTTTTTAAGAAATGCAGCTATTTTTGAGCGTAATAAATAGCTGGTTGCGCACGCATGTTGGAAGCGCCATTGTATGTGCTCCCTGGCAGTGGAAACACACAGACAGCAGGAGGTAAATTCAGCAGCAGCAGGAGGAGGATGATTGTGTGGCAGCAGGCAGTCAATGAGGCAGGCAGCGTGACATAATAGCCCTGGTACCTAGCGGTGATACCAGGGCTGTAAATAAACACAGCAGGAGGTCCCAGACAGCGGTCGTGCAGCCCACATCGTGTCCAATACACAACTGGGACAACACAGTTTTCAACCCGGGCACCTCAGAAAAATTAAACCTTTTTTTTTTTTTGTTTATTTGTTTTGTTTTTTTATAGAAAATTACACAGACAGATATAGCTATTGTTTGACGTAATAGCTGGTGGCAGAGTGGCAGCAGAAGGTAAATCTGTGTACCCTGGCAGTGGGAAACACAGACAGACAGCAGAAGGGCAGTAAACAGCAGCCCACTGTAGGTGTAAAATGTGTGGCTGCAGGCGACGTAATAGTCAAAGTGAACCAGGCTGGCTTAGTGAGCAGGAGCCAGGAGGTGGTAAAGGGTGGTAAGGCACATTAACGATGGTTCTTCAGTTCATGTCCCCCTCTCGCCGACAACAGGGGCCAGGAACTCGCCTTCCACCCACGCCTGGTTCATCTTGAGAAACGTCAGTCTGTTCACAGACTTGTGAGACAGACGTGAGCGTTTCTCGGTGACCACGCCACCAGCTGCACTGAAGCAGCACTCGGACAGCACGCTGGAAGGGGGACAGGACAGCACTTCCAGGGCGTACTGCGCCAGCTCGCTCCAGATCTCCAGGCGCTTGACCCAATACTCCATGGGATCAACAGGGGCATCGCTGTCAAGCCCGCTGTAGGACCCCATGTAGTCAGCCACCATTCGGGTCAGGCGCTGGCTGTGACCGGAGGAGGATGCTGCTGCATGCACCTTCTCTCTAGTCACTGCTGCCGGAGCCTCTACAGTCCTGTAGAGCTCGTTGCTGAGAGACAGCAGGTCTGTGGGGCGCTTGCTGCTGGATGCAGGCACCTGCTGCTGCCTCTGTGCTGGCTGGACAGTGGGGGTGGAAGGCTGGGGGAAGGCTTCCTCCAAGCGCTCAACAAGGGCCTGCTGCAAGCTCCTTATTTGTTGCGCTGGGTCTCCTCCTGCAGGCGGCAGGAACTGGCTCAACTTCCCCTTGAGGCGTGGGTCCAACATCATGCTGATCCAGATGTCCTCCCTCTGCTTCATCTGGATCACCCTGGGGTCCTTGCGCAGGCACGTCAGCATGTGCGCTGCCATTGGGAAGAGGCGGGCCACGTGTGCTGGCACATGGGCGGCAGTGCTGTCCTCATCCTCCTCCTCTCCCTCCTCAGCCTCATCCTCTCTCCACCCCCGCACCAACTCAGCTGCACTGTGCTGATCCCCCTCATCAGCAGCAAGGTCAGGGACCTCCACCAAGTCCTCCTCCTCCTCCCCCTCAGAGGTGGACTGTGCAGCTGCATGATGCTCCTGCTGGTCCAAGGCTGCCGCTCCCTGTTCCAGCAAAGCATCGAGGGCCCTGTTCAGCAGACAAACCAGGGGCACCCACTCGCAGACCATAGCATGGTCCCTGCTCACCATGTTAGTGGCCTGCAGAAAGGGAGCCAGCACTAAGCACACCTGCTGCATGTGCCTCCAGTCATCATCGGGGACGATGGACGGGATGTTGCTGGTCCTGTCCCTTCTCTGAGCGGCGGACACAGTGGCCAGGGCAAGGTACTGGTTGACAGCGTGATTCTGTTCAACCAGACGCTCCAACATCGCCAGGGTGGAGTTCCAGCGAGTCGGAACGTCAAGGATCAGCCGATGGCGTGGCAGCTCCAGCTCCTTTTGCACGTCTTTCAGGCTCGCACAGGCTGCAGCCGAGCGCCGGAAGTGACGCACAACGTTCCTTGCCATTTCCAGCAGTTCGCCCATCCCCTGGTAGGTGCGCAAGAACTTCTGCACCACCAGGTTCAGCACGTGGGCAAGACAGGGGATGTGGGTCAGGTTTCCCCTGTCTATTGCGGCAACCAGATTGGCCCCATTGTCGGCCACCACCTCTCCGACTCTGAGGCCTCTGGGGGTCAGCCAAATCCTCTCCTGCTCCTGGAGTTTGGCCAACACATGGGTTGCCGTCAGTTTGGTGTTCCCAAGGCTGACCAAGTGCAGCAGCGCTTGGCAGTGGCGGGCCTTCACGCTGCTGCTGAGGCGGGGGGTTTGGCCAGGTGTGCCGGAGGATGGCAGAGGATCGGAGGAACCTGCTGCAGTTCCCCTGACCCTGCGGGGTGGCACCACCCACTGTGTTGCTGCTGCTGCTGTGCCCGCTGCTGCTCTCCCATCCTCACCCCCTTCCACCAAGCTGACCCAGTGGACAGTGAAGGACAGGTAGCGGCCTGTCCCGAAGCGGCTGCTCCAGGAGTCCATGGTGACGTGGACCCTTTCACCAACCGCGTGCTCCAGCCCTCGCTCCACATTGGCCATCACAAAGCGGTGCAGTGCAGGAATGGCCTTGCGGGCGAAGAAGTGTCTGCTGGGGAGCTGCCAGTCTGGGGCTGCACAAGCAAGCAGCGCACGCATGTCGCTCCCCTCCTGCACGAGCGTGTACGGCAGGAGTTGGGAGCACATGGCCCGTGCCAGCAAGCCGTTCAGCTGCCGCACGCGATGGCTGCTGGGAGGCAGAGCCCTAACCACCCCCTGGAAGGACTCGCTCAAAAGGCTCTGGCGTGGCCTTTTGCTGGCACGGGAATCAGCAGACACAGCAGAGGAGGCCACTGAGGACTGGCTGCCAGAACAGGCCTCAGTGTCGGCGGCAGGAGTTGCAGAGGGGGGAGGAGCAGTGTGTTTCCGCACTCCTGCTGGTGCTGCTGGAGGAGCAGGAGGGCGGGTGGCTGCTGTTGCTGCTGCTGCTGAAGGCTGTGCAGTGATGGGTGTGGTGCCACTGCCAGCACCAGATGCCTTCAGCCTCTGGAACTCCTCATGCTGGTGGAAATGTTTCGCAGCAAGGTGGTTGATGAGCGAGCTGGTGCTGAACTTTAAGGGGTCTGCACCCCTGCTCAACTTCCGCTGACAGTGGTTGCAAGTGGCGTACTTGCTGTACACTGTGGGCATGGTGAAAAACCGCCAGATTGGTGACAAAAACAACCCCCTACGGCCTGGAGCCGCTGCTGCCTGTCTCCATGTGGTGGTTGGGGCGGGGGCTTGGGTGCAGCTGGTGGTGGTACTGGCAGATGCTGCTGCTGCTGCTGCTGAGCCTGAGACACCAGCAGGCTGTGGGACCTGCCTACTGCTGCCAATGCTTGCAATGATGCGCCTCCTTGCAAGGCCCACAAGCGCATCCTCCTCCTCCTCAGAGCTGCTGATGACGACATCCCCTGGAGCTGGTGGCACCCAGTCTTTGTCTGTCACCGTGTCATCATCATCCTCCCCCTCCTGAAACATGTCCTGCTGGGATGATGACCCCCCAAACTCCTCTCCTGATGCATGGATGGGCTGCTTGACTGTCGCCACAGTCTTGCTGTCCAATCCCTCCTCCCCCAAAGTGCCCATCAGCATCTCCTCCTCAAGATCGCCAACAACAGCAGACAATTTACTCATGATGCCTGGGGTCAAAAGACTGCTGAATTACAGGTCGGCGAGTGACGGTGAACTGGCCTCCTCCCCAGGCCCTGCTGGGCGGCTGCTGCGAACAGGGGTGGTGGTGGTGGTGAGGGTGGAGGCCTCGGATGCAGAGCTGATGGCGGGCTGCTCATCCTCCGTCATCAGTTGCACCACAGTGTCTGCATCCTTTTCCTCAATGGGACGTTTCCGACCCGGCTGGAGGAAAATCGGAGCAGGTGCTACACGCTGCTGCTGCTGTGTCTCTGCAGCGTGAGTTGCAGATGCTCCTGCTGGGCGGCGCCCAAGGCGTCCACGGCCAGTGGCTATAGGAGGAATGTTAGCCACTGACGCTGCTGCTGCTGCTGTGGAACTGTGCATGGTGGCGCGGCCGCGGCTTGCCACAATGCTGCTCCCTCTCCTCCTGATTCCCTTGCTGCCCTTCCCCTTGCCCAAACCGCGCTGGCTGCCACTTCCAGACATCTTAGATGTTTTGGGCGTAAACACAAAAGTTTTTTAAAAGGGTGGGTGAAAAGTGGGGTACTTTAATGGAGTGGGTTGGTGGGTGAGGTGACACTAATCACTAAGTGATTAGATCGCTAACTGATTAGTACAGTACAAATACAAAATACAATAATCGGTAATCAGTAAGTGCGAACAGTGAACAGTGAGTGTGTCCCCTAGTACACTAACTAGAAATTACAATAATCAGTAGTAATCACAAGGAAATAGAGTGTGTGTACACTACAGACAGTGAGTGCACGCACGCGCACACACGCGCAGGAGCTAGCCTATGAACAGTGACTGAGTGAGTGTCCCTAGTACAGTAAGTAAGTAGTAACAGTCAGGAAGTACAACTAGAAATTACAACTTAATCAGATTCAGTAATCAGTAGTAATCACAAGGAAATAGAGTGTGTGTACACTACAGACAGTGCACGCGCACACACACGCAGGAGCTAGCCTATGAACAGTGACTGAGTGAGTGTCCCTAGTACAGTATGTAAGTAGTAACAGTCAGTAAGTACAACTAGAAATTACAATAATCAGTAGTAATCACAAGGAAATAGAGTGTGTGTACACTACAGACAGTGAGTGCACGCACGCGCACACACGCGCAGGAGCTAGCCTATGAACAGTGACTGAGTGAGTGTCCCTAGTACAGTAAGTAAGTAGTAACAGTCAGGAAGTACAACTAGAAATTACAACTTAATCAGATTCAGTAATCAGTAGTAATCACAAGGAAATAGAGTGTGTGTACACTACAGACAGTGCACGCGCACACACACGCAGGAGCTAGCCTATGAACAGTGACTGAGTGAGTGTCCCTAGTACAGTAAGTAAGTAGTAACAGTCAGGAAGTACAACTAGAAATTACAATAATCAATAGTAATCACAAGGAAATAGAGTGTGTGTACACTACAGACAGTGAGTGCACGCACGCGCACACACGCGCAGGAGCTAGCCTATGAACAGTGACTGAGTGAGTGTCCCTAGTACAGTAAGTAAGTAGTAACAGTCAGGAAGTACAACTAGAAATTACAACTTAATCAGATTCAGTAATCAGTAGTAATCACAAGGAAATAGAGTGTGTGTACACTACAGACAGTGCACGCACACACACACGCAGGAGCTAGCCTATGAACAGTGACTGAGTGAGTGTCCCTAGTACAGTAAGTAAGTAGTAACAGTCAGGAAGTACAACTAGAAATTACAACTTAATCAGATTCAGTAATCAGTAGTAATCACAAGGAAATAGAGTGTGTGTACACTACAGACAGTGCACGCGCACACACACGCAGGAGCTAGCCTATGAACAGTGACTGAGTGAGTGTCCCTAGTACAGTAAGTAAGTAGTAACAGTCAGGAAGTACAACTAGAAATTACAACTTAATCAGATTCAGTAATCAGTAGTAATCACAAGGAAATAGAGTGTGTGTACACTACAGACAGTGCACGCGCACACACACGCAGGAGCTAGCCTATGAACAGTGACTGAGTGAGTGTCCCTAGTACAGTAAGTAAGTAGTAACAGTCAGGAAGTACAACTAGAAATTACAATAATCAGTAGTATTCACAAGGAAATAGAGTGTGTGTACACTACAGACAGTGAGTGCACGCACGCGCACACACGCGCAGGAGCTAGCCTATGAACAGTGACTGAGTGAGTGTCCCTAGTACAGTAAGTAAGTAGTAACAGTCAGGAAGTACAACTAGAAATTACAACTTAATCAGATTCAGTAATCAGTAGTAATCACAAGGAAATAGAGTGTGTGTACACTACAGACAGTGAGTGCACGCACGCGCACTCACGCGCAGGAGCTAGCCTATGAACAGTGACTGAGTGAGTGTCCCTAGTACAGTAAGTAAGTAGTAACAGTCAGGAAGTACAACTAGAAATTACAACTTAATCAGATTCAGTAATCAGTAGTAATCACAAGGAAATAGAGTGTGTGTACACTACAGACAGTGCACGCGCACACACACGCAGGAGCTAGCCTATAAACAGTGACTGAGTGAGTGTCCCTAGTACAGTAAGTAAGTAGTAACAGTCAGGAAGTACAACTAGAAATTACAACTTAATCAGATTCAGTAATCAGTAGTAATCACAAGGAAATAGAGTGTGTGTACACTACAGACAGTGCACGCGCACACACACGCAGGAGCTAGCCTATGAACAGTGACTGAGTGAGTGTCCCTAGTACAGTAAGTAAGTAGTAACAGTCAGGAAGTACAACTAGAAATTACAATAATTAATCAGTGATCAGAAGGAAATAGAGTGTGTGTACACTACAGACAGTGCACGCACACACACACGGTCACACGCAGGAGCTATGAACAAACAGTGACAGTGAGTGTCCTAGTTAGTCCTAGTACAGTTATATAACTACAGTACAAAATACAATCACTCAGTAGTACTAGTAAAGGACAGCAGAAATACTGGTATAGATGAGAAGAAATAAACTAACAGAGGACAGGAGAGAACAGCTGAGCTGCCCACACAGGCAGGCCCTGAGGCCTAAAGTTGTGTAAGCTTGCCTGCAGCAGCTGGCTCTCTAGTAACACACAAGCTACTAACTAAAATACAATGTCTTTCTAACTAACAACAATATAGGTGTATATAGGAGGTGTATGTGAGCAAAAACGCTAGGTGAATGACCACAATAAAGCTCTTGCTAAGCCAAAGCACAAAGGAGCAGATCTCTCTCTGTACAAAGTCAGGCAAGGACGGAAAAACCGAACATGGCGGCCGCTATTTATAGGGTAGGGGCTGGCCAGGGTCCCCCTCAGTGATTGGCTGCCGTCAGAGGGCCTGGGAGCCCTCTGATTGGCTCTGAGGACATCAATCTGGGCTATGACGCTATTCGAGCTCAGTATTCGAGCTCGAATAGCGCTGTTAGCTCGAATAGCGCGAATAGTGAATGGGCTATTCGAGTTCACTCGAATAGCCCATTCGAATATCTCCAGCTATTCGGAGCTTGAATACCGAGCTCGAATAGCTGAAAAAGAGCTCGAATATTCGAGCTACTCGAATATTCGAGCTCTGTTGAGCACCACTGATGATGGCAAGGGACCATAAAAACTACAGGAGGCTAGAAAAAGCCCAAGGTATGTTAAACTGGGGACAGTTTTTCACTTTGGATTTCCTTTAAGGATGTTCAAGGTATAAGAAGGTATAAAAGAGCCAGTTGTTACAGATTTCTATTGAAAATACTCAGTAGCAGAATTTTTTTTAGCATTATGTCCAATATACTTCCTCTATAATAAAACACTCCATGGGGTACATTTTAATCTCAGTCATACTTTTAAATGATTATGATTGATTTATAAAGGGTCAACCTATTCTGTGGCGCTGTACACAGTAAGAAAAAAAGATGGGGTATAGAAAAAAACAAATAATGGTGTACATCAAATATAGAAACTGGTACAAAATACAAAATTGGTAAATACAGTGACAAATGTAACGTGATGAATAAAATGTATAACAAATTGCAAGACACAAAATGAATAACAAATTCCAAAAGGGTGAGAGCCCTGCCCTTGTGAGCTTACAGTCTAAATGAATTGGGGGGAACAAGAGGTGGGGTAGAAGTCAAAATATAATACCATCATATAAATAAAAAAGCCCCATAAAAAAAAAATATTTGCACACGGGTGGTTACTTGGAGTGATAAATAATGTATATATTAAACAATAGATGTGCAAGCCAAATAAAGTAATTTTTTTATTTTTATAGTGTGTGATTGTTTTCGCTGCAGGTCAAGGAAGAATTTACACAAGAAGAGTTGGAAATGTTGCGGTTCATAATGGACTCCTATAATCAACAAAAACTTCCACAGGACTTGGTTGCAAACCTACTCGTGAGTACAGTTAATTTTACATTTTTTGCTTCATGGATGGTGGAAAAGTGTGTGAGTTCAAAGTACGTCAACTCTAAAAATGATCAAAAAAAGGAATAGGGGAGGGGGACAATGAGGAGCAAAGTACAATAATAACTGTATCATTGACTGGTACCTAGACCAAAATGGCACATATATGTCTATCAACATTTAAAGAGGAATTTCAGCCTAAACAAACATACTGTCATTAAGTTACATTAGTTATGTTTATTAAAATAGATAAGTAATTAGAGATGTCGGCGAACGGTTCCCGAACTGTTCGCCGGGGAACACCTCACCCTGTACTACTTCCGGGTCGCTATGACCCGGAGTAGTACGCCTGCGCTGGCCCGGCAGTGCGCGTCCTAGATCGCGCTCCTGTTGCCGGGCACTTTCTGCGCATGTGTGTGACATCATGAGTGACGTCACGCTCATGCGCAGAGAGTGCCCGGCAACAGGCGCGCGATCAAGGATGTGCACTGCCGGGCCAGTGCAGCCGTTCTACTCCAGGTCATAGCGACCCGGAAGTAGTACTGGCCTTAGGGGTTCGCCACCATCTCTATAGGTAATATAATCTCTTACCCACTCTGTTTTAAAAGAACAGGCAAATGTTTGTGATTTTATGAGGGCAGCCATCTTTTTGGTTAAAGTAGTAGACAGGGAGCATGAGACACAGTTTCAACTGTCCTGTGTCCTGATCAACCCTCCCAGTTGCTAGGCATTGAAAACAACAACATCAGGAATCCCATCATGCTTTGCACAGCATTAGGGGAAAAATGCCAGGGCAGTTTTCTTTGATGGGGCGGAGCTTAGCTTCTGTACAGCTAAAAATAAGGCTTTGGTAAGAAAAACAAAGGTCTGATGCTAAGAAACACCAGTGATCAGCAAATCAGAGCCTTACAAATATATCACCTGATCAAAGTGATTGCACACATCTCCATGAGTTCTGCTACACACGAGCAACTCTTTATTAGATCAATTTATGTTGCATGTTTTTACCAAATATACTGTTTCCACACACCACAAAACTGGGTGTCACATGCCCCCTAGTGGCTGGACTGCACAATGCCATCCAATTGGTTTCAGCCCACAGACCATCCAATCTCATGGACACAATCGATGAGTTGAAACCGTTGGAATTTTGGCAACAGACAGACTAGAAGAAGGCGTGCAAACTATAAAAGCAAAATACTAGGCTGCCACCATCTCTGTTTAATGGGAAAGAGAAGCTCACTGACTGACTCTAAGACCTGCGGATAAAAACGGTTAACAGGCTATTCTAGCTAATAACAACACTTCTCGGTTGCGAATCTTTAGAAAGCTAGGATTCATTCTGTGTAACTCAATAGTAGGTGTAGCCGAAAAATAAATTACTTTTAGAAGTCTTTATTTATAAATGCAATATAAATAATTAATATATACAGAAAATCATTACAATCAACCATTAAAGAGACAAGAGTAGCTCAATATAAAAATAAAAGGAAGAGAAGAAATAAACAAATACTTAAGTTCAGATGAGAATGTCCGCTACGGAAAAGAAATGGCTAAGTCCTTGATTTCAGAGTCAGGGGACTCAGCTTCTAAGGCTGCATTTCCACTTGTGCGGTGCGAATCGCCGCTGTAAAAATTCGTATGCGGATGCGAATTTCGCATGCGGGTGTATGCGAATTTTCATACGAAGTCGCATGCGAATTCGCATGGATGACGATGTATGCGAATTTAACCATGGCAGTGCTGGTGTGCTTTTTCCATTGTTTCTATGCGAATTCGCATGAAAATTCGCATGAAAATTCGCATACCCAAACCGCATGCGAATTTCCTATTAAATGCATTGTATGCGATTCGCATAGCGGTATGCGGTATGCGAATTCTGATGGCTCTGCCATCCGAATTTTTTCTGCACAGAAAAACGCACAGGAATCCTGACAAGTGGAAACAGTCCCATTCACTTGTATTGCTATGCGAATTTGCATGCGAAAAACGCATGCGAATTCGCGATAGTGGAAATGAGCCCTCAGTCCAAACAAGACGGATGCCAGCATGTCCTCAAGCTGGCAAGGATATAATCAGGATGATGTTTCAAAATGAAGGACCTCGATTTGTGGGTCCTCTGCCCTGGTTATATTGCTGACACAGTAAGGAGGAGTGTGACCACACACCCCCTGGAACCAGAGATGAACCATCCCCATTCTCTTGGAGAGGGAACCATATCTAAACTATATATGGGCTCCATCTCCCATAACCATACAGGTCAGGGCAAATTTAATAACATTTTCAGGTCAGTCAGGATTTATCCATCACAATAATACTAAACATGAAGGGTAGGACCCCTGTGGTATTAGCAGGTTACTTTGGACTTGTCTCACTGACAGTCCATAACTCGGAATGTTCTGGAATCTTCAAAGTACCACTGCCAGGCAAGGTCCGACACACTCTGCGAGTTTGAAGGTCCTGGCAGCTTTGCAACACAGGAAATATGACAAATATAGCAGTTTATGAATTATCTTATAAATAAACAGTTCACCAGGAGTTTACAATTTCCAGCTTCTGAGATTGCTGGTCCTTTGAACTCCTCAGCTCAGAACTCCTGCTGGGAAATGGTGCCATATCGGCTCTGCTAAGAACCGCTTTATGAGCTTCTGTCAGCCCAGAGGTGTGGAAACCTGTTTTATGGGGGTCCTTAACACAGCTGAGTCCCTGGGAAACTTCTCTGAGAAGGTGTCTTAACGGCTCTGACCATTTGGTGTTATACGGTGGGCATACACGGACTGCTGGGAGGCTTATCAATCGAGCCTGATGGCTCGATTGATAATATCCGACGTGTCCGATACCGCGCCGGATCGATACTGTGCTCAATACCGGTGGGGAGAACAATTGTAAGAAACGAGCGGCTAATCAGCCGCTCCCGCGGGGACAAGCAGCAATCGATCCGCGCGCACGCGCAGACGAGCGGGGATGCGCGGGCATCGAGCTGCTGGCTCGATCCGGCGCATGATTGCATTGAGAAACGTGCCGCGTATCCCCGGCATTAGGGGAGCAAAGTGGTCTTTTAAAAGAAAATAAAATGTCATTCTGATTGCTGCAATCACAGCGCAATCTAACCAGGAAGCGATCGGAAAAATGACTGCGTGGTTCTTTCCAAATCACCTGCATTTCTCACGGCTGCTCGTGACACCTCCCCTTACTGAGGGCTGCTCAGGGAGGCATATCCAGGACGTTTCCCGTAGCAGCTATCTGTGCTGCCAGGTCTCGTCTTGCTGTTATGGCGGGATAACTCCTTGGAACCTGCGGCTCGGTTCACCTGGACAGGTCGCAGTCCTTTACCCTCAGGACTGACTCGACATGGACCTTTCCGGGCAAGGCGGTTGTGCCACTGCATTCTGATGTGAGGTCTGTCAGGACTGCTGACAACTAGTGTTGGGCGAACAGTGTTCGCCACTGTTCGGGTTCTGCAGAACATCACCCTGTTCGGGTGATGTTCGAGTTCGGCCGAACACCTAATGGTGTTCGGCCAAACTGTTCGGGTTCGCCCGAACTGCTCAATGGCCGGCCGAACAGGGCCCTGTTCGGCCGAATACGGCCCCCCTATGGGGTCGCAGGCATAAGGGGGGAGCATGCCCCGATCGCGGGGGGGGTCGGAAATTCCCCCCACCCCCTCCGCTAGCGCTCCCCCCTCTGCCCACTTCCCCATAAAAAAAAGTTTAATGCAAGTTAAATAGTACCGGTGGCTGGCAGTGGAGTGAGGAGGAGGAGTCCGAGTAGGAGAGTGACGCGTTGAGGCCGGGCAGCGGGCGGTTCAGTGGTAGTACTCTTGTGGTACTTCCGCCCTTTCTCTGACCTCACGTCCTCTACGTGATGACGCATACGAGGGTACGCGTGACGCGTACCCTCGTATGCAGAGGACGTGAGGTCAGAGAAAGGGTGGAAGTACCACAAGGGTACTACCGCTGAACCGCCCGCTGCCCGGCCTCAACGCGTCACTCTCCTACTCGGACTCCTCCTCCTCACTCCACTGCCAGCCACCGGTACTATTTAACTTGCATTAAACTTTTTTTTATGGGGAAGCGGGCAGAGGGGGGAGCGCTAGCGGAGGGGGTGGGGGGAATTTCCGCCCCCCCCCGCGATCGGGGCATGCTCCCCCCTTATGCCTGCGACCCCATAGGGCCCCCAAAATGGGCATGTTCGGGGGTCCCATAGACTTCCATTGAGTTCGGGGTTCGGGCCAAACATGCCGAACATCTGGCCCATGTTCGGCCTGTTCGGCCCGAACCCGAAAATCCAGGTGTTCGCCCAACACTACTGACAACGGGCAGTGGGTCAGATATGTCAACAGCCATCCCACACAAGGGTTTCTTGCTAAGTGGCGGTGGACATAAGGGAACCCTGCAGGAATCCCTGGACCTTCCTAGCTCCTGACAGACAGCACATGACCTGCAATATTTGGCTAGATCCATGTTCACCCTGGGCCAATAAAACTGTTTTCAAATACAGGCAAGTGTCTTGCGGACCCCCAAGTGCCTGGCTAGAGGGCTGTCATGTGTAGAGTTGGGCCGAACCTCCGATTTTCGGTTCGCGAACCGGGTTCGCGAACTTTCGCGAAAGGTTCGGTTCGCGTTAAAGTTCGCGAACCGCAATAGACTTCAATGGGGATGCGAACTTTGAAAAAAAAAATTAATTATGCTGGCCACAAAAGTGATGGAAAAGATGTTTCAAGGGGTCTAACACCTGGAGGGGGGGATGGCGGAGTGGGATACATGCCAAAAGTCCCCGGGAAAAATCTGGATTTGACGCAAAGCAGCGTTTTAAGGGCAGAAATCACATTGAATGTTAAATGACAGGCCTAAAGTGCTTTCAAACATCTTGCATGTGTATACATCAATCAGGTAGTGTAATTAAGGTACTGCTTCACACTGACGCACCAAACTCATCGTGTAACGCACCGCAAACAGCTGTTTGTGTAGTGACGGCCGTGCTGGACTGGTGCGCACCATGGCGAGAGTGCAGGTTTTGGTGGCTTTACAGCCCATATGGTCAGTCACCTGGCTGATGTAGCTGAATGACAGAACAGTGACTGTCCAGCTGATCAAATTTGGTCTGACCACAATGAGGCAACGACCTTATTATCGTGGGTGTGCCCCCCGAGACACTCATCTAGGCGCCGGTCATTGCTCCATTGTGATACGCAAGCCCCTTCACCACGGCAAGGTAATGATCACGAAGGGGAATGGGCGCATGTTCATGCCTTTTCTTTTGTTGTTGCAGCTGCCCGCAGTGCAGCCAGAAAAATTAGGCAGTCATGTACACGCACCCGAAAAATTATTACAGCGGCCGCTGCTAGCAGCGGCCTAAAAAATTCAGCAATCCGCCTGGAGTCCCGGACCCTGTTGGTGGTGGCGGAGAAGGTAGTGAAGCGGCCTGCAGGCAGACATGCTGTGTGGAGGGACTGGGAGCGACTTAGTCTTCTTGGGGCAGGCCAGGCAGCCAGTCACACGGCGTGCAGGCAGAGATGCTGTATGTGCGGGGACTGACTTAGTCTTGGGGCGGGCAGCAGCCCTCCGGGATCCATGCCTCATTCATTTTTATAAAGGTGAGGTACTTAACACTTTTGTGACTTAGGCGACTTCTCTTCTCTGTGACAATGCCTCCAGCTGCGCTGAAGGTCCTTTCTGAGAGGACGCTTGCGGCAGGGCAGGAGAGAAGTTGGATGGCAAATTGGGACAGCTCTGGCCACAGGTCAAGCCTGCGCACCCAGTAGTTCAAGGGTTCCTCATCGCTGTTCACAGCAGTGTCTACATCCACACTTAAGGCCAGGTAGTCGGCTACCTGCCGTTCCAGGCGTTGGTGGAGGGTGGATCCGGAAGGGCTACGGCGAGGCGTTGGACTAAAGAACGTCCGCATGTCCGACATCACCATGAGATCGCTGGAGCGTCCTGTCTTTGACTGCGTGGACACGGGAGGAGGATTAGTGGCAGTGGTACCTTGCTGGCGTTGTGCCGTCACATCACCCTTAAAGGCATTGTAAAGCATAGTTGACAGCTGGTTCTGCATGTGCTGCATCCTTTCCACCTTCCGGTGAGTTGGTAACAGGTCCGCCACTTTGTGCCTGTACCGAGGGTCTAGTAGTGTGGCCACCCAGTACAGCTCATTCCCCTTGAGGTTTTTTATACGGGGGTCCCTCAACAGGCAGGACAGCATAAAAGACGACATCTGCACAAAGTCGGATCCAGTACCCTCCATCTCCTCTTGCTCTTCCTCAGTGACGTCAGGTAAGTCAACCTCCTCCCCCCAGCCGCGAACAATACCACGGGAAGGTTGCGCAGCACAAGCCCCCTGCGACGCCTGCTGCGGTTGTTCTCCTGCCGCTGTCCCCTCCTCCTCCTCCTCCTCCCCCAAAGAAACACCTTGCTCATCATCCTCTGAGTCTGACTCATCTTCTGCACATGACCTCTCTTCTTCCTCCTCCTCCCCCCTCTGTGCTGCCGCAGGTGTTGAGGAAACAGCTGGGTCTGATGAAAATTGGTCCCATGCCTGTTCCTGCCGTAACGGTTCCTGGTCACGCTCATTCGCAGCTTCATCCGCCACTCTACGCACAGCACGCTCCAAGAAGTACGCGTAGGGAATTAAGTCGCTGATGGTGCCCTCACTGCGGCTCACCAGGTTGGTCACCTCCTCAAACGGCCGCATGAGCCTGCATGCATTTTTCATCATTGTCCAGTTGTCGGGCCAGAACATCCCCATCTTCCCAGACTGTTTCGTTCTACTCCAGTTGTAGAGGTACTGGGTGACGGCTTTCTTCTGTTCTAGCAGGCGGGAGAACATGAGGAGGGTCGAGTTCCAGCGAGTGGGGCTATCGCAAATGAGGCGTCTCACCGGCATGTTGTTTTTACGCTGAATTTCTGCAAATCGTGCCATGGCTGTGTAAGAGCGCCTCAAATGCCCACAGAACTTCCTGGCCTGCTTCAGGACATCCGCTAAGCCAGGGTACTTTGCCACAAATCTTTGAACCACCAGATTCATGACATGTGCCATGCAGGGTATGTGTGTCAGCTTCCCCATATGCAAAGCGGCAAGCAGATTGCTGCCGTTGTCGCACACCACGTTGCCTATCTCCAGGTGGTGCGGGGTCAGCCACTCATCCACCTGTTTCTTAAGAGCAGCCAGGAGAGCTGCTCCAGTGTGACTCTCCGCTTTGAGACAAGCCATGTCTAAGATGGCGTGACACCGTCGTACCTGGCATGCAGCATAGGCCCTGCGGAGCTGGGGCTGTGTAGCTGGAGAGGAGAACTGCCACTCAGCCAAGGAGGAGGAGGAGGACAGCGAAGAGCATGTAGCAGGAGGAGAGGAGGTGGCAGGAGGCCTGCCTGCAAGCCGTGGAGGTGTCACAATTTGGTCCGCCGCTTTCTGCTTGCCATCGTTCACCACCAGGTTCACCCAATGGGCTGTGTAGGTAATGTAGCGGCCCTGCCCGTGCTTGGCAGACCAGGCATCCGTGGTCAGGTGTACCCTTGACCCAACGCTCTTCGCAAGAGATGACACCACTTGCCTCTCAACTTCACGGTGCAGTTGGGGTATGGCCTTTCTGGAAAAATAAGTGCGGCCTGGCATCTTCCACTGCGGTGTTCCGATGGCCACAAATTTACGGAAGGCCTCAGAGTCCACCAGCCGGTATGGTAACAGCTGGCGAGCTAACAGTTCCGCCACGCCAGCTGTCAGACGCCGGGCAAGGGGGTGACTGGCCAAAAGTGGCTTCTTCCGCTCAAACATTTCCTTCACGGACACCTGACTGCTGCTGTGGGCAGAGGAGCAGGAACCGCTCAAGGGCAGAGGCGGAGTGGAGGAGGGTGCCTGTGAAGGTGCAAGGGAGAGAGCGGCATAAGCAGATGATGCACCTGAAGGAGGAAGAGGAGAAGGAGGGTGACTTTGCTTTTGTGTGCTGCTGCTGCTTTTGCTCAGGTGGCCATCCCATTGCTGTTTGTGCCTTTTCTGCAGGTGCCTTCGTAAGGCACTTGTCCCTACGTGAGTGTTGGCCTTTCCACGGCTCAATTTTTGTTGGCAGAGCGAACAGATGGCTTTGGTCCGATCTGAGGCACACACATTAAAAAATTTCCACACCGCTGAGCCACCCTGGGATGTGGGCACCTCAGCAGCTGATGCTGAAGGGCAAGTTGGCTGGCTGTACATAGGTGGCGAATCTGGCGATACATGGTGCCGGACTCTGCCACCAGCTGTTTCTGACGAAGAGCTGCCCCAGCTTCTTTCAGCAACTTCTATCCTCCTACTACTCTCTGACTCCCCCTCTGAACTGTCCCCCTCTTCATCTCCTCTATTGGGAACATACAGAGGATCCCTATCATCGTCATCATCGTAATCATCCTGCCCAGCTTCGCTTGCCTCAGAAAAATCCAAATGTGTAGGTCCTTCATCCTCCTTACACGTTACATCCATAGTGTTGTCGCGTAACGCAGACATATGAGCTGGTGAAAATTCATCTGGCTGTAACAATGGCTGTGCATCAGTGATTTCACCACCACTAAATAATTCTTGCGAAGTGTCAAATGCAGCGGAAGTGGTGCTAGTAGTAGCGCTGGTGGCTGAGCAAGATGAGGTGTTCTGTGTCGCTAAATACTCAACCACGTCCTGACAATCTTGGGAGGTGATGGGACGTGCCTTCTTCCGAGCACTGTACTGTGGGCCAGGTCCACACGAAATTACATTTACACGACCTCGCGCAGACCTGCCGGGTGGCCTTCCTCTGCCTCTGCCACTACCTCTTCCTCTTCCTCTACCTGTTTTGTCCATATCGGGTATGCACGGAGTGGTATATCACACTGCGTGCACTCACGTAGGTAGGTGGGTTCACTTAACTGCACAGGTATGCGCACTGATGCGGTGGGTTCACTGAACAGTACAGGTATACAGTGGCGGGTTCACTGAACACAACAGGTATGCAGTGGCGTGTTCACTAAACAGGTATACAGTGGCAGGTCCACTGAACAGAACAGGTATACAGTGGCAGGTCCACTGAACAGAACAGGTATACAGTGGCGGGTCCACTGAACAGAACAGGTATACAGTGGCGGGTTCACAGAACAGGTATGCAGTGGCAGGTTCACTGAACACAACAGGTATGCAGTGGCGTGTTCACTAAACAGGTATACAGTGGCAGGTCCACTGAACAGAACAGGTATACAGTGGCGGGTTCACAGAACAGGTATACAGTGGCGGGTCCACTGAACAGAACAGGTATACAGTGGCGGGTTCACAGAACAGGTATGCAGTGGCAGGTTCACTGAACACAACAGGTATGCAGTGGCGTGTTCACTAAACAGGTATACAGTGGCAGGTCCACTGAACAGAACAGGTATACAGTGGCGGGTTCACAGAACAGGTATACAGTGGCGGGTCCACTGAACAGAACAGGTATACAGTGGCGGGTTCACAGAACAGGTATACAGTGGCGGGTCCACTGAACAGAACAGGTATACAGTGGCGGGTTCACAGAACAGGTATACAGTGGCGGGTCCACTGAACAGAACAGGTATACAGTGGCGGGTTCACAGAACAGGTATACAGTGGCAGGATCACTGAACAGGTATGCAGTGGCAGGATCACAGTACAGGTATGCAGTGGGCTGAGGGCTCACTGAACAGAACAGGTATGCTGTGGCAGGATCACTGAACAGCTATGCAGTGGCAGGATCACAGTACAGGTATGCAGTGGGCTGAGGGCTCACTGAACAGAACAGGTATGCTGTGGCAGGATCACTGAACAGGTATGCAGTGGCAGGATCACAGTACAGGTATGCAGTGGGCTGAGGGCTCACTGAACAGAACAGGTATGCTGTGGCAGGATCACTGAACAGGTATGCAGTGGCAGGATCACAGTACAGGTATGCAGTGGGCTGGGGGCTCACTGAACAGAACAGGTATGCTGTGGCAGGATCACTGAACAGCTATGCAGTGGCAGGATCACAGTACAGGTATGCAGTGGGCTGAGGGCTCACTGAACAGAACAGGTATGCTGTGGCAGGATCACTGAACAGGTATGCAGTGGCAGGATCACAGTACAGGTATGCAGTGGGCTGAGGGCTCACTGAACAGAACAGGTATGCTGTGGCAGGATCACTGAACAGCTATGCAGTGGCAGGATCACAGTACAGGTATGCAGTGGCAGTATCACAGTACAGGTATGCAGTGGGCTGAGGGCTCACTGAACAGAACAGGTATGCTGTGGCAGGATCACTGAACAGGTATGCAGTGGCAGGATCACAGTACAGGTATGCAGTGGGCTGGGGGCTCACTGAACAGAACAGGTATGCTGTGGCAGGATCACTGAACAGCTATGCAGTGGCAGGATCACAGTACAGGTATGCAGTGGGCTGAGGGCTCACTGAACAGAACAGGTATGCTGTGGCAGGATCACTGAACAGGTATGCAGTGGCAGGATCACAGTACAGGTATGCAGTGGGCTGAGGGCTCACTGAACAGAACAGGTATGCTGTGGCAGGATCACTGAACAGCTATGCAGTGGCAGGATCACAGTACAGGTATGCAGTGGGCTGAGGGCTCACTGAACAGAACAGGTATGCTGTGGCAGGATCACTGAACAGGTATGCAGTGGCAGTATCACAGTACAGGTATGCAGTGGGCTGAGGGCTCACTGAACAGAACAGGTATGCTGTGGCAGGATCACTGAACAGGTATGCAGTGGCAGGATCACAGTACAGGTATGCAGTGGGCTGAGGGCTCACTGAACAGAACAGGTATGCTGTGGCAGGATCACTGAACAGCTATGCAGTGGCAGGATCACAGTACAGGTATGCAGTGGGCTGAGGGCTCACTGAACAGAACAGGTATGCTGTGGCAGGATCACTGTACAGGTATGCAGTGGCAGGATCACAGTACAGGTATGCAGTGGGCTGAGGGCTCACTGAACAGAACAGGTATGCTGTGGCAGGATCACTGAACAGGTATGCAGTGGCAGGATCACAGTACAGGTATGCAGTGGGCTGGGGGCTCACTGAACAGAACAGGTATGCTGTGGCAGGATCACTGAACAGCTATGCAGTGGCAGGATCACAGTACAGGTATGCAGTGGGCTGAGGGCTCACTGAACAGAACAGGTATGCTGTGGCAGGATCACTGAACAGGTATGCAGTGGCAGGATCACAGTACAGGTATGCAGTGGGCTGAGGGCTCACTGAACAGAACAGGTATGCTGTGGCAGGATCACTGAACAGCTATGCAGTGGCAGGATCACAGTACAGGTATGCAGTGGCAGTATCACAGTACAGGTATGCAGTGGGCTGAGGGCTCACTGAACAGAACAGGTATGCTGTGGCAGGATCACTGAACAGGTATGCAGTGGCAGGATCACAGTACAGGTATGCAGTGGGCTGGGGGCTCACTGAACAGAACAGGTATGCTGTGGCAGGATCACTGAACAGCTATGCAGTGGCAGTATCACAGTACAGGTATGCAGTGGGCTGAGGGCTCACTGAACAGAACAGGTATGCTGTGGCAGGATCACTGAACAGGTATGCAGTGGCAGGATCACAGTACAGGTATGCAGTGGGCTGAGGGCTCACTGAACAGAACAGGTATGCTGTGGCAGGATCACTGAACAGCTATGCAGTGGCAGGATCACAGTACAGGTATGCAGTGGGCTGAGGGCTCACTGAACAGAACAGGTATGCTGTGGCAGGATCACTGAACAGCTATGCAGTGGCAGGATCACAGTACAGGTATGCAGTGGGCTGAGGGCTCACTGAACAGAACAGGTATGCAGCCAGGAAGAAGTTAAGCCTAACTAATCTTTCCCTGAGAGACAGTCTGCAGCAGCTCGCCCTACTCTGACTAATGCAGGCACACGAGTGGCCGTAATGGCCGCCGCTGCCTGCCTTATATAAGGGGGGGTGGGGCTCCAGGGGCTAGTGTAGCCTAATTGGCTACACTGGGCCTGCTGACTGTGATGTAGAGGGTCAAAGTTGACCCTCAGGTGCATTATGGGGCGAACCGAACTTCTTCCGCAAAAGGTTCGCGTGCGGTACCCGCACGCGAACCACCTAAGTTCGCGCGAACCCCGTTCGCCGGCGAACCGTTCGGCCCAACTCTAGTCATGTGCGGGGTGCAGCACATGCCCCCTGAATGCACTCGGTACCACGAGCCACTTGGTATGGGCTGCACAGCCTCACTGTACAGTCTCCCACCTTTCTAATACACCTTGAAAGCAGCCCCGTCGGCAAGGGGCTCAGATGCTTGCTGCCGGAGCGCCTCCAGGCTTGGGTCACTTTGTAGTGCTGCTGTGAATGCAGCACTGTCAGTTTCAGTCGGCTGGCTTATGTCACGGAGGCAATGTTGTTGTGTCGAGAAGCCATGTGGATGTACCGACTGAGGTCGAGACATCCACATGGCTTGAATGTGAATTTTCCCCTTAGGAGCTATCTTTGAGAGGTAGCTATGTTTGGAGAAATTATGATAGTCCCGTCATATGGAGTAAATAATCAGGGTCTGGATCATACTGGAGAATTAAAATGAATGCAAGACTTAATGCATGTTTTGGGACGAGCAACTTGGGCAATGAAATGTGGTGTGAGATTGTGGTAGATCTGCCTGGTTGCAAGGTATACATATATAATTTGAATAAAATATCCAAGAATATGTCGAAAGAAAGCATCTTAAATTAATTGAACTCTTTATTGCTATTGTGAGTTTGAAGAGGTCTTACTTTGGGCTGCCATTTGAGGAAGTATATGTAATTTGTGTCGCTCCAAGTCACTGTCGATCAAGGAAAGGTTTTTCCATTTGAAATCTATTTGAATGCTGGGGGAACTAAAACGGAGGCGGAGCAGACTTGCCTGTAAGTGTTTCCTACCCGGACGAGAATAACAGGAACGCATAATCATCTGCTTGTAGAGGGTGGAGCTGAGGGAAGTCCATTAAGGCTCAGCCTCCCTGACAGGAAGCCACGCCCTGATGAAGACCGGAAGTACCGGTCAAAACTAGTCGGCTCGCTGCACCGCTCCACCGACTCGGCCTGCCATCCAGCCCGTCTCTCTCTATGGGCATCTTGGAAGACATCTTGATTGATAGTGTCTCGGTAGCTCACGGCTGGGCATCCACCCCGTGAGAAGTGGTAACTGTAGTCCGGAGGAGCTAGTGCAGAGATGGGACTCCCACTAATGTGCACTGGATAATCAACAGGACAAGAAGTGCAAGCAATCCGCGGGGTATGGAAATTACATTGTATGCCACAGAAACAGCACGAATACAGGAGATTATGAAAGCCGCAAGAGAAGAGAGATGATGCATGCATATTCAAATTAAAAGGGGCCCCTGCATAGAGGGAACCTTCATCTGTTTTCTTCAATGGAGTGAAGCAGCCGAGAGACGTGAGTATAAGCAAGTTTGACATATATGCCTTGGACAGCTTTTTGCTTTGCACTGCTATGCAGACAGCTTCTCACATCGGTTGCTGGACTTGCTGACAAATATAGGTGCCTTAGCTTTTGGGATTTTAATCAATTAATTTTAATCAATTAGTTTTGGGATTATAATCAGTTTACCTACAGTTGAAGAATTATAGAATTGATGGACTCTTTTGCTTTGGGCCCGTGTGCATGCTAATGACTGGATGGTGTATTTGGGTATGACGGAGTGCTGCAGCTATTTACAACAGCGCTGTTGTTTTTAATGATGTGTCTAGGCACACTTTTAGGATTTGCTATGCCACAGAGAAACCATTAAACAAATCCTTTTTTCACGATAACCATGTCACGTATCAATTGATTGTAGGACAATTGTGGCAGTTGGGTTATATAAACCAAGTGGAATATAAGGTGAATTAGTGGGTGTCAAAACCTTTTCCCTCCCCCTATACCCTAATTGTACTCATGTCACATGAGATCAGCGGCTGAAAGCTTTTACTTCTGGGGTCAGCACAGGACGAGGAGTCCGGCACTGAGTCCATAACCCTTGCAGCACTCTGATGACTGCTAGCACAGGCACAGCATTAGCATTACAATCAGCAACATTTTCCACTACTAATGCCAGAAATATCAGCAGGACTGCCAGACATTATTTAAAGAGAAACCATAACCAACCGTAACCAATCAGTAGCTGATACCCTCT
The DNA here is from genome assembly GCF_040937935.1 of Hyperolius riggenbachi. NCBI lineage: Eukaryota > Metazoa > Chordata > Amphibia > Anura > Hyperoliidae > Hyperolius > Hyperolius riggenbachi. The sequence goes on along the minus strand of NC_090648.1, from coordinate 343,486,189 downwards.
TTCCCATGAGAAATCTATTCCTTCTTTCAAACATCGGGGGGGGGGGGGGGGGAGAGGGGGGGGTTCTGTATGGCTGATATAGTGATGAAACCCCTCCCACAGTGTGACGTCATGACCATGGTCCTGACAGTTTCCTGTCTGTAAACCTTGCCGCATTGTGGGAAGTAACAGCTGTTTCCAACTGCCAAAAATGCATCATCTCCTTCCATAGACATCACCTGCCAGCAGTAAAAATGTCACCATATGATAAATGTCAGAATGTAAATCAGGGAGAGGAAAGATTTTACAATGGGAAAACACTGACTAAATCATTTATAAATAATTATTGTACAAATTACACACTTTAGATCCTTTTTTTAAAAAGAAATACATTTGACAGCCACCATAACCATCTCATGTAAATTATGCTTAAAAACAAGAAGAGAATCGAGAGCCCAATATGGTGCAGTATTGTCAGGTAAAATGAAGAGTTCAATACAATTTTATGTATATATACTCACAAACACGGGTTACCCATAGGCAACCACTTTAAATGCAGTTGGGAAGCATTAGGACCTGACAGAGCCGGATTAAGGCCAAATGGGGCCCTAAGCAAAGTGGCAGATTTGGGCCCCCCTCTCTCACGCTCTCCCCCCCCCCCCACACACACACACACACAGTCACACGCATACACGACTAGTCTGGTTCCCTTTAAAAAAGCAGAAAAGTTGTTGCATATGCATGAACTCAAGTGATTAAAACTGGTAAAAGGGTTGCAGAAAAATATCTATACATATACATCTATATCAACAAGATTGGAGTCCTAAATGGTAGTCACGTTAGCCTGAAACACTCACACTGCGGTGTGCGGATCCCGCAGCACGGACAACACGGATAGGAATGTACTTGTCCCTCCGAGTGTTTCAGGCTAACGTGACTACCATTTAGGACTCCAATCTTGTTGATATAGATGTATATGTATAGATATTTTTCTACAACCCTTTTACCAGTTCTAATCACTCGAGTTCATGCATATGCAACAACTTTTCTGCTTTTTTAAAGGGAACCAGACCACTGGTGTATGCTTGTGAGTGTGGAGGAGTGGTGTGGCTTGTGATTGATATAGGGAATAGTCTTTAAATTGTGATATACCACAGATTCAGTTTATCCTGTAATTGTGTACAATAAAAATATTTAATCCGTAAAGGGAACTGTAGTAGGTGTTAATATTCATGCACTATCAGTGCCAGCGCACCTTATATTCTATATATATATATATATATATATATATATACAGAGAGAGAGAGAGAGAGAGAGAGAGAGAGAGAGAGAGAGAGAGAGAGAGAGAGAGAGAGAGAGAGAGAGAGAATATAAGGTGCGCTGGCACTGATAGTGCATGAATATTAACACCTACTACAGTTCCCTTTACAGATTAAATATTTTTATTGTACACAATTACAGGATAAAATATATATACATATATATATACATATACATATATATATATATATATATATATATATATATATATATATACATGTAAATAATGATCTATATTAATTTCCACATGATCTCCAGAGTCCAGGCTCTTCTCACTGACCTGGAGGCTGGACCTGCCTCAGCCTGCACTTAGCCGCTCTGACTTAGCGAGGAGGGAGGGGGAGAGCGAGGTGCAATGACGTCAGGACAGAGGACGTAACAACAGGGGACGCCGGCGCACGCTGATTCGCTCTCTCTCGCTGAGGACTGGACTGGAGAGCGTCTGATTGCCATGGTAACGGCGACGCTCAGCCAGCCAGCCTCAGTGTTTGTAGGCACAGCAGAGAGCGAACGGGAGGGCACGGGAGTCGGGACACCGGTAATTGTATCAGGCAGCAGCGCAGGGGGACGGACATCATGGGGACATTCATGCACTGATGCACACATTACACAGCGCGCAGCCAGCCAGCCCACAGCATATGAGGCTCAGAGAGGGGCCCTTTAGACACCGATGGGGCCCCAATCGGCTGCTTTAGGTGCCTGGTTGATGGTCCGGCCCTGGGACCTGACCCCACTCAGCTTAAGAAGTCGCTCTCTGTAGATAGTAGATGGGGATGCACCCCTCCACCCAGGGTGGACTAGAAGATCAGCAAAAGCTTGGTATACAGAGGCGCCAGACTAGAGTAAAATGCTTTAAAAACCGTGTAAAAGCAGAGGGGGATGTTAGGGTGGACTTACCTCCCTCTTACAAAAAAGAAAACTCACTCAAGTCTCGATAAAACAGAATTGACAAATAATTTTTTCAACTCCACAAATGCAACGCGTTTCGCGGGCGTGACCCCGCTTACTAAGGCAAAAATGGGAGCACAACTCAATGGGTCAAGCAGTAGGTTTGAGCGCCTCTGTGAGTTTTCTTTTTTGTAAAGCTGGCCACTAACGGTCCAATTTCTAGCGAAAAATCGTTCGAGCGATCAGAAATTCTGATCGGACGAAAAATCGTTCACTACACCATCAACTAACCAATCATTACTTCCTATCTATCACGACCACCAAGAAAATCCAAATTTTCGTTCGACGAAAATTCATTCGGGCGACATTTTTTTCACTCGTTCATAATTGATTGTGTCCACCAATGGAGATTATTTACAACCAATCCGATCAGAATTTCTGATCGCTCGAACGATTTTTCGCTAGAAATTGGACCATTAGTGGCCAGCTTAAGAGGGAGGTAAGTCCACCCTAACATCCCCCTCTGGTTTTACACGTTTTTTAAAGCATTTTACTCTACTCTGGCGCCTCTGTATACCGAGCTTTTGCTGATCTCATGTCAGGTGTCCTTAACACTGTTGAAATGCATAAACAAATAATAAATTACTGAAAAAATGATATCATAATGTAGAGCATGTTTCTCTATGTTTACCAGCCTCATTTTAACTTCTTAGATCTAGGATTGTAAACTATTCTCCATCAATTTATAACAGGCAATCAAGGAGGGATACCTAATGGAAGAAAAACTATGTGCAAATATTTTCCTTAAACACTTTCAAGGTCAATTGTTGCCAAGTGTTTTGGGTGAAACTTAAAGTGAACCTCTGGACTAAAAATCGACTCAGCAGCACTGAAAAGGCTTTGTGTTTCTTTAACAGTTTCACAGCATCAGAACTTTGTTTCTCTTATACAAGCCTCATTTTTAGCTGCACAGAAGAAAACTGCCCGGGCTTTTTTCCCCTGATGCTGTGCAAAGCATGATGGGATTGCTGATATTGCTGTTCTGGTTCTGCTGTTTTGGTGCAATTTATTTTTTTTTACATTTTGAATTTGACATTTGAAGCCTAGCGTGTGCAGCTGGGAGTGGTAATCAGGACACAGGACAGTTGGAACTGTGTCTCCTGGCTCTTGTCACCTCCTTTCAACCAAAAAGATGGCTGCCCCCATGACAAAGATGGCAGCCCCCATGAATCACAAACATTTGCCTGTTCTTGTAAAACAGGGTGGGTAAGAGATTATATTACCTATCTATTCTAATTAACATAACTAATGTAACTTGATGACAGTATGTTTGTTTAGGCTGAAGTTCCCCTTTAAGCAACAGTACAGGCCTCATGTCATCTTTTAGCAGCCTGTCATGCCAGATCACTAAACTGTATTGCTTACTGCTTCCTGCTTGTTCACTGCTTGTCATCCTTCTACAGGGGTCGAGACCTGCATGAACGCGGGTGGACGACGTCCACTTACTTTTATTGGAGAGTGGACGTCGTCCACCCCAGCACCCTGGAGGGGAGCAGCACAGTGGAGAGTAGCGTTGGGCAGAGCAGCGAGGAAGGGCGGATATCTCCCCCCCTTCCCTCACCTTGGGGCTCCTCTTCCTGGCTCTCCCCTCCAGAACGATTGCGGCGGTGGCTGTCAGCGGGCATCAGTGGGCGGGACTTACCTCCTCCTGTTCCGGCGAGTTGACGCTGTGCGTGCCACTAGTCTGGTCTAGTCAAGACTCTTGACTAGACCAGACTAGTGGCACGCACAGCGTCAACTCGCCGGAACGAGGAAGAGGTAAGTCCCGCCCACTGATGCCTGCTGCCAGCCACCGCCGTTGCAAATGTTCTGGAATCTGGAGGGGAGAGCCAGGAAGAGGAGCCCCAAGGTGAGGGAAGGGAGGGGGAGACGTCCGCCCTTCCCCGCTGCTCTGCCCAATGCTCCTTTCCACTGCGCTGCTCCCCTCCTGCTGGGGGGACACCTGGCTACCTATTCTGCAGATGCCTATAGACTGGCTATACACCTGTACACCTGGCTACATATACTGGGGACACCTATACACCTGGCTACAGATACTGGGCTCATATACACCTGGCTACATATACTGGGGACACCTATAAACCTAGCTACATATACTGGGGACACCTATGCACCTGGCTACATATACTGGGCACATATACACCTGGCTACATATACTGGGGACACCTATACACCTGGCTATACTGGGGACACCTATACACCTAGCTACATATACTGGGGCATCTATACATCTGGCTACATATACTGGGGGCACCTATACAACTGGCTACATATACTGGGGACACCTATACACCTGGTTACATATACAGGGGACACCTATACACCTTGCTGCATATACTGGGCACATATACACCTGGTTATACTGGGGGCACCTATACACCTGGCTATATATATTGGGGACACCTATACACCTGGCTACATATACTGGGGACACCTATACACCTAGCTACATATACTGCGGGCATCTATACACCTGGCTACATATACTGGGGCACCTATACACCTGGCTACATATACTGGGGACACATATACACCTGGCTACATATACTGGGGACACCTATACACCTGGCTATACTGGGGATACCTATACACCTAGCTACATATACTGGGGGCACCTATACACCTGGCTACATATACTGGGGGCACCTATACATCTGGCTACATATACTGGGTACACCTATACACCTTGCTACATATACTGGGCACATATACACCTGGTTATACTGGGGACACCTATACACCTGGCTATATATACTGGGGACACCTATACCCCTGGCTACATGTACTGGGGACACCTATACACATAGCTACATATACTGGGGGCATCTATACATCTGGCTACATATACTGGGGGCACCTATACACCTGGCTACATATACTGGGGACACCTATACACCTGGCTACATATACTGGGCACATATACACCTGGCTATACTGGGGGCACCTATACACCTGGCTACATATACTGGGGACACCTATACACCTGGCTACATATACTGGGGACACCTATATACCTGGTTACATATACTGGGGACACCTGGCTATACTGGGGACACCTATAGACCTAGCTACCTATTCTGGGGACCTCTATACACCTGGCCACCTATTCTGGGAATATCTATACACCTGGCCACCTATTGTGGGAATATCTATACACCTGGCCACCTATTGTGGGAATATCTATACACCTGGCCACCTATTGTGGGAATATCTATACACCTGGCCACCTATTCTGGGAATATCTATACACCTGGCCACCTATTCTGAGGACATCTCTACACCTGGCCACCTATCCTGGGGACAACTATACACATGACTACTTATACTGGGGACACCTATAGACCTGGCTAACTATACTGGGGGTACCTATTTTGGGGGAACTGCTGTCAGATCTGTATTTTTGGGGAACCGCTGATGCTAGATTATGTGTATCTTGGGGAACCGCTGCCAGATTGTGTATGTTGGGGGACCACTGCTGCCAGATTACATGTATTTTGGGTGTTAAGTGTATTTTGGGTGATCCACTGCCAGGTTTCGCGTATTTTGGGGAACTGCTTCCAGATTATGTGTATGTTGGGGGAACTGCTGCTGCCAGATTGTCTATTTTGGGGGAACCACTGCCATATTATCTGTATTTTGGAGGAACCTCTGCCAGATTGTGTATTTTTGGTCAAATGCTGTCAGATTACATCTACTTGTTGGGAATACACTACGACATAGCTCAAACTTCCCCTGGCAGACCTTTTATACCACTGCTAAGGCCATGTATATTTGGCCCAACCCATGACCACGCCCACGCTATGCTTAACCACGCCCATTTTGGGGCGGCACAGAGGTTTTTAGGGTGAGTCCACTCACTTCTTATTCCAGGACTAGACCCCTGTCCTTCTACTTCTTATCATGGAAGACAAACGCTACTCAGTCTTTGCAGAGCAACCTGTGTGTACAGCGAGACAACCTTTCATCAAAAATATTCACCAGCAATTGTTCTGAGTGACAACAACTGAGTTTCTGTACGAGTCGTAAAACAGGAAAGGAAACTCCGTGTGCCCCCCTTATCCTGCCATCCTTGACATTATTTCTATTGCTTCTTTGCTTGTTTCTTTGCTTCGTTTGGGAATTCTTAGGTTAGGGAAATGGGACCGTCTATGTTCCCAGATGGATTGGAGGGCAAAGGTTCTGAGAGCAGTTTTTGTGAACTGGAGTGGGGTCCTTTGAATCCCTTTACTAATTCATTTAATAGATCAGTTAGTGGCAATGTTGGAAGTTGCGGTATCTCCATTGTTTCATGCATCCAAGGTAAACAGACATTTTTCCTTTCCTGTACCAAGTATGGTGTCCGAAAATTATTTTGGAAATTGTCTTTTTCTTTCAGGGAATAATTCATATTTCCAATTCATGAGCACCTTAGATAAAAATAATTTCATATGGAAAAAGAATGACAATATTCAGTGTAGATTGAATGATTATGGTATGCAAATCTTTTTTCTTCTGGTAAACCTCCAGTTGCTGGCCCATGTTCTTTTAATGTTTGTTACAACATTTCATGGAGGTCATGAAGATAACGATCAAAGATAAGTCAATAAAATAGATGCCTATCAGATTTGGTGTACACAGGGCAGGGACACTATAAAAGTGTCATTGCTAAGTAAGGCATGTATTGTAAGTCAATCAGTGATAAGATTTGCAATCTCTGTGTGATCTGCAGATAAAGAGATGGTTTATTGGTCTCAATTTCAAGGTTTCTAAATGCTGTGAGATTGGTAAAGACACAGGAATTTTTTTTTATTTTTACTATTTTTTAATGAAATGCGTACTTGAGTTTCTTAGGTACACTACCCCACCCAGAAGCTAGTTGCCGAATTGTAATGCTGATTTGTTGATTATAATATGTTTGGGGCTTGATTAATTAAATTAACTTAAAGGGGCACTATGACAAAATTATATATATATATATTTACACAGTAAAATCACATGTTCCCAAGATAAATATACAGCTTTATTAAAGTAAAATAAAATCATCATTTACTTTTAATTCTGTAACCTTATTCATTGGGAAATTCACTTTCCGATGGAGTTTGTTAGAGTCCAGTCTCCTGCACAGGGGAAAACATGCAGCCGTTTATTGAAGAAGAAGAATTGCTCCTGTGGGGTTATTGGATCATGTTCATGATTTCTACAGCTTTCATGGGAGCTCCAGTTCAAATTCCACCCGTTGTAGTTAACTACACAGTCCCTACAGCAGCGTAGCACCTATAGGACCCCCTCAGGAGACTACATCTAGGCCCAGCCTCACATCTCCTAGAACCTGGTGATGCATGTTGTGCATGACAGACAGTGGCACATGTGCAATATGATTTCTGAGAAGGTGTATACCGAGTTGTGATATATGAAGTCTGTCCATGGCTTGGCCTGTAAGTCTCCTGATGGGGTTCTGTAGGTACTATGCTGCCATATGGACAGTATAGCTAACTACAATGTGTGGCATTTGAACTGGTGCTCCTCTGGGAGCTGTAGAAATTAATGACACACTTTTATACTGTTTCTGTTTCAAAATTTTTATTAGTAGCAAAAAAGTTTCTGTACCGTGTTAGCCAAACAAATTATATAGGTAGAAAAAAAACAACGTTTTGTAAGAAATAAACTATTCTTCAGCCTACATCTGGAAATATGCCTGAAGAAGGGGACTAGATCCCAGAAAGCTTGCATCATTTAACTCTATTAGTTAGCCATTAAAAGGTATTATTTCTTACAAAACGTTGTTTTTTTTCTACCTATAAAATTTTTATTAAAAGTTTTTCATTTAACATTGTATAAAGTTGGTGCAAGAAAAACCTGCTTATCACAACAGTTAAGTCAGGATACAACATTGAGTAGCTTATAATACAGCTGAGTTCACAACGTGTCTATCTTCTGCTAAACTCATTTATTCTGTTGATATTGTCCTGACTCTATTCTGAAGAATGGGCCAAGGCCCTAACATGAAGCACACAAAGCACATACAGGAGTGGGTGTGAAAGGAAAGAGCTAGAGGTGGGAAGAGTAGTGGAGGGGGAGGAGGGGGGGGAGGGGATAGATAAGGGGGTTCGAGGGCCCTGCTCCAATTCGCAGGACAGTAAACATTACGGGTAAAACAATTTTCCTAGACACTAGGTAGAGGCCGAGGTAATGTAATGATTCCATGTGTCCCATATTTTATGATATTTTGCTACTTTGTCTTCCAAAACCCCGGCCATCTGTTCCTGTACCATATAGGCTGATACTCTGTTTTTCAGTTCTTCAAAAGAAACAAATTGGGTTTTTCAGGCTTTTGCTATTGTTTGCGAGGCTGCCACAAAGATAAAATGGGCTAGTGCATTTTGATGTTTCGTAAGGGATTCCACTTTATAATGCAAAAGAGCAGACCATGGGTCTCTGGTAACTGCTTTGTTGAATAAGGCTTGTAGCATCCTGTATATACGGGACCAAAATCTGGATATCATTGGGCATGTCCAAAAGATATGGCAGCCCCGAAAACAAAATCCTGGATTTGTTTCGGAGACATGTCGGAGTCTGGCTGGAACCCAATACCATCTTTGCATTACTTTGTAAGATGATTCTACTAAAGCTAAGTTTAGAGATAGTTTGGACGTGGTGGCCCAGATCAACTCCCATTCCTCCTTCGATTTTGTCCCTCTGAGATCAGTCTCCCATTTTTTTAACATACTTGTGCTGAAATGACCTTGGTGGGTCATTTAGTATAGCATATAGAGTTGAGATGCCCCCCCTAGCAAAGGGTTCTAGGGCACAGAGTCTCTCAAATCTGGTGAGAACAATCGGTAATTGGGTTTGTGATGGGAAAAGAGATTTCAACCAATGTTTTAATTGAAGATAACTGAATTTTTCTTGAGGTGGAATTTGGTATTTGTCTCTTAAATCTTCCCATGATAATAATCCAGTACTATTAGTGAGTGACTTTATCTGCTCTAGACCCTGGTCTCTCCACCACTTAAAACCTCTTGGGTTTTTGTAGGCTGGAAGGAACAGGGGGTTGTCTATGAAGGATAAGAGTGGTAAAGTTGGAGACATTAAATTTTGGGAGTACCTGACCGTATCCCACACCGAGAGACAGTGGCGCATCACTGCACTTAGGCCTGCAGGGCGGAACTGCTTAGGCAGCCATATGGGTGTTTGAATTGATTGAGGAGCGGCTGCAGGTATATCAAACAGGGTCCATGCTGGCATGCTGGATCCTTTATACAGATTAAGAAAATGATTTAGTTGGGCCGCCTTATAGTAGTTGGAGAGATTAAGAGCTCCCAATCCCCCTTCCCTTTTGTGTACATATAGCGTGCTCTTACACACTCTCGGAGAGGCGTTATCCCAAATAAATCTATTGAGTTTGTTCTGCAACATTCTGAGGAAGTGAGGGGGGATTCGGACAGGCAACAATCTAAAATAATATAAAAGTTTAGGGAGGAGCGTCATTTTAATGGAGTTTATCCGACCCAACCAAGACAGACCATAGGAGGACCATTGAGTCAGGGAGCGAGTGATTAATTTGGCCAATGGATAGTAGTTATGTTGGAACAGTGTGTCATATGAAGAGGTAAGATTAATTCCCAAATACTCCAGGCTAGGATCTGCCCTCTCAAAGTGGTTTTGGGATTTTAGTGTTTGGCAAATTTCTGGCGGTAAAGTAATGTTAAGCATTTTGGACTTGCTGGCGTTTATCTGCAGTCCCGAGATTGAGGAAAATTTGGATATAAGGGACATTAGTGCTGGGATTGTGGATTGTGGCTGTGTGATAAAGAGTAACAGATCATCTGCGAAGAGGTTCAGTTTATGCTGTACCTCTGCTAATTCTACCCCTTTTATATCCTCTTGCTGACGGAGGGCAGCTGCCAGGGGTTCTATGGCCATAATAAAAATAATGGGCGATAGGGGGCAGCCCTGACGGGTGCCTCTATGGATTTGAATCGGGGAAGACGCAGAGCCTGCATAATGAATGTTAGCAGATGGGTTAGAGTATAAGGTTTTAATCCAGGTGGTGAAGGAACCCCCTAGACCTCATTTGCCCAGCACCGCATATAAATAGTCCCAAGAAAGTTGATCAAAAGCCTTATAGATATCAAGCGACAAATAAAGGCCAGGGATTTTTCGCGTTTGTATTAGTTCGGTTATCTGAATTGCACGTAAGGTAGCGTCTGATGCTTGACGCCCAGGCACAAAGCCTGATTGGTCCTTATGTATTATATCGGCAAGAAATCTGTTAACTCGAGTGGCCAAGAGTTTCCCCAGTAGTTTATGATCTATGTTCAGTAAAGATATGGGTCTGAACTGTTGCCGCTCTAGAGGCTCCTGATCTGTCTTTGGGATCATAACTATGTCTGCTTGTAGTGAGCAGGGGTGCTGGGTTTGGCCTGTTTTATAGGCGTTAAAGAGAGGGGCAAGAAGCGGGCTCAAAGCCGACGCAATTTTTTTATAAAACAGGCCTGAAAACCCATCTGGTCCCGGGGTTTTGGAAGTCTTAAGGGTTTTGATTGCCAAATTTACTTCTTCTGGTGTTATGTCACTGTTTAATTGGTCTATAAAGTCTGCAGGGACCTGGGGGAGAACTATGGAATCTAAAAAGGATCTAGTTTCCCCTGTGGGAGGAGGGTTTGGGGAGGAGTACAGGTTGCTTAAGAAATTTTGAAAGCCTTGCGTAATCTTTTGCAGATCTAAAGTAGTTTGCCCTGTGGGTAGGCGGACTGACAACGTGGGAGGTTTATACATTCTATGCTTTAATTTGTTGGCTAGTAAAGTGCTACATTTGTTAGCCTATCTATAATATCGATTTTTCTGCCATCGCAGCTGCTTTTCCGCATTGTCAGTGAGCCTAAGATCGAGCTGAGTGCGTAGGAGATCCCTATCTCTCTTCTGAGAAGCAGTGGGGTTTTTCTTCCAAGCTGCCTCAGCTTTCTCCAAGCTAGTAGTGAGGTCAAGTATCTCTTTCTGTCTTTGCTTTTTCTTAAATGAGGCTAGACCTATAATTCGTCCTCTCACTGTCACTTTTAGGGCCTCCCAGAGCGTAATGGGGGACGTAACTGACCCGCCATTCTCCTTCATGTATTCCTCTAGATAGGTTCGGATTTTATCTAGGGAGTCTGGGTCCGAAAGCAACGAGTCGTTCATGCGCCATCTATAAAATGATTTCCGTGGGGCCAAAGATGAAAGGTTAATTAGAAGGGAACTGTGATCAGACCAGGTAACTGTAAGGATTTTAGCTCTGGTTATGTTGGGGAGAAGTTGCTGATGCAGGAAAAAGTGGTCTATTCGGCAAAAGCTATTGTGTGAATTGGAATAGAATGTAAAATCTTTGGCAGTGGGGTTAAACTCTCTCCAAGCGTCTAAAAGGTTTTGTGAACGGAATAAGACATTAATTGCTGAAGGGTTTGGAGCTCCGACAGGTTTGGGTAAAGTAGGTTGACTAGTAGGCTTTGATCTATCTAGGGTCTCATCCAATACTGCGTTAGTGTCGCCACAGAGTATGAGAGTACCTGTGCTATGTTGGTTTATTACTTGTACTAGGTGGGAGAGGAAACGCTCCTGGAAGTTAGCTCGAAACATGTTAGCATTTTGATGCATGTGCCTACTTTTATACTGGATACGTCCTAAGTAAAGATATACACCTGGAATCCTGGACTGGTGCGGACCTCTTTGAAGTATACTGTACATACTGTAGGCAGCAGAATTCAGCACACTGCAGCTAGCGTGCCAAAAATATGAGGATCACGTTGTGCGGCGTGCTTATCGCGCCGCACCGAAAAATGGGTGGGCCATGGACCAGAATATAGGTGTGGTAACGGGTGGAGACAAATTTACATGAACCTAGCAATGGTGGGACATTAGATTATGACGGTGGTGGCGAACCTTTTGGAGGCCGAGTGCCCAAACTGCAACCCAAAAGTCACTTATCTATCGCAAAGTGGCAACAGCAATTTAAACTAAATACTGTACAAAAGTTTTAACTCATACATGAACATTATGGAAAATCCAAGTTGAAAATAAACTGTGAAGATAAACAATTTCATCCATCCTACGCCTGAAAAATGTATTCAATTTTTTAGAACCTCCCAGTTTTATTTTCTGTTTTAAAAAGCCAAAAAAGTAGGTTTAACCACTTAACATCTCAGTCGTTTTCAGCTTATGCATCCGAGCAATGTTCACCTCCCATTCATTAGCCTATAACTTTATCACTACTTATCACAATGAACTGATCTATATCTTGTTTTTTCCGCCACCAATTCGGCTTTCTTTGGGGGGTACATTTTGCTAAGAGCCACTTTACTGTAAATGCATTTTAACAGGAAGAATAAGAAAAAAAAATGAAAAAATTCATTATTTGTCAGTTTTCGGCCATTATAGTTTTAAAAAAATACATGCCTCCATAATTAAAACCCACGTATTGTTATTGCCCATTTGTCACGGTTATTTCACCATTTAAATTATGTCCCTATCACAATGTATCGCGACAATATTTTATTTGGAAATAAAAGAGCATTTTTTCCGTTTTGCATACATCACTATTTACAAGCTTATAAAAAAAAATAGAGAGAAATATTTCATCTTTACATAGATATTTAAAAAGTTTAGACCCTTAGGTAAATATTTATGTTTTTTTTTTTTTTTATAGTAATGTTTTTTTTGTTTTTTTTTTATTAAACATTTTATGTGGGCATTTTTGGGAGGGTGGGATATAAAAGTGTTTTATTTGGGGAAATATTGGTGTATTGTAATGTTTTTGGGAATTTACTTGTAGTTTTACTTTTTGGCCACAAGATCTCGATATTTTTTTACATGACGTCACTCTAAGCGTACAATGTACGCTTAGAGAGACACAGCTTCAGAAAGAGCGAAGCTTCCGAGAGAAGCTGTCGCTTTTTCAGCGGGGGAGAGGAATCAATGATCGGGCTCCATAGCCCGATAAATTGATTCCGTGGCTACCGACTCCGCGGCCGGGAGTGCGCGTGCACGCGCGCGATCGGCCGCGGGAGCGCGCGGGAGCGCGCCTGTCCTCCTTGACGTTTTTATACGTCAAGGAGGACAAAGTGGTTAATGCTATTGTCTCATATGATAAGGATTCAGCTTTTCCCATAGTCTCGCAGTTAGCAATCATGTGACCCCCAACAAGACAAATTCAGCAATCATGAGGCCCCCAACAAATCATGAGGCTCTCAACAAGACAAATTCAGCAATCATGAGGCCTCCAACAAATCATGAGGCCCCCAACAAGACAAATTCAGCAATCATGAGGCCTCCAACAAATCATGAGGCCCCCAACAAGACAAATTCAGTAATCTTGAGCCCCCCAACAAATCATAAGGCTCCCAACAAGACAAATTCAGCAGTCATGAGGCACATAAATAGACAGCATTTCACATAAATAGGCAGAATGCCCCCTTAATATGGTAGCCCCCCAAGTTAGGTAGTGAGTGACAGGGACCCCCAGGTTAGCTAGTGAGTGACAGGCGCCTCCAGTTAGGTAGTGAGTGACAGGGACCCCGATAGTGAGTGACAGGGAGCCCCTTTAGGTAGTGAGTGAGTCACAGGGAGCCCCTTTAGGAAGTGAGTGAGTCACAGGGAGCCCCATTAGACAGTGTGTGAGTGCCAGGGAGCCCCATTAGGCAGTGAGTGAGCGCCAGGGAGGCCCTTTAGGCAGTGAGTGAGTGACAGGGAGGCCCTTTAGGCAGTGAGTGAGTGACAGGGAGGCCCTTTAGGTAGTGAGTGAGTGCCAGGGAGCCCCTTTAGGTAGTGAGTGACAGGGAGACCCTTTAGGCAGTGAGTTAGTGACAGGGAGTCCCTTTAGGTAGTGAGTGAGTCACAGGGAGCCCCTTTAGGAAGTGAGTGAGTGACAGGGAGCCCCATTAGGCAGTGAGTGAGTGACAGGATGCCCCATTAGGTAGTGAGTGAGTGCCAGGGAGCCCCTTTAGGTAGTGAGTGAGTGACAGGGAGCCCCATTAGGGAGTGAGTGAGTGAGTGACAGGGAGCCCCATTAGGTAGTGAGTGAGTGCCAGGGAGCCCTTTAGGTAGTGAGTGAGTGCCAGGGAGCCCCTTTAGGCAGTGAGTGAGTGACAGGGAGCCCCTTTAGGTAGTGAGTGAGTGCCAGGGAGCCCCTTTAGGTAGTGAGTGAGTGACAGGGAGTCCCTTTAGGTACAATACAATACAATACAATAACATTTGTAAAGCGCTTTTCTCCCATAGGACTCAAAGCGCATTGAGTGAGTCACAGGGAGCCCCTTTAGGAAGTGAGTGAGTGACAGGGAGCCCCATTAGGCAGTGAGTGAGTACCAGGGAGCCCCTTTAGGTAGTGAGTGCCAGGGAGCCCCTTTAGGTAGTGAGTGCCAGGGAGCCCCTTTAGGTAGTGAGTGAGTGCCAGGGAGCCCCTTTAGGTAGTGAGTGAGTGCCAGGGAGCCCCTTTAGGTAGTGAGTGAGTGACAGGGAGGCCTCCCCTCTAGCCGCCGCCGCTCCCCCCTTACCTTGCACTGCAGACAGTGTGTCACTCAGACCTCAGGATCAGCGGCGACCCGACCAGTAGTACGAGCGGGCGCCGGACGCACCCGCTCTATATGCGGAAGTGATGCACGATTTGTCGCCAGCTCGCCGCCTGATCGAGGTCTGAGTGACGCGGCGGCGGCGGCGGCTGGAGGGAGCCGCTGACAGAGGGGGTAGCGGCCAGGCGGAGATCCGTGGCACCCCAGGACAGATTGGGGGCACGTGCCCCCCCAAAATAGGACTAGCGACGCCCCTGCTTTTGACTAAACAACATAATAAACAATTCTTCTGAACAACAGAGGTTCTACTGCCTTAAAAAGGATCAATAGCATGCACAACCTATTTACAGTTTTAAAGCAGTAGTTGCTATATCTAGGACAAAAAGGTGCCTAAGAAGATAAAAGGATCCATAAGATAAAAACTAAGTAATAACAGGCCTTTATCTTGCAGGTAAGTATGGCTTCTTGTCTGGTGCCAGTTAGCGTTCCATTTAGTGTAGAATAAAGTACTAGAAACTCAAGACCTAAAACAAAAGCAAAAAGGCCCTGACCATTTTAAACACAAAATCTGGCGATACCCCATTTTCACCCTGGGTCTGACATTCTCAAAGGAGAGCATGAAGGATCACGTCGTCTCGAGGTGGTGCGGCGAGCCTTAACCGTTTCCCATAAAGGTGCTGAGCGTGCAGATGTTGTGCTGCGAGCAGGGGACCCGGCTGGTAGGCATAGGTGCAGTGCTTCAAGTTTTTGTTGGGCCTCTTCAAGAGATGCTACAGACACTTGCTTATCACGATAAGTGAAAAACAGTTTGAAGGGGAACCCCCATTTGTATTTAATTTTGTGTGCCATCAGGATCTGCAAAATTGGCTTCATTGCTCTTCTTCTCTGAATTGTGGCTGGGGCCAAGTCAGTAAAGATCTGATAAGAGTGTCCTTGAAAGGTTAAATTATCCTTATCTCTTGCTGCACGCAGTAGGGCCTCTTTAGTGTTGTAAAAGGTAGGTTTTACTAGTATGTCCCGGGGTGGGCCGTTAGGTTTCAGCTGAGTGAGGGCTCTGTGAATCCGGTCAAATTCCAACCGTTCTATCGGGATGGTGGGATCTAATTCCTGAAACAGGGCTGTGATGGTAGAAGTTAGATCAGTTACCGATTCAGGGATCCCACGGATCCGGAGGTTGACCCGCCTGGCCCTGTTCTCAAAGTCCTCCAGTTTAAGTTGGTTCAACTGCGTGTCTGATTGCACTGTCTCTATATCCTTTTCGTGTGCGTCCAGGACCACTGTAACGTTGTCCATTCTCTGCTCTAGTGCATTCGTTCTGGCCCCGAGCTCTCTTATCTCCCTTTTGAGCTGGTGGGTTATACGGGCCGAGGCCTCGTCTAGCTTCCGTTGTAAAATCAGCTCAAATTGCTCTAACAGGATCTTATCCCTGTCCGCTATACCCCCAGTACCTTGTACGATTGTCGCAGTTTGCTGCTGCTGTTCCTGTGCTGTCAGCGACGTGGATGCTGAGCACTTTTATACTGTTTAAACAAGATTTAAAACTCAACTTTTATTAAAATTCCAATAAAATGATAGACTTTTACTAACACTTGCTATAATAGCATTCTGAGAGAAGACCAAGGATCTGAAATCCCTTATATTCATTTCTAATATTGGGGATTCATACTCCTGCCCAGACTAGATTAACCTCCTCGGCGTTCTATTGAGATCGCCAGGGAGGCTGCGGGAGGGTTTTTTTTTAATTAAAAAAAACTATTTCATGCAGCCAACTGAAAGTTGGCTGCATGAAAGCCCACTAGAGGGCGCTCCGGAGGCGTTCTTCCGATCGCCTCCGGCGCCCATAATAAACAAGGAAGGCCGCAATGAGCGGCCTTCCTTGTTTTGCTTAGATCGTCGCCATGGCGACGAGCGGAGTGACGTCATGGACGTCAGCCGACGTCCTGACGTCAGCCGCCTCCGATCCAGCCCTTAGCGCTGGCCGGAACTTTTTGTTCCGGCTGCGCAGGGCTCAGGCGGCTAGGGGGGCCCTCTTTCGCCGCTGCTCGCGGCGAATCGCCGCAGAGCGGCGGCGATCAGGCAGCACACGCGGCTGGCAAAGTGCCGGCTGCGTGTGCTGCACTTTATTTGATAAAAATCGGCCCAGCAGGGCCTGAGCGGCAGCCTCCGGCGGTGATGGACGAGCTGAGCTCGTCCATACCGCTCAGGAGGTTAACCACTTCAGCCTTCATTCGTTTTCACTTTATGCATCCGAGCAATGTTCACCTCCCATTCATTAGCCTATAACTTTATCACTACTTATCACAAAGAACTGATCTATATCTTGTTTTTTCCACCACCAATTAGGCTTTCTTTGGGGGGTACATTTTGGTAAGAGCCACTTTACTATAAATGCATTTTAACAGGAAGAATAAGAAAAAAACTGAAAAAAATCATTATTTCTCAGTATTCGGCCATTATAGTTTTAAAATAATACATGCCTCCATAATTAAAACCCACGTATTGTATTTGCCCATTGATCCCGGTTATAACACCATTTAAATTATGTCCCTATCACAATGTATGGCGACAATATTTTATTTGGAAATAAAAGTGCATTTTTTCCGTTTTGCATCCATCACTATTTACAAGCTTATAATAAAAAAAATTGAAATATTTCATCTTTACATAGATATTTAAAAAGTTAAGTAAGGTAAATATTTATGTGTTTGTTTGTTTTTTATTATTGTAATTTTTTTTTTATTATTATACATTTTATTTGGGTATTTTAGGAGGGTGGGATGTAAAAAGTATTTTTTTTAAATGTAAATATATGTTTTTTTTTTGTTTTTTTTTTTGTATGTAGCTGTAGTTTTACTTTTTGGCCACAAGATGGCAGCCATGAGTTTATTTACATGACGTCACTTCTAAGCGGAACACGTACGCTTAGAGGGACGTTGGGAGACATAAGAGTCAGAAAAAGCGAAGCTTCCGAGAGAAGCTGTCGCTTTTTCTGCGGGGGAGAGGAATCAGTAATCGGGCACCATAGCCCGATTCACTGATTGTCTGGCTAATGAACCGCGGGTCGGGAGCACGCGTGCACGCACGTGATCAGCCACGGGAGCGCACGCACACGCACATGGCCTCCTGGACGTAGCTAGTACGTCCAGGAGGCGAAAGTAGTTAATGATTATATGTGCTACAACATCACCTCACCACAATCCAACATGTTTCACCCCATAACAGTAGGGGCTTCATCATGGGTACATAAAAAGGTGCATAAGTGATTAGTGCTGTACAATAAAGTGCATCATCAATCAAAGAAAACTAAAAATCAGAGGAGTGTCATAGCCTCAAAGCTATATTGACAGGCTAACCTTTCCTGTGCCTCTGCTTCTCCTCTATAAACCATGTATTGGGTGGGTACGGCTTCTAGCATCACCTGCCGCATGCAGATCACCAAGAGGGTCCTTAAATCTGGTCCAAATTATATTACCCCCTTCCATATTATTATCGGGGGTTCATCCAGTTCACCACTAAGGGGTTTTACCCTTATGGACCCGAGCAATTTTCACCTTTCAGTGTTTCTCCAATTTATTTGCCAATAACTTATTTTCACACATAAATGATCTATATCTTGTTTTTTTTTCACCACAAATTGGACTTTCTTTGGGTGGTACATTTTACATAAGAATTAATTTCATATGCATTTTAACCACTTTACATCTTGCATACAGTATATTCACATCATTGCAAGTGACTCCTGAAAGCCACCCGACATGAATATAAGTTGCTTTAATTTAATGAGCACAGCAGGCGTGCTAGCATGCTCCTGGGCTCATTAACCCCCCACCCCCTAACTACACTACATAGGCATCCCTTCCCGGGGCTCTGATCCCAAATCGCCTATAATAACCCCCCTCCATGCTGCGATCGGGCAGCATGGAGCAGTACAAAGTAACAATCTTTACCTGACCTTGTTCCTGCGGCAATTGTGATCCTCTCCCTGCAGTCCTGCTGTCAGCCTCACTATGCTGAATGATTAGGGTCCCGGCTTGATGACGTCATCAAGCCGGGACCCGATCTGTTCAGCATAGTGAGGCTGACAGCGGTAGTGCAGGGAGGAGTTTGTGATTGCCGATGCAACAAGGCCAGGTGAGAAATTGTTACTTCCCTGTGCAAGGGGGGGGGGGGGGGGACACCTGGCATTTGGGGGTAAGAAGGGCATCTTAAAGGGCCAACACCTGGCTATCCATGGGGAGGTTTGAATGAAAGGGCACACATTTGACTATCAATGGGGGAGGGATAAAGGGGCACACACCTGGCAATGAACAGGGGTAGGGGGGTAATAAAAAAACCCACATCTGGCTGACTATGGGGGAGCGGGGGATAAACATGCACGTCTGGCTTATTGAGCCGGGGGGGGGGGGGGGGGGTTTACAGAGGCTAACTGGGGGTGGGAAGGAATGCACCTTTATTTCAAAATAATATATTGTTGCCATACATTGTACTAGGATCATACTTTAATCACTGTAATAACCAGGACAAGCGGGCAAGTCAAATGTGTGGGGTTACAGTAGCACTTATTATTTTCAAACTAGTATGGCTGAAAACTGAGAAATAATTACTTTTTTCATTTTTTCCCCTTATTACCTTTAAATCCATACAAAATGAAATATTTCTTAGCAAAAAGTACCACCCAAAGAAAGCCTAATTGGTGGCGAAAAAAAACAAGGTTTAGATCATTTATGTGTGATAAGTTGTGATAAAGTTATTGGCTAATGAATGGGAGGAGTGTGAAATGTAGAAAATTGCACTGATTTTTACTGATTTTTAAGGGGGAAAACCCCAGAGTAGGGAAGTGGTTAATAGGAATGATAGGGAAAAAAAATAAAACATTCATTATTTATCAGATTTCAGCTATTACAGTTTTAAAATAAAATGTGCAATTGTTGATAAAACCCACACATTTTATTTGCCCATTTGTCTCAGTTATTACAACATTTAAATGATGTTCCTAGTACAATTTATGATGAAAATATTTTATTTAGAAGTAAAGGTGTATTTTTTTTTTTTAGTTTCGTGTTTCTTTATACCATATCACTAATTACAAGCCCTTATTTGAAAAATAACAGTAATATACCCTCATGACATACATATTAAAAAAATTACATCCCTAAGGTAACTATTTTTGTTTTGTTCTTTTTATTTTTGTTTTTTTTACACCACCCCCTTTCCCATAGTTATTTTGGTAACTATGGGAAGGGGGGTGGTGATAGGGAGGTAATAACTTATGGGGGATTTTGTATTATTATTTATTTAGAGTGGACCTGAACTCTTGCACAGGACAGACAGAAGGAAAACATAGAGAAATGCACCTTGCATGTATTTAGAGAGTTTAGCCTGTTTAATTCCCCCTCATTTGTGTCTAATCACAAGTTGTAATTTGATCTCTCCCCTGTGTCACATGACTGCCACGGCAGAGATGGCAGATAAGCTCATTTGAAAGCACAGGCTGTTAACAATATGTCTGCTTCCAGGAATCAGGAAGTAGAAACTGTGCCGATTTATTTTAGGATTTCAGAT
Organism: Hyperolius riggenbachi; assembly: GCF_040937935.1. Lineage (NCBI taxonomy): Eukaryota > Metazoa > Chordata > Amphibia > Anura > Hyperoliidae > Hyperolius > Hyperolius riggenbachi. Next base: position 343,465,865 of record NC_090648.1, on the reverse strand, counting down.
GTAACAAATAATTATTTTTTTTGTCTAAGGGCCCGTTCACATCTAAAGTGGCAAAACGCCGTTTTGCGGGAGTTATTTTCCCGCGATTAACGCAGGAAAATCACTGGACACTGCGGCAGTTTTGGGGCGATCGCGATTAGCGTGCTATGCAAATCGCGAATCGTCGGCAAACCACTGCATGTAACACGTTTGCGGTTAACGCTAACTGCAAACGCGGCAGTGAGAACACTGCCATGTGTTACATGCTAGCGGTTTGCCTTGATCGGGAATCGCGCGATTCCCGCTCAAGTGAGAACAGGCCCTAAAGGTTATTATGCTGTTTATATTTTAGAGCTGAGAGGACATTCTGAGTTTAGGTTCGCTTCTTAAATATATATACGTGTAATTTTATTTTTTGACCACTAGATGTCTCCCCAATTATTCCTGTGTACTGTGAACAGTGTTTTTACTTTCACTTTCAGAATGACCTCCGGCATCTCTCTGATGCTGTTGATCATTTATTACAGGCATTGTAATTGGCTTTTGGAATACCTGTTCCCATTCACAGATCAATGTCCTATCATGTGGCAAGAATGTGCACAGGAGCGCATGACTGGCGATTGCGGCAGAGTACATACGCCCCTGGAGCTAAGATTAAGTCTCAAGAGGTGTAGATATACTGAACCTGGTACGGTAACAGATTAAACTGAATCCATTATCCAGTTTCTTGGGCTATGTATTCAGCCTATCATAATGTGCCACATAAGGCCAGCCTCATCACCTAGCAACCTATCAAAGGCAGGGGCGGTGAATGAAAGAGGCGGAATCACTCTGTGGTTGACCGGGATCCACCACCGCCAACCACCCTTGAATATAGGTCCACCGCCAGTTTAACTTTTGCTCTTCTTTAGAAGTAGTTAATTGTTTGTTAGTTATAATATATTTAAAAAAAATTGTGAGCATCCCTATTGTACCTTTTATTATAGTTCCTTTGCCATCTATGATATCCCCCTGTGCGGGGTGTAACATGATGTTCTTCTGGTTGACACTTTAAAAAAAAACTTTTGAAAACTAAAAGTGAGCAAATAACCAACAGGTTGCAAAGATTGTGTAGAAGCTGAACACGAGCTCCAAACCAGGGGTAAACTACAATCCCACAAATAAAAGGAAGGAATAGCTGTGTCTCACTGCATATCCATATACTCACATTGCACTGTGGCATCAATGTCAGTTCTCACAGTTAGGGCACCACTGGGCTATCTAACTTTTGTTAAATAAGTTCTGTATCTGTCATTTGCTATAGAGTCTATAGAGCTGCCATATGTATATTTTGTGTTATTTTAATTGTAAAATACGGTATAGCTTGTACTTTCATTTAGTTTTTTTCATTATATTTTTACAGGAAAACCTCAGTTCGAATGATGACTTTGTCTACCTGACAACTCTGGCCACAAGTCACGTTCAGATATTGGTGGAATTTACAAAGAAAATTCCAGGTATCAATTTTTACTTTAAAACAATCAATACATCATATTTACCTAGCCCTATGCACATGCTAAATACATAACAACCCAAATGTATCCTTTGCTTGGATATTTTTAGTTGAATTTTAACATAGACACTAGTAACACGGTAACACTAACACGGTACAGAAACATTTTTTACTACTAACATAGACACTAGTAAATAACAATAACTAAATAACACAACCGATTTGGAATTTTATGATATTTGTCATTCCATAGGTCATATTTAGAGTTGTCATTGTGTGAACCATTCATGCCCATGTAGCTATTGTCATGCTGCTATATAGGACGAATTTCTACTCGGGTAACGTTAAAAGTATGTTCTAAAAGGGAAACTAATTTAATTTTCATTTGATTTAATGAGGAATAGTTTGAATTTAAAGGGATTTTTTGTACAAACAAAAATGTATTACGCAATGCAACCATATTACTTTTGCAAAGCAATCAATGTTCAAAATACATACTGTATTTTCAAAAGTTTCCCCAAAACAACCCTTTCCCCAGTAATTGCAAGACCTGCAAATTATCCACCCCTACACACACCTTCACACATACTGCTTTTATATTACCTCTAACAAACCAACACCCCCCGCCCACCACCACAACTACCACAATGTTTTTGAGCACCAGACAGTGAAGCATAACCAGGTGACAACCTGCCATACAATTGGACAGCAGTGCAACCTAATGCAGAAATGGATTGGAAGCCAGCGAATTACTTCTTGCTGGCTTCCATGTGGAAACATGGTGCCAGCACTGCTGCCTCATCTAATGCATTTTGTGTGTGGAGGGCCGGGAAAAAAGCCTCAGGGGGCAGCATTCGGCCCACGGGCCTTAGTTTGAGGACCACTAGTTTATACGTTTACAAGCTGATGTTTTAGGCTTTTATTTGTATTAAATATATATTATCAAATATTATATTTTTGGTACTTTTTCAATTGTAAAATGCTAAAAAGTTATTTTAAAGAGAAAAATTACAACATTTGTAAACCTACCCCATATGACTCAAAGAAAGTAAACTTTTACCATATAACTTTTTAAGGCTTGCCAGTATTTTATAACATAGGCTTAGGCCCGGTTCACATTAGCGGTTGTTTGCCAAACGGACCGGATGACCTGACCGGATCCGGACCGGATCCGGATCGGAACCGTACGGTTCTGATCCGGATCCGATCCGGATCCGGTCAGGTTGCATCAGGTGGTAATCAGGATGCGATCCGGATCCGTTTGGCAAAGTTAACGTAAAAAAAAAAAAAAATGTTGGGGTCTGGGAGGTCAGCAGAAGGGGGACCTGTGGAATCAGGCCCTCTGCTGTTTAGCACTCACCTCCACCTCCAACATGCTGCCAACATCCTGCCAACACCTCCAGCTTGTGCTGCTCCACTCCAAAATGCTTGCCCATGTGTCCCCAGCCAATATCGCCGCAAAAATCCGCATAGGAAGTGGGGTAGAACATCCGGATTTCTCAGCCAGTGTGTTGTGCGGCCTCCGGTTCCCATTTGTTTGTATTGGCCGGATGGTGCAGTCCGGCTCCGCCCCGGATACGGCTGCCGGAGGGGCCGGATGAAAAAATAGCGCATGTTGGAACGGAGGCCGGAGTCCGGATCCGGCCCGGATCCGGTCCGGCTCCGGTTCTGCAGAACGGACCCATGTGAACGGACGCATAGGCTTTAATTGCTATGCCGTGCGTCCGTTCCGTCCGTTCTGCAGGCGGTGCGGCTCCGGCACGGCGATTCCGGAGGGCCACCGCAAGTGTGAACCGGGCCTTAATGGCCTATATGCATTAACGTTTTCACCTGAGATTTCTCCTAGTAGATAATTTTTTGTCTTCTCTTTCAAATAACTTTTCAACATTTTGCAATTGAAAATGTACCAAAAAGAAGTTGAAAAAGTACTATAAAAATTATTTGCGTATTTTCTTGCTCTCTGAGGGTTTAAAGGGCATTTTATTCACAAGCGTTGTGACAATATAAACCCAGGAGAAAAAGTTAATTACAAATAGCCCCATTGTATGAAGTGTCTGAGTGTAAACAGTTTCTGAACCACTCTTATCAACCAGATTATTTCTTGTTATTAGGACAAATTTGAAAAACACGTAAGGGGAGTGCTGATTAGCTAAGAGAGGAACAGAAAATGTTGTACAGTAATTTTAAATGTACAATAGCATCTGTGTTTGTTGTAAACATCCAGTCTTGTGCAGGAATTCTTCCTCTTTGTTTTAATTCTTCTGCAGTTTATTAAGACAACCTAATGATAGTTCCTTTAGTAAATCAACACCGAAATGTTGACAAATGTCCATCTTTTATTTAGGCTTTCAGACATTAGATCATGAAGATCAGATTGCCTTGCTGAAAGGCTCTGCAGTTGAAGCCATGTTTCTGCGCTCTGCTGAACTCTTTAACAAGAAGCTGCTTGATAGCTATACGGACATCCTTGAGGAGCGAATTCGCAATTCTGGTAAAGACAGACTTCTCTATTCCTCATTCAATATTAAAGCGGACCTGAACTCAGAACTTTCTCTCTGCTCTAAAAGATAAGCAACAGCATAACATTTAAAGAAAAACATTTCCTTGTTACAGCTGATATAAATGCTGCAATAACTCTGCAATGTGTCCACTTCCTGATTTCATGGAAGCAGACATAGGGTTAACATCCTGTGTTTACAAATTAGCTGCTCTGCCAGGGCAGTCAGCTGACACAGTGGAGAGATAAAATTACAGCTGTGATTAGTCAGAGATGAAGGCCCTGGGGGGGATCCACAAATGTGCCACAGGCAGTCATCAGGTATTCTTTCTCTTTCCTTATTCACTCTATCCTCTCATCTCTTGTACACTCTTTTCTTCAAAGGCGCTAACCGTGCAGCAACCATAGATCAAGTGCATATTCTAAAAGAGGTCTTGATATCGTATTTATTATGTTGCTTGCTACTCAGCCATTTATATTTCTAACATTTGATGAGAATTATATATGATTTAGATTGAGAGTGCAGTTTAATCAATTGTTGTATTAGATAAAAGCCTGTTTCATGATTAGCACTATACAGCTGCTGTGGACGATTGTGTTTTGATATGTAATTCTTAGTTGGACCCCCTTGTTGCTATGCTATGGGAGTTTTAATTGTTCTTAATTAATTTTTTTCTGTATGTCTTCAATAATTGTGTAGCTTTATTTGGTCGTAAAGTATTTTATCCTCTATACAGAGTCCTCTATACAGATGCTCTTTTCTTTGTTCATGGATGCTCTCATGCATCATCTGTTGAGGCACTTATTATGGTGTTGTTGTAAAGACTCATTCAGTTTTAGTTCTCTAGTCAGAGATAAAGGGGAATTAAACAGGCTAAACTCTCTAAATACATACAGGGTGCATTTCTCTATGTTTTCCTTCTGTCCTGTGCAAAAGTTCAGGTCCACTTTGAGATCCAGCAGGTCTGTTTGATCATGCCTCAACTACTACATCAAGGAATCTGTTTTGTCTCCCAGCTTATGTAATATCATTGTCTTCTGTGTTGGTTTGCTTGTATTATATAGATTGTCATCTGTGATGCGCGCACCTCATTTTGCATATTAATAAACTTGCATCTGCATCTCAGATGTTTTCAAATTAAAATGTTTTAATATGCTGCAAATTAATCTAATTACAGATTGAAAGATAGAACACTGAATAACAATTAATTACGTTCATTTTAAAAATGAAATTATTATTTTCAGTTAACTACAACCACATTTACAAAAAGCTGGTATCTGTTGTAAAATGTGTTTAAAAACAAAAATGTGACGATTGGCAGATCATGTATACCCCTATATCTAACTAAAAATAGAGCAAAGAAAACAGCACCTTTTAAAACTGAGAAATATTATTATATCTAGAAAAACATATGCTTATTTATGGCAAGTTTCTGGGATATGTTTTTTTTTTTGCTTTCAAAGATTTTATTGAGGCAGTGAAAGAAACATTCCAGAACAATGGAACACAATTTGAAAATTACATCATGGCATGAGACAGCGTTATCTTGATAATTCAATATTGTAATAGTACAAGGTATCTTATACCACAAGGAAAATAGGAAAACATCATGAAGTAACTGAGAGGTCTAGAGGTTGTGAGGTTAAAGGGATTAGAGTTGGGCCGAACCTCCGATTTTAGGTTCGCGAACCGGGTTCGCGAACTTTCGCGGAAGGTTCGGTTCGCGTTAAAGTTCGCGAACCGCAATAGACTTCAATGGGGATGCGAACTTTGAAAAAAAAAAAAAATTATGCTGGCCACAAAAGTGATGGAAAAGATGTTTCAAGGGGTCTAACACCTGGAGGGGGGCATGGCGGAGTGGGATACACGCCAAAAGTCACCGGGAAAAATCTGGATTTGACGCAAAGCAGCGTTTTAAGGGCAGAAATCACATTGAATGCTAAATGACAGGCCTAAAGTGCTTTAAAACATCTTGCATGTGTATACATCAATCAGGGAGTGTAATTAAGGTACTGCTTCACACTGACACACCAAACTCCACTGAACAGAACAGGTATGCAGTGGCGGGTTCACTGAACAGAACAGGTATGCAGTGGCGGGTCCACTGAACAGGTATACAGTGGCGGGTCCACTGAACAGAACAGGTATGCAGTGGTGGGTTCACAGAACAGGTATGCAGTGGCAGGATCAATGAACAGGTATGCAGTGGCAGGATCACTGAACAGGTATGCAGTGGCAGGATCAATGAACAGGTATGCAGTGGCAGGATCAATGAACAGGTATGCAGTGGCAGGATCAATGAACAGGTATGCAGTGGCAGGATCAATGAACAGGTATGCAGTGGCAGGATCAATGAACAGGTATGCAGTGGCAGGATCAATGAACAGGTATGCAGTGGCAGGATCACTGAACAGGTATGCAGTGGCAGGATCAATGAACAGGTATGCAGTGGCAGGATCAATGAACAGGTATGCAGTGGCAGGATCAATGAACAGGTATGCAGTGGCAGGATCAATGAACAGGTATGCAGCCAGGGACAAGTTAAGCCTAACTAATCTTTCCCTATGAGAGACTGCAGCAGCTCGCCCTACTCTAACTAATGCAGGCACACGAGTGGCCACGGCCGCCGCTGCCTGCCTATATAAGGGGGGGTGGGGCTCCAGGGGCTAGTGTAGCCTAATTGGCTACACTGGGCCTGCTGACTGTGATGTAGAGGGTCAAAGTTGACCCTCAGTGCATTATGGGGCGAACCGCAATGGGGCGAACTTTTCCGCAATAAAGTTCGCGTGCGGTACCCGCACGCGAACCACCTAGGTTCGCGCGAACCAGGTTCGCCGGCGAACCGTTCGGCCCAACTCTAAAAGGGATATGTTTTTTTTACTGCATCCCAACTTCTGTACATAAATGTCTGGAAAATAGCTGCTGTTTTGAAAGTGAAATGTTGTGACCTGCTTGCCTGACATACAGTCTCAGTTGCTCAATAGTATAGGGTCTCCTGTGTGGTATTTTTTATTTTTTTTAAAAATGTAAATTTTAGTTAAATGTATGCCCTGATAAAAGGTTTTACAAAAACAAGAAAAAAGTTGCTATTTTTTTTAGATGTGAACATTTTTGATCAATGAGGTGTGGAATTTCACAGACATTGATAAAATGCTACAAAGTACCTGAAACAGGAACCCACGTCACAAGATTGCGGAAATGATCGCTCGTTGCTGAAAAAAAAAAATCGCCGGTCATCGGAAAAAAATTGTCACAGAAATCATCATTGAAATCGCGTAGTAGGTTTGGGCCTATAGATTAAAGGTGCCCATACACTGGCAAATGGTAAGTAGATTCAGACATCAGATCCCTCTCTGATCGAAAATGATCATAGAGGAATATATTGCTGTCAGTGTAGTGCACACAGATTACCAATAGATTTCTACCTGCCAGGTCTCCCCATGTATTGTGAATCCCCTCCCCATACATTGTGATCCCCCTCCCCCATGTATTGTGTACTTGCCACAGGCCCGGGGAGTACATATTTTACATAGCCCTTCATTCATTGAGAAATTGAACGCCTGCTGCTGCTGCTCACCCGATCGAGCCCTTTCAAGCGAGATATTTCCACCATGGCAGATCTATCAAAATAACGATCTGGCATACACGTTGTGGCATCAATCTCTGCCAGATTGGTCATTATGGTTGAATCGGCCAGTTATTTATTACACAAATCGAGTGATGCATGGATACCCTAAAGCTCTGTAAGGCAAAAACAAACACATATCCTAATTTCTTGTGTATTATTGTTTCCCCCCATATACCATCACCCTCAGCCCATCAAACTATCTCAAACAAAATCACTGATCTGCCATACAGTATTTCAAATTTGTGTAAGTTAAGTTCAAAAGAGTTGAACTTACCTGGGGCTTCTAATGGTCCCCCGTAGAGGTCCTGTGCCCGCGCAGCCACTCATTGATGCTCCAGTCCCCGCCTCCGGTTCATTTCTGGAATTTGCAACTTTAAAGTCGAAAAGCCACTATGCAGCCACGCCCTCACTCCCGCTGACATCACCGGGAGTGTACTGCACGGGCCCAGTACTGTCTGCGCAGTACGCTCCCGGTGACATCAGCTGGAGCAAGGACGCAGCCACACAGGTGCAGTGGTTTTTCCAGCTTTAAGTAGAAAATTCCGGAAGTGACCCAGAGGCGGGGACCAAAGCATCGGTGACTGGCTGCGCGGGCACAGGATATCTGCGTAGGACTGTTAGAAATCCTAGGTAAGTTCAACTATTTTTCCCCCCTAGCCCCCTACAATAGTCTTTTAAGCATGTACAATGCTCCCTTAGCATTCTCCCACCCACTACCTGTGCCTTACCACCGACACAGTAGCGGACTGGAATTAAATACGCTTCTCGAAGCAACCTGCCATCACCCCTAACTGATTGTACTTTGTCCCTGCACCCTGGCCAGACTCCAGCAGCACACTGGAAAAATGCATACGGCCGCTTAATGTATACTTCCGAATGTATATTTGTGTACATACATTTCCTCTTTTCTTGAGTGCAATATGTTTTTGAGTACGATGTTTTTTACTGCCATGTCCCTACTGTATTGTAATGCTCTTCCCTGCTTTCTGCCTATGCACCTCTTGGAGCTATGTATTGTGCCAAACCCAATTCTGAGCACGACCCAGTCATGCTTGGCGAAATAAAACTATTCTGATTCTGATTCTGATGCAAACTATCAGTATTACATGATCTAAATGAAAGAGAAATACTACTCTATGAAACATTTCTGTTGAATGATCTGGTGAGGTGATGACAGTTTGTGACAAGACTATATACTATGTACAGAGCTGCTGAAGATGTCAGCGCTATAAAAATAATAATATTAATAGTGCAGTAGAATCCCTTTATAGTTAATTCCAAGGGAACAGGAAATGTAGTGTACTTTATCAGAAGTTTACTATATCAGAATAGGTCATACAATGTATATTTATATAGGTGCAGTTGCTGGGACCTGAGGCCAGAGTTTACTATTTCTAGATGTTTATTATATCAGAGTTTACTGTAACAAAATTCTACTGGTAATAAATATTATTTTTACAACACTTTGCGCTCTCTTTGAACTTTACAAGAAAAACACTATCAAAGCATGAACATGCTGCCATCTTGTGGGAGAAAGCTGTACTTCACTAACTCTGAAACATACAGTGCTGCCCATAATTATTCATACCCCTGGCAAATTTTGACTTAAAGTCATTACTTCTATTCAACCAGAAAGTAATTGTTTGATAGGAAATTACATAGGTGTCTCCCAAAATATAATAATAGAATGTACAAGAGGCATTATTGTGGAAAAAAAAAATTCACAGTTTTTGTTTACATTTGAGCAAAAAGTGTCCAGTTCAAAATGATTCATACCCTTCACAAACTGTCACAGTCTGTGGGGAAATCCAAAGTTCTATACCATTCCAAATAGTTCAAGCTGTTCTAAAGCATTCTAATTACCCTGATTAATAGGAAACAGCTGTTTTAATCAACTCAAATGGTGAAAAACAGCAGCTCTCTGCAGTTGGTTTGTTGACAGTCATGGCTAAGACAAAGGAGCTCAGTGAGGACCTGGGGCTGCACATTGTGGCTGCTCACAAGTCAGGAAAGAGCTACAAGGCCATTTCTAAATGTTTTCAAGTTCCAGTGGCTACAGTGCAAAGTATTATTAAAAATACAAGATGTTCTGCACTGTGGAAAATCTCAGAGGCCGTGGTCAGAAGCCAAAAGTCACACCTGTGCTGGCCAGGAGGATAGTGAGAGAGGTGATAAAGAATCCAAGGATCACCACCAAGGCCATCCTGGTGAATCTGGTTGTGATTCTGCTGGTGGCAATGTCTCAAGGCAGGCAATTCAACGTACACTGCACATTGCTGGGTTCCACTGATGCAGAACAAGGTCGACACTATTTCTCCAGATAAGGCACACAAAAGTTCGCTTGGCCTTTGCAAATGCTCATCTGGACAAAGAAGAAGACTTCTGATCTTCTGTGAAACAAAAATTGAATTGTTTGGTCACATTGATGTTTGGCGTAACAAAGGAGAAGCCTTCAACCCAAAGAACACCATCCCCACTGTCAAACCTGGTGGTAGGAAACTAATGCTTTGGGGTTGTTTTTTCAGCCAATTGACCAGGGAACCTAATCACAGTAAATGGCACCATGAAAAAAGAGTAATACATGAGGATTCTCAACGACAATATCAGGCAGACTGCAGAGAAACTTGGCCTTGGGCACCAGTGGACATTTCAGCATGACTATGACCAAAAACACACAGCAAAAGTGGTGAAGAAATGGTTAGCAGACAACAACATTAACGTTTTGGAGTGGCCCAGCCAGACCCCTGACTTGAATCCAATTGAGAATCTGTTGAGGGTGTGATGGCAGGAAGACCCTCCTAACTGAAAGGAGCTCATTGCTAAAGATGAATGGACATGCAAAAAGCTGGACTGCAATTATAGGAAGCATTTAATTGCTGTAATAGCTAATAAAGGCTTTTCTATTGATTATTGAGAAGGGTATGAATAATTTTGGACTGGAGATTTTTTGCTCAAATGTAAATAAAAGCTGAGAAATGTTATTTTCCACAATAATTCCTCTTGTCCATCGCCTTATTATCTTTTGGGAGACACTATGTCCCGTCAAAAAATTACTTGCTGGTTGAATAAAAGTAACTTTAAGTCAAAATTTGCTTGGTGTATGAATAATTATGGGCAGAACTGTATCTGACCTGAAGCTGATCTTAAAAAAAAAAAATAATAACTGTTACAGCAAGAGAGCCCCCATTAGCTTTATCCACAAATATTATTTAAATACTTATTTTTATTCTTAATATTCCTCCATTCTCCCTCCAATCAATTGCTTGAGAAAAAAATGCATGCTATGGAAAAGAGCACATTGACTATCATTACCATGCATTTCAATGTGTGAGAAAAATGCACAGATTTGTATCATGTGGAAGGTGGCCCTAAAGGGCCTATTCACACTTAAAAAGCGCAAAACGTCTTGTGTGTGAGATTTAACCCGCGATTAGCGTAGTAAAAAACATGTACGGCAATTGGATCGGTCTTTGAGAACCTATCACAGTTCCTGGACTACAAATTGAGACCGATAGTAGAGGCCTTACCATCTTTTTTGCTTGACACAACACATGTATTGAATAGATTACAAGAAGTGGAGTGGGAAGACAGGTTCCAATTGGCAAGTGTGGATGTAACCTCCCTATATAGTAGGATTCATCATACAGATGGTCTAGCAGCAGTGAGATCTTTTCTGCCAGTATTACAAGAAAGCCCCGAGGTGGTTGGATTCATCATGGCTGGCCTGGAGGCGGTCCTGACCGGGAACTCCTTCCTCTTCGACGGCCAGTGGTACCATCAGGAGGTGGGTACTGCGATGGGGACCCCTGTGGCCCCCACGTTTGCAAACCTCTTCATGGGGCGCTGGGAGTTGGATCAGGTTTTTTCCGGGAGGGGAGGAGTCGCCGCTCGGGTCCGCCTCTGGGCCAGATATATTGATGATATCCTGATCATCTGGGAGGGGGAACAGACAGATTTTGAGAACTGGGTCTCAACACTCAACCGAAATGATGTCAACCTCCACCTAACTTCAACGTGGGGGGGGGCACCAGTTGGATTTTCTAGATTTAAGAATTGAGATAGTGGATAACAAGATTACCACAAGAACATTTAGAAAAAACACAGCCTCTGAGATGGTCCTACATGACGAAAGTTTCCATCCGGAAAAACTTAAGAATAGCCTACCGTATAGCCAGATGTTGCGGATGAAACGTAACAACTCTGAGGAACGAGAGGGAATTAGACAAATTACTGAGGTGAGGGGCCGGTTTGCACAGAGAGGGTATAAAGAACAGACATTGAGATCTGCAGTGAATCGTGTACATGAAGTGCAAAGATCAACTCTCTTGCAACCGAGTATAAAAAAGAGAAGGAACTGTTTTTTCATGCATTTTTCACATTCACCACTGGGTGATCTGATAGCGAACTCGGTGAAGAAGAATTGGAGTATATTGCAAACAGACCCCCTACTACAGGATAAATGTGGGGAGTTACCTTGCATTTCCTTTAAAAGATGTAAAAACATTAAGGATGATCTGGTTAGGAGTGAATTCCACACACCGCAAGAGAGAACCTGGCTAAATAGGTCCAAAGTGGTGGGCATGTACCCCTGCACAAAATGTTTTTTCTGTAAATTTGTGAAGCGTGGGGACAGCTTCACACATATGGGTAAAATGTACAGAAGTAAATATTTTTTCAACTGCTCCACTGAAATGACTGTTTATGCAGTAGTGTGTCCATGCAATTTCATCTATGTAGGAAAAACTACAAGGGCCATGAAGGAAAGATTTTCGGAGCATCATAAATCAATTAGGAATGGGAGGGGGGTCAAAAGGCTAATCAACCATGTTAGGGAACAGCACAACTCAGATGCGGACTGCTTGAGGTTCTTTGGGATTGACAAGATAGTACCAAGTGTCAGAGGAGGTGTAGACTTGGAACGATTGCTCCTCCAAATTGAAAGTAGATGGATCATGAGATTGCAAACAGAGGGGCCGATGGGCTTCAATGATAAATTAGATATGGCAGTGTTTCTGTAAATTGTTGGAGGTTGCATAATGATAATTGAGACTCGGAGTGGTGTCACCACTCTAGTAGGTCTCACCTTGAGGCAACCCATTGTGGATAAACGTTTGTGAATCATTATGTATATATTGTGTCTCTAATGTATGTGGCAAATTTGTTGTACGTAGCACAATGATAAGGGTGGATCTGAGGGTACAGTGTGATCTGACCCGGGTTATCTACCAAGTTTGAGTCTACAACTGGCGGACTTTATCAATCCTACTATACTGGGGCCTCCCACCTGTTTTCTTTCCTCAATGTAGTGATTAACGGGTAGTGCAATGAAAAGCAGTGACATAATCTTGGTGGGGTACCACTCCCAGATTGGTCACGTTTTGAGACTACCTGAGAATTAACTTTTATATGGACAGATGTATTGTTATAGAGTGTTAGATGAACTGTTTAGCTGCATAGTTTCACACAATGATTCTTTCTATGACTATGATTGTTTTAACAGTAATTCAGTGGAATAATTGTAAATTGTTCCAATGTTATTGGCATATGTATGTCTCTAGTGGAGAGTGTGGCTGTATCGTGGTGCTAGCTTCATTTATTTCCCCATATTTTCCCCTGACCAAGCAGCCACTGTCTTTCCGAAATGTTGTGTGTAATTCCAACACTAGATGGCAGCAGCCCTCACTAACTCCCCACTCCCAGAGGTAACGTGATGCACGTCTTCACATATGGAGTCATTGGGGCACGCCGCTGGAGCGCAATGCGCACCAACGCTGAAGGCAGCCGGATTTCCGGCCTGACACGGATGCGGCCACGTCATAGGGTATGTGGGCTGGCGGCGCCGCGTATCCACTCAGGATTGGCCAGGCCAGTGATAGTAATTTAGGACAGGTGAGTCCGCAATGTACGGGTGAGTGGGGGACAGGTGATTGGAGGACAGGGCATATGGGGCGGGCGCAGGAGAAGCGCACCTGGGGGGTGTGGGGCTGGCATGATAGTATATAGCCTGACTCTCCACGAGAAGGGGGTGTTCGGTCTCGAGAAAGCCCTAAGTGGGGGCGAAACGGCCGTCGACTCATCCTCTGCACCTCTATATCCACCCTTGTGTCTGATAAGTATATTTTTATACTATGTGTACAGTTTTTTCAATTTTTTAATGATGTTGGATTAAATGGTATTTTTTTTTTTTTCAACAATAAACTTTTATTGAAAAACTCATACATACAACGTGTTACAGTAAGCAAAAGTTTTCATTTCCTGATTTTGGTATCAGTCATTTATCAACTACATAGGTGAAGTCCATTCTACAAGTAGTTATATGTCATTGTCATAACTGTGATTGCTATGGTGCATATATATATAAATGAGCCAAAAACGTCCAACAATTTCCAGTTCCGGTGGTCAATAATGCTCACATAGGCCCTCAGGGGGAGAGAAAGTAGTTAGTGCCATAATTTACTTATATAAGGCGTTCTTACACTACTCTTACAAGAATCTATCCACCCAGGGCGACCATATCTTGTCAAACCGATCCTCCTCATCATATAACGAGGCTGTTATCTTCTCCATCCAGTAGTATTCATTAATTTTGTGCATAAGGGCAGTTTTTGATAGGGAATTAAATGGTATTTTTTAAAGTGATGGTGAGCTGCTCCTGGAATCTTTACCTCTCTTTTTTTGAAAAACAATGAATGATCTATGCAATTACATCTGGTTGATGCACCACCAGCGTTGAAGTTATTACAGTGGACTTTATCGTGTGCACTCGCCACGCTCTGATCTTACCTAAAGAAGTAGTAAAATCACTGTACACTTCTGTGATTCAGAGCAATCGCGATCATCGCTTTATTACGCACTGTACCATGATCGCTCCAGATTTGCGGCAAAAATGCTGCTGGTAGCGCGTTTTGCGACGGTAATTTCAGCAGTGAGACCACTGCCATAGGTTAGGATTGCACTAGCGCTTTAAAAAGTGCTAGCGCTTCAGTGATTAGTGGGAATCACCTGCTAATTGCCCTATTGTGAATGAGCCCTAAGGCTGAATTCACACTGTATGGATTCACACTTTTAAATGGATAAGTTTGTTATGTTTGGTATCAGTTTTTCATCTGGTTCCCGCTTGTTACCTGCCCCAGTCCATTTGGATCCTCTGTGCCCTCGGCCCCATCAGAAGCATCAGGCTCCTATTGGTTTGCAGAAGATCAATGGGAGTCCTCCTTGATCACCAGGGAGGGACAATTCCCATTGGTCTACTGCAACCCAAAGGGAGCCTGATGCTTTAGCTGGGGCTCTGGGAAATACCGGCATTTCTTCCATGGCAGTGGACTTGAATGGACATTGCTGCGGAGGACCTGAATGGGCAGTGGCAGGTGAGTATCTAGTGAAATGTATGTGGCAAGCAGCCTAGTGAGAAAGGACACTGTCCTTTGTCATAGGCTAGCGTTGCCTTTGTTGCAATCCATCATTATCTGCTTTGCTTGCTTTGCACAAGATCTGTTTGCATCCATTTGGATCCGTTCAATTTTGATAAACGGAGCGTTTTTATGTGCAGTGTGAAAAAAAAATGATACTAAATGTGTGAAAAAAAATGATACTAAATGTTTATTTATTATAATACAAAAGGCTTGTGTGTACATACTGTTATTGAATCAGTCATTCTATGACTTACATATGGACTCATGTTTTCCGTGATATAACTCAGTGTGACTAAGTAAAGGAGGCCGGATCCAGTGCCCCGGACCTGACAATGTTTCCAGCAGACAAGAAGGAGTTTAGTTTTTCAAAATATTTCATTCAACTGCAAGGCAATGAGAGATGGTTTAGTGTTAATTCTTGCACATTTAAGTAGCAGTAACACCTGCTGTAATTAGCACTAAGTTCATCAAATTAAATAATTAATGACATTAGTAGTTTATCTCATCTTGACTGGATACTATCATTACTCCTGTAAATGATTCTCCAGGATAAAATGAACAAATACTAATGCCTGGTACACACTTTCACTTATGATTGGCCAATCACTGACCAACTTTACTACCTCTATGTAGTATGAGGGCAACAAGTTTTGGACTCATAATTACATTGTGGGAGTGCTGAAGGCATACTCATAATACAATGAGAAATTTCACCACTTTTTTTTCTGTGAATGTAGGATATTGCACCCACGGACTGACGTTTCAGGGCCCGTTTCCACTGTTGCGACGCGATTTCGCCGGCATTCCGACGCTTGTAAAAACGCATGCGGATGCGCTTCCGCATGCGTTTTTACCCGCGATTTCGCGTGCGATTTCGCATGGCAGGGTGCCATGCGAAATTAACCATGACACTGCCAGGGCAAAATCACATTGAAAAAGGTGCGAAATCGCGGGTAAAAACGCATGTAACAAACGCATGCGTTTTTACTATTAAATACATTAGCGGCGATTCGCACGGATTCCCGACGCAGGCGAATTCTGTGGGTCCCGGCGTGCAGATTTGGCCCGCCGCCAAATCGCTCCCGCATGACGCACATGTGGAAACAGCCCCGGCCACTTCAGTGTAACAAGCGAATCCGCATCTCGTCGCCGCATGCGGATTCGCTATGGTGGAAACGAGCCCTGAATCTTTCGTAAAGCTGGACTTAATCTCCTTGGCGGTTATCATGAGTCAGGCTCGGGGTAGAAAAAACAAGCCAGAAGCCGTAACCCCGAGCGTGGTAGCCGCCAGCAGGACTGTGCAGAGCATAGCAAGCAGTGGGCATTTTCACTCACCTCCCAGGGGATCCAGACGCCGGTAGCCATTCTCCTTCCTGTCCTCTGAGCCTCTGCATCCCTCGGATGAGATCGCTGTTTGTCGTCATGACGACAATCTCATTACAGGGTCACAGCGCCACCCGGAGAACGGAGGGAGACCTGCTGCACTGGATCTCAGGGGGGTGAGTCTCTGCTGAGGCTGATGCAGATCTTTTTTCCAAGTTTTAGGGTCTAAAAGCCTGCACAAAAATTGCACCACTTTTAGACCATAAAATCTGGAAAGAATCATAACGCCAGGGGGGGCTAAACCAAATAAAAATTTCAAACCCAAGTAATAGCCAGCTTCCCATGAGAGCCCCCTGTAACAGACATAAACCCACGACAGACCCCAGCAACAGACATCCCACCACAACTGAAAACACCCCATAACAGACCCCAAAAAGACAACAACACACGACAGTCCCCTGAAACACACTCAGACACAAAAACAAACACACACACTCCCTCTCCCTAATCTCCATCTCTATCCAGCACACCTAAACTCCATACCTCCCAACTTTTTGAGATGAGAAAGAGGGACACTTAAGCCACGCCCCTGCCACACCCCACATCATGCCCCCGTCACGCCCCTAGTCACGCTTACCATAAAGATTTCATAAGAAAAATTATGTTGTTTTATAATTCAAACCACACTGGTCCTTTCTATCCTGGTTAATTTTCCTTCATATTAACATTTTAAAATGAGTAATATATCAATTTAGAGTCAAACACATTTTTTTAGTAGAGAATATATATATTTACATAGAAAGAGGGACAAAGTCCTGAAAGAGGGACAAATGGGGAGGAAAGAGGGACAGGGCTACCAAAGAGGTACTGTCCCTCCGAAAGAGGGACAGTTGGGAGCTATGAAACTCTGTTTCACCCAAACTGCACTTCCAGCAAATCATAGATCAGGAAGAGCGGTGTTTTCTCTGAGGCCCATGTCACTGATGAAGGAGAGAAGTGAACGGGTACATCATACCAGTAACCAGTGACTTCCTCTTTCCTGTCTAGTCAGGCTGGTTCTGGCATTTTCTGCATGTAAGGGCAATGTGCAGCACCACATGCTACATATGAAGCTTCCCCTGCAGCCAGGTGGAATCGACTGAACTCCTCTAGAGAGCCTGCAATAAAGCTGAAAATTGGGAGCTTCCATGTATGGTCCTAGAGTATAGCAAGCATGGCATGTGTTCTGTGCCCCCAACTATCTGCGGTACAGGGCACATGCCATCAGTGACATGCCCTTCACATGACTGTTTGTATGTACTCCATGGCAGAGATGGGATCAGGTGGAGAAATGTTTGGTTCAGGTTTGCTTTGATTTAAACAAATCCTCTCTATGACGACTATAGAAAACTGAGAGATAGAGTTTTTGGATTAATAAATTAATAATGCTTTATGCCTTATTCCAGGTATACCACAAGACTATGTTAACCCAATGTTCAATTTCTACAAAAGTCTTGGGGAAATGAACATGACTGAACATGAGTATGCTCTTCTAACTGCAGTTGTGATTCTTACACCAGGTAAGTTATCAGAAAATATACTTTTAGTGGCAGTATTAGAATGGGTACAGGCTGCACCGAATATCACCATCAGGGGGGTTACAACATAATGTCTGTCAGTAAATTAATAATCAACAACAGGGCTATTTCTGATTTGTTCAGTACTGCCCTGCATGTGATACTACCTCTGCTGCTATTTTGCATAACGTATGGAAGGTTCAGCCCCAGCCCTCCTAGGTGCTTGTCCTAAGTGAGCTTGGACCACATATCTTCCTCCACTTCTGCTGGTTCTTACACCTATTTGCTAGGCAGCGTGTTTACAACACCAATTTTGGAGAACTAGGACTGGCAGAAAAGCCATTATCCCAACTCTCCAACATATAGAGAGAAGACATCTTCTGCACTTTTTAGAGTACACAGCCGTGCCATGAGCTGTCCCTCAGTTCAAAGTTAAATCTCTACCATAGTCACAGTCTAATGTCCATAGCCAAGGTTGGTGGCAGTGAATTACCTTATCAGCATGGTTTCAGGATGTGCTAGAAAACCAGTGTGCCCAAGGTATACCCTCATAAACACATAGAGACAATACAAATTCATGCAGATAGTTCCAGATTAGTTCCATGGAAAGGGACATGAGTTACCACAACGGGGGACACCAGCCCAACTCATGTCACTGTATTCTCTTATCCTGGTAAAGTATCTATCAAAAGTATTGCCTCAAATGGCAGTATTAACCCTTTCCACTCTGAGTTCTTTCCTAAAGGGAGTCGTTTCTGCTCGGAGTTTTTTTTTACAGAAATGCGCTCTCCCTCTTACTCTCTCTCCCATTTTAACATGGAATGTAACACAGTAACATGGTATATCTTATTTTAAAGAACACATTATAACGTTTAATTTGATACCGTATTTGGACAGTTTGGCATCTTCTATTGGCTGGTACTGGTAGCAGAGGAGAAAGCCAAGGTATGGTAAATTGAAAAACCGTTTCCTGGGTGTAATCCTGGCCTGCGTGAGCAAGTTTCGCAATAATAGGTGGTTTTATGTCTGCCACCCGGTGTATTACTGTCTCTACACACAACGCAATCTTTAGTATTTCGATTGGGCATATTATCAATAAATTACTGGCTACTATTTACACTCTCCCCCAGTCCATTCCATACGATGCCATTGCATTTCTAAAGAAAGGAATCTGCAGAAAGGATTCATGAATTAATAAAAATTAAGAAAAATAAATAAATTGCAAACATTTTAAAAGACAGATGCAATGAAATTTCATGGCATCTGTCACTTCCTGGTGCGCCGATCGCGCACTTCCGGTTTTCGGCTAGGGGAGTACGGAGAGCGTGGGCATGTAGTTTTACATGCCCACTAAGGTAGGGAGAGAGATCAGGCATTGCGGGGTGTCCTGGTGCGCCGCAAACCGCCGCTGCGCTTATGTCCTGCCTAGCGGGACGTACGAGTGCAACGCAGAATTCGCGATGTCCCGCTATGCAAAGGGTTAAATGAGGTTGTCTGTTTGCATTTTGGTTATCATCTGTCTTCTATACCTATAAAAAGCTTCTGGATTAGAAACCACCTGAAGCGTTAATCAGCATTACGTTATCCGTTGGTATCCGTTGTTTGCTGATGTCCACTGGCATCCAGTTGAGGGCCACAAGAGGGACAGGTGCTGTTACCAATCAAACATATGAGAGCTACATTAAAGATAATAATCAAGTGTTGTCTCCACTTCACATATCCTAGTCCAGTGTTTCTCAACATTTTATTGGTATGTACCCATTTTAAAAACCTGTACCCACCAAGTACCCCCTAGAATAGTAAACATTATTACAAGTACCCCTTGACAAATATATATTTAAACGTAGTACATGATAATTGGTTCTAAACCATTTCCAAGCATTTGCTATTGTTTTTAATTAGCTAAAACACTAATTTGGTATTGTTTTAAATAAGATTTATCATTTTCTAAAACTATACATTTGTTATTCTTGGTTAAGTATATCAAGCCCGAGTACCCCCTGAAACCATCAGAAGTACCCCTTGGGGTACGCGTACCACACGTTGTCTACTGGTATCAGCACCTATTCCTGGCCCTCCACTGAATTTCAATAGACATTAATGGACAACAAACAGCAACCAACCACAGAGAATTTAACGAGATGCCAATCCATGCGCCAGCTGTTCTTATATGCCTGGGCCCTGCTGTAACATGAAGGGACCATGCCTTTCTCATAGACAGCTTTTAAAAATACCATCTAAATCTTTCAAGTGAAAATATTGTTTTTTATGCACATACATATCAAGTAATACGCACTATTGTGTGTGCCTTTCTCTGTAGAGCCTTACCTTATAGTGAAGGTGTCAAACTCAATCACCCAAAGGGCCAAAATGTAAAGCACAGACAAAGTTGTGGGCCAAATTGTTTATTAAGATTTAATATTTATTGAAAAGTCTCAAAATGAAAATATTTCAACCATAAGCACTGCCATTGGTGTGCTCCTTTGAATGGAAAGACAAAGTGCTCCCATCTGCAGTAAAATAAAGGAGCAAAGCTACATTTCAATTGTAGGATGTATAGGCCGGTGGGTGATAGGGGTGGCAGCCCCAAAAAGCTTATAGCTGTTTTGCGTAAAAAGAACGCTTGCTCGCAGACATGGTCAAAAGGCAAAGACGCTGTGCTTTTAAACACTTGTCAAGTGTACAGTCTGTAGACCCTTCCCCTACCTTTACACAACCAATCACAGGAAATTAGAAGATAAGGCAAAAAAATACTTGTATGTACACAGGTCAACTATGGCCTGCCATCTCCATGGAAATGCAATACAGCGCCAGTACAATTCCCAGGGAAGGGGAGGGGGTGGAGAGAGTTGGTGCTCTCCACTGCCTCCTTTCTTTTACTGCTTACAGTCATGCTCATCTGACACTCTTGAGGGCCACATCACTGAAAATGCAGGCCAACGTTTCTTGAGTTTGACACCTGTGCTCCATAGTCATACACAATACACATACTGTATATCTTTTTATCTACTGAACTAATTTTCTTACATCATCATTCCTTACAGATAGACAGTACCTTAAAGACAGAGAATCTGTGGAAAAACTCCAGGAGGTATTACTACATATTCTTGAAAAACTCTGCAAGCAACATCACCCCAACAACCCCCAACAATTTGCCCGGCTGCTAGGACGCCTCACTGAACTGCGGACATTTAGCCATCACCATAACGACATGGTAATGTCATGGAAGGTCAGCGACCACAAATTTACACCGCTCCTGTGTGAAATATGGGATGTACAATGACAGAAGGATGATTCGTCGTAGAGGAAAAAAACTGCATATCTGGAACTTCCACTTCATGTACATATAACGTTTCTTAATAGATATGATTACTGTTTAAATACTTATATTATTTTAAAAATAAATAATTTGCTTTTTCCCCTGGTATACATGTGTATATAATGTACGGTAAATGTTTTTTTTCAGAAACCGTTTTAAAATTTTCTGATTAAAAAAAAAAAAAAAAACAAGATCTGGACTTAATGGAGCACTTGACCACATGGTAATCTGTCCCGGAGTGCAGGCATAACTCCAAACGATTTGAGATAGGAAGATGGACCCTTTTAAGATATGACCTGTAATACCTCAAGCCACCCCCTGAGTCAAATATCACAAAAAAACATTACTTGCAAAAAACGTATTGTTATCACTCAAATCACACGAGACCTTTCTATTATCACTGCTTTCCCATCGTATTAGCATCTCATCAGTTTAAAGGGCGGGTATAAGGTTTAAAGTCAAAAAAGCATTTTTAGCAGAGGGATCCATATATTTACACAGATGTGAATATTGGGCCTTAAAAAGGGACATTTGAGGAAGAAAGCAAAGAGTGACTGTCCTGAAAAAGGGACAACTGGAAGCTTTGGTGTAGTTCGGATAGCTATACTCACCTGATACAAAAGCGTTGCTGGATCCACACTGCTGAACTGACAGTGTCCTGGCCTCTAGCAGCCATTAGAGGTAGCCTGAAGTGTGGGGAATATGGAGGCTGCCATCTTCGTTTTCAGATAATATAGATTGCAAATTTGCAATATGATTTACAACGCACTTGTCAGGATATTTTGATTGGCAAGTTCCATAGGGATGTTGTTACACTGGAACCTGAGGTTTTGTGTATATGGCTTTCTAAACACTTAAATACATGTTTCAGACATAGATAGTGCATTTTGCTGATCATCTATTACTAAAAATGAAGAATAAATGACATGCTGCACAAAGAGCTGATCCAGTAGAACATAGCTTACATTTAGGGAGAAGGTTCAAAAACAAGTTTGTCATTTTATGTCTCAGTTACAGGAGAATACTGACATATTTAAAAAGTTCACACTACTAAAAAAAGTGTGTTCACTTCTTTAATATAGTAGTGTATTTATAACTAAGTGTGCATAAAATAACATACAGTAAAATGAGGCTCTGATTAATACTGAAATATCCCTCAATTATGGATTTTGCTTCTATGCCAACATTTACATTATCTACTGCTTCTGATTACGGATGGCCGAACATGTTCGCTGGGCAAAAGTTCCCGGCTAATAATGTCCATTGGCGTTTACCGCAAAGTTTTGTGTAAAAAAATTGTGCTTACATTTAACATTAGTCCATGACCGCAGACTTTAGTGGTTAATAGCAAGGCCCCCATACATGCTAGGCTACCAGGGCGTCGATGCCCCCCACCTCCTCCTGGGCACCGGAGAGGTGGAGAAGAGCCCTTTGTCCATGCATTGGACAATGACTCTGGAGGAGAGGTGGAGGCTTGGCCGCACCTCTCTTCCAAAGCCCCCCCCCCCATATCATGTACCATGCGTGCTAGTACAG
The DNA here is from genome assembly GCF_040937935.1 of Hyperolius riggenbachi. NCBI lineage: Eukaryota > Metazoa > Chordata > Amphibia > Anura > Hyperoliidae > Hyperolius > Hyperolius riggenbachi. The sequence continues at coordinate 343,443,122 of NC_090648.1, read as the reverse complement.
CTGAGAGTGTTGCCCCATGCGGTCTGGGCTCCACATTCTGGCTATTCCAGCCTGCATGGCTGACAAGCGGTTAAAGAGGTTGATATGTTATCTGTCATTTAACGGCATTCAAATTTTTTTTATTTCACTATCATAACTAAAATCAATTTTCTCAAAAACTACATGGTCTTTTTGAATAAAAAACATACACTGCAAAGTTATTCTAGCATGTATGGGGACTTTTCTATTAACCTCTATATTCGTCGGCCATTTAACGGCATTCAAATTTTTTTTATTTCACTATCATAACTAAAATCAATTTTCTCAAAAACTACATGGTCTTTTTGAATAAAAAACATACACTGCAAAGTTATTCTAGCATGTATGGGGACTTTTCTATTAACCTCTATATTCGTCGGCCATTGACATTTCTTAAAAAAAAAAAATTAATAGGTGTTTACGTAAAATATGTATTTTATTGGTGACTGTTTTGCCATTGATCCCCCTCCGCCATGCACCTTTTCAAGTTTTTGGACACTTTATACACCTTTTTTAAAGAAATTGTGGCGGCAGAAATGCCTTGAAGGTTTTAGAAGTTTGTCTGCCATTAAAGTCAATAGAGCTCGCTGCGAACGATCGCTTCGCAAATTTTTGCAGTGAAATTCATAAACACGTTCGAGAAATTATGATGTTCGACCATCCTTACATCTGTTGAGATTGGCAAACTTGCTGCTGAGTCGTTTTTTCAAACACAGCATTTCTGAATGTTGTCAGAGTTTAAAGAGAAACTCTGACCAAGAATTGAACTTTATCCCAATCAGTAGCTGATACCCCATTTTACATGAGAAATATATTCCTTTTCACAAACAGACCATCAGGGGGCGCTGTATGACTGATATTGTGGTGAAACCCCTCCCACAAGAAACTCTGAGGACCGTGGTACTCCTGGCAGTTTCCTGTCTGTGAATCTTGTTGCATTGTGGGAAATACCTGTTTACTGCTGTTTCCAACTGCCAAAAAAAGCAAGCAGCAGCTACATCACCTGCCAACAGTAAAAATGTCACCATGTAATAAATGTCAGAATGTAAATCAGGGATTTAAAATATTTTACAATGGGCAAACACTGACTAAATTATTTATACTTAATTATTGTAAAAATGAAGCACTTTTTTTATTACATTATTTTTACTGGAGTACCTCTTTAAGACCCAATAGGCTGTCTGTCACTTGACAGGAAACTTGACAGGCAGTCTATTGGGCCAATCAAAGTGTGGGAAAAATGTCCTTTAAAGTGACTGGACCCGCAGGGGCTCAGGGCAGGACAAATGGAGCTCTCATCATTGCCAGTTAGCAGGCATAAGTTTGTAGCGCTCGCTATGCTACTCTGATAAGGCATGTTAACTCAGACGAGGCATGTTAAGTCTGATAAGGCATGTTAACTCTGATAAGGCACGCTATTTGTTATAGGTAATCAACCCCCTTATAGCTAAAAAAAGGCATAAAATAAATAATGTGAGTATCCTGTGTTATTTCTGGGCTCTCATTCAATTTATTTTAAGCACACCTAATTTTAGCTCATGGCGATGGTAGTGCTAAAATGTGCTTATATTCTTTTTTTTTTTTTTTTTTTGGTAGTCCATTACTATAATGTATTCTAATTTTTTTAAAAAAATGTACAAAGTATACGTAGCTGCTCATATTTTGGCCAACTCCAAATTGGGCTAGAAGACAAATACTGAACCAGAAATGTTCCTGAAGCATGACCTTTTTGGACTAATATTTAAAACAGTGTGATTTTCAAAGGTAGGAATTGAAAACAGTGCCTCTGTTATAAACTACACTGCTTTTTTGTGACTTAAAGGGGCACTATGGCGAAAAATTGTAAAATTTTAAATATGTGCAAACACAGACAAATAAGAAATACGTTTTTTCCAGAGTAAAATGAGCCATAAATTGTTTTTCTCCTATGTTGCTGTCACTTAAAGCAGGTAGTAGAAATCTGACAGAAGTGACAGGTTTTGGACTAGTCCATCTCTTCATAGGGGATTCTCAGCAAGGCTTTTATTCCTTATAAAGATATTCCCTAAAAAGGATTTAAACAATGATGCTGCTGGCCAGCTTCCCTGCTCACTACACAGTTTTTTGGCAGTTGGACAGAGCAACTGCCATTCACTAAGTGCTTTTAAAAATAAATAAATCCCTGAAAATCCCCTATGAAGAGATGGACTAGTCCAAAACCTGTCACTTCTGTTAGATTTCTACTACCTACTGTAAGTGACAGCAACATAGGAGAAAAGTAATTTATGGCTCATTTTACTCTGAAAAAACTTACTTCTTATTTGTATATGTTTGCACATTTTAAATTTTAAAATGTTTCGCCATAATGCCCCTTTAAAGGAAGTCTGATTGTCTGAAGCCTAAATTCAAGTCTGATTGTCTGAAGTCCTGCCGTTTCTGTACCGGCTCCCCGGTTGGTCGGAGACTGTTCTCTTCCGCTGTGGGTGGGCTTCGGAAGTCTTTGGGAGCACGCCGTCTCGCGCACTTGCACGTGCGTAGTACAGAGTAGTCCGTTTTGGGAGCACCTGAAATTTTAATGAAGGAGCCTGCGGGGGAACAAGAGGATGAGGAGAGGAATGGAAAAGCTCTGCAGTGTTCCCCAACCATGTCCTCAAGGCCCACCAACACTGCATGTTTTGTAGAAATTCTCAGAGGTAGTTAATCAGCTCTGCTGAGACACTAATTACCTCACCTGAGAAGGTTTGTGGTTTCCTGCAAAACATCTACTGTTGGTGGGACTTGAGGATTGGGTTGGGGAAATCTGCTCTATAGGACCCAGAGCCTTCACTCTCCTTAGGCATCTGTTGTGTTTTTTTTTTTTGTTTTATTTACGATTCAGATTTACTTTAAAGTTTTCAGTACTTACCTACAAGACCCTGAGACATCCCATGTTATGTGTACAGCTGCAGTAGAGCTGCACTGGTGTACTGACACTTTAAATGGGAACTGTAGTGAAAATAACATAATGAATAAATTGCTTATTTTTTTTTACAAGATTCATTTATAAATTATTTTGTCAGTGTTTGCCTATTTTAACCACTTTACCTCCACGGGTACGCATTTCTCCGTCCCTTTTTCCATCCTTTCACCACCAGGGACGGAGAAATGCGTACTTTCCGTGCTCCCGCCGCTGCCCGCGCTCCCGCTCGCTCTAGCGCGCACTCCCACTCGTAAACACGCCGCCGGCCACTCGCCCGGAGATCAATGAACGGGAAAATCCATTCCCGTTCGTTGATCTAAGCCCCGCAATGATCCGCTGCTTCTCCGATAAGCAGCGCGATCATTGTGAAAAAAAAAAAGTTCCCAGCCTCTTTGTACTTCCTGCAAGCGTCCTTCCGGACGCTTGAAGGTCGCATCAACAAAATGTTACTGTGGCCATCTTGTGGCCAAATAGTAAAACTACACCCTAAAGCATTTTTCACTTACAAATAAATTAGTTTTACACACAAAATTAACTCCTTACCTCCCACACTCCCCAATTTATTTATTTTTTGTAATAAAAAAAAAAATTACAATTAAAAAAAAATACATAAATAGTTACCTTGGGGACTGAACTTTGTAAATATTTATGTCAAGAGGGTATAACACTGTTAATTTTATAAACTATGGGCTTGTAATTAGGGATGGACGCAAAACTGAAAAAAATGCACCTTTATTTCCAATTAAAATATTGGCGCCAAACATTGTGATAGGGACATAATTTAAACGGTTTTATAACCGGGACACATGGGCAAATACATTTCATGGGTTTTAATTACAGTAGCATGCATTATTTAAAAACTATAAAGGCCAAAAACTGAAAAATAATAAATTTTTTCCCACATTTTTTCCTATTTTCCCATTAAAACACATTTAGAATAAAATAATTATTGGCATAATGTCCCACCTAAAGAAAGCCTAATTGGTGGCAAAAAAACAAGATATAGTTCATTTAATTGTGATAAGTAATGATAAAGTTATAGACGAATGAATGGAAGGAGCGCTGAAAGGTGAAAATTGCTCTGGTGCTCAAGGGGTAAAACCCCTCAGTTGTGAAACGGTTAACATCTTTCTCTTATTTACGTTCTGAAATGTATCACTGGTGGCAATATCTTTAGTCCTGTCAGGTGCAGCTCTGCAGAATGTTTGTTTACTCAGAGTTCCAAAACTAGTGGGAGGGCGGGGCTGCACACTAACATACAGCAATTTTTAGATATAGTAAGTGTTTCTAGTGCTGAAAACAGGATAATTACTGTAAAAGTAGGTATACTGAATAATTTACTATCTTCTATTGTCAATACAGTGCCTCATTAAAGACTAACTATACTTTGGCAGCAAGGTTCCTGAGCAGTGGGCACCCTCCCCCAACCTGTGCCTAAGCTGTGTGTATCAAAGCAGGCATTACCTACCGGTAATACATATTTCTCATTAGCAATGGAAGCCATTCTGCCTGGCTTAGCCACGCTCCCATTTACTTGCATTAGGATGCACACATAATTTTTCGCTGCTGAGGCTTTGACTTGGTTTTAACTGAAGAACTGACAATAGCACATCAAGTGCACAGCTGCTGCTGGCTCAGTTGGAAGCAGAGTGCCATAGGATCTTTTTCAGACAGCTGTAAGCTAAACGCCTAGTTTCTAAAGGCTGCAGAGCACTGGAAACATTGGAGAATGTAAGTGACTCTGAAAGCCTAGATAAAATTGCCAACTTGTTTTAACTAACTTCAGCAGGCAGTCAGGGAATTTTGCAAGTCATTATTTATGAGTTTTAATGCAACTTTAACCACTTCACCTCAAAGGGGTTTTTACCCTAATGGATAAGAGCAATTTTCACCTGTCAGTGCTCCTCCCTATTATTTGCCACTAACTTTATTACTACTTATCGCAACAAAATTATTTATACCTTGTTAATCGCCACTAATTAGGCTTGTTGTGGATAGTATATTTTGCTATGAATTATTTTATTCTAAATGCATTTTAATGGGAAATATAAGAAAAAAATAGAAAAAAAAAATCATTATTTCTTAGTTTTCGGCCATTACAGTTTTAAAATAAAGGAACTCGTCTCCACCTATTCCTCTCTGACTCCCCCTCTGAACTGTCCCCTTGGTCATCTTGTCTCTTAGGATCCCACGTGGCATCCGTATCATTGTCATCATCATAATCATCCTCCCCAGCTTCGCTTGCCTCAGACACCTAATAAACTGCACCAACAGCAGGTACTTCATCATCATCCTCCTCACACGTTACGTCCATAGTGTCGCCTAACTCAGACATATGAGGTGGTGTAACTTGCTTCGTGCCTTCATCTTGTTGTAACAGTAGTGGCTGTGAATCAGTTAATTCCCCACCAAATAACTCCTGCGAAGTGTCAAATGCAGAGGATGTGGTGCTTGTAGTAGCGCTGGTGGCTGCGGAAGATCAGGTGTTCTGTGTTAAATAGTCAACCATGTCCTGACAATCTTGGGAGTTGATGGGACGTGCCTTCTTCTGAGTACTGTACATTGGTCCAGGGCCGCACAAAATCACATCAGCACGATCTTGAACAGACCTGCTGGATGGCCTTCCTCTGGGTCTGCCTCTGCCTGTTGTTTTGTCCATATCGGGGGGGGGGGGGGGGGGGGGTGAAGTGAAAGGTATGCACTGACTTGACTAATACAATGTGCAGTCACACAGGTGCAGTGAAAGGTATGCAGTGACTGGTATTACAATACAATGTGCAGCTGTCACACAGGTGCAGTTAACAGGTATGCTCGGAGTGGTATATTACACAGCGTGTGGTCACACAGGTACTGTGAACAATTATGCAATGACTGGTATTAAACATTTGCAGCTGTCACACACACAGGTACCATGAACAGGTGCAGTGACACTGCGTCCAGTCACGTAGGTAGGTAGGTGCACTGAACAACAACAGGTGGGTATGCAGTGATTGGTATTACAAATGTGCAGCTGTCACACACACACACACACACACACACACACAGGTACCATGAACAAGTGCAGTGACACTGCGTGCGGTCACGTAGGTAGGTGGGTGCACTGAACAACCGGTAGGAATGCAGTGATGGGTATCACAAATGTGCAGCTTTCACACACACACACACAGGTGCAGTTAACAGGTATGTAAGGAGTGGTATATTACACAGCGTCCGGTCTCACAGGTACTGTGAACAATTATGCAATGACTGGTAATAAAAATTTGCAGCTGTCACACACACAGGTACCGTGAACAGGTGCAGTGACACTGCGTGCGGTCACGTAGGTAGGTGCACTGAACAACAACAGGTGGGTATGCAGTGATTGGTATTACAAATGTGCAGCTGTCTCACACACACACACACACACACACACACACACGCACACACACGCACACACACAGGTACCATGAACAGGTGCAGTGACACTGCGTGCGGTCACGTAGGTAGGTGCACTGAACAACAACAGGTGGGTATGCAGTGATTGGTATTACAAATGTGCAGCTGTCACACACACACACACACACACATAGGTACCGTGAACAGGTGCAGTGATACTGCATGCGGTCACTTAGGTAGGTAGGTAGGTGCACTGAACAACAACAGGTGGTTATGCAGTGATTGGTACTACAAATGTGCAGCTGTCAGACACACACACACACACAGGTACCGTGAACAGGTGCAGTGATACTGCATGCGGTCACTTAGGTAGGTAGGTGCACTGAACAACAACAGGTGGTTATGCAGTGATTGGTACTACAAATGTGCAGCTGTCAGACACACACACACAGGTACCGTGAACAGGTGCAGTGATACTGCATGCGGTCACTTAGGTAGGTAGGTAGGTGCACTGAACAACAACAGGTGGTTATGCAGTGATGGGTATTACAAATGTGCAGCTTTCACACACACACACACACACACACACACACACACACACACACACACACACACACACACACACACACACACACACACACACACACACACACACAGGTGCAGTGACACTGCGTGTGGTCATGTAGGTAGGTGGGTGCATTGAACAACAGGTAGGTATGCAATGACTAGTATTTCAAATGTGCACCTGTCACTCACACACACACAGGTGCCATGAACAAGTGCAGTGACACTGCGTGCGGTCACGTAGGTAGGTGGGTGCACTGAAAAACAGGTAGGTATATGCAGTGATGAGTATTACAAATGTGCAGCTGCCTGTCACACACACAGGTACCGTGAACAGGTACAGTGACTGGTGGTATTAAATATCACACAGGTAGGTGGGTGCACTGAACAACAGGTAGGTATATGCAGTGATGGGTATTACAAATGTGCACCTTTCACACACACATGCACCGTGAACAGGTACAGTGACACTGCGTGCGGTCACGTAGGTAGGTGGGTGCACTGAACAACCGGTAGGTATGCAGTGATGGGTATTACAAATGTGCAGCTGCCTGTCACACACACAGGTAGTCAATGAATGTGCTGGACCTGGCAGTGGCACAGTAGGAAACAGTAGGAATTACCAAGGAGCCAAGGTCCAGCAGGTGAGACTGACTGACAGGGCTGTATATGCAACACAAGTGTCTGTGGGACACACACACACACACACACACACAAAATAGATCACAAGAACAACATTAGCTCTCAAAAGAGCTGTTGAGGATGAGGAGTGCTTTTTAGCAATAAGGATCAGCAAGAAAGAGCAACCTAACAAGCCTAACTAAGCTTTCCCTAATGTCTCTGCAGCACCTCTCCCTTCTCTAATTAGTGCAGCCACAGGAGTGAGTGAAATGGCTGACGCTGCCTGCCTTTTATAAGGGGGGGGGGGAGGGGAGGCTCCAGGAGGGAGTGTAGCCTGATTGGCTACCCTGTGCCTGCTGACTGTGATGTATAGGGTCAAAGTTGACCCTAATGATGTAGTATAGGAGGCGGTTCGAACCGCCATAAAGTTCGCGTTCGTTCGCGATTGCGAACCACCGAAGTTCACGTGAATAAGTTTGCGGTCGAACCGTTCGGGCCATCTCTACTCATAAAATACAGATGAAGAAAATCAATAAGGCAACTATTTATGTATTTTTTTTTAACTGATTTTTTTTTACGAGTGTTTGGGGGGTGGGGGAGGGTCTTTGGAAGTAGAAGGGATTAATGTAATTAATTTTTAATTATAAGTGTATGTGTAAATGTATAATGTGTGTGTGTGTAATATTGGTTTTTGGCCACTAGATGGCACTGCAAACATTCCTGTTTTAAAAGAAGTGTTCACTTTTCTTTTTTTTTTACATTTTACAAGCTTCTAACTTCAGTTTTTTTTTTTTATGGACATAGCCCCTGATCGGGTCACGTCCATTCATTCCAGGCATTGCGATTGAGTAGGGGAGCGCTCGTTCTCCTTCCCCAATCGCAAATCGATGTGTCCCGGAGAAAAACAGCGGTGAGGGAGGCGCGCACGCATGCACAGCGGCGGCGGGAGAGTGCAATGCATTAAAACGTCCTGGAGCCGTTAACAGGCTCTAACAGGATGTTTTAAAGCGGCGGCTGTGTGTCGGTAAGTGGTTAATGGGGGATATTTTTTTCCTGATTGCTGTTGTTTTTAAAGTTAGAAATGTGTAAGTACAATGACTAAGATAAAAAAATAACAGCATATATCTGATTTATGTTGTGTGATAATTTAACTTTTTTGTACAACAGGAGAAGATGGCAGCACTTCCAAATGCAGGCTGTGCCCCAATTGACTAGCTGCATAGATGTGCAGAGCCCAGAACATAGGCAGATTACACAACTTGCATTGAAAACAGATGTTCCAAATGGGGGACATTAGCTTCCAAAAACAGTTTGCGCAAATAATTTTGCTTACTCATTATTCATATTTATAACCACTGGTGGAAATGGCTGGCAGGAAACTAAGAAAATCCACTGCAGGCACATGGAATAACCTTACTTTTCATCCTATATTGCAAGTATTTCTGCAAGCTGTATTACACAGACATATCTGGAGCTGCTTAAATGTAGCACTGCAGTTACCTTCTTAGACTTTCTGGCAAGCAGTGGCAAGGGGAAAAGGTTATTTCTAGGCAAAAGCCACATTGGCACATCTAGGCAAAAGCCACATGTCTTGGGCACCACCTAGTGGTCAGGGTGTTCATGGCATGCTTCTACTGTAAAGTTGCAGCTGCCTGCATACAGTGCAGGAGTCCAGCAGGCACGGAGGAAGGAGCACACAGCAGACCCTGCTCCTAGTCTGCATCAAAGTGGACACTACAGAAGCAGCTACCCAAAGGAGAGAACTTAATAAGTCCCTTATTCTCTACTACCTGAAACAGCAACTTCTGCTGGTAAGGATTGAGGATCCTAGCTACACTATAAGGAAGGGAGGAGGCTCAGGGCCCTGGAAATGCATTTGCGAGTAAACATACTGTATGTCCTAGAAAAAAATTACTCTATTTACAGCATCAAAATGCAGGTCCAGTGTCCCAAAGAGTTTCTACCTCTTTTCTCTGCATAAAGTGATTATACTGTAGTATGTCTGTGAAGAAACATTGTCCTAACACCATTTTTGAGGCCTCAGTTGCCATTACAGTTCCTCATCAGACCATAAAGGATACCAGAAGCCAAAAGGTTCTGGTAAAACAAAACCTGCACTGGGTAGGGGGAGAAAATTAGATACTTACCGCTTCTGTCGTTCCCCATCCTCAGCCTCCGGTCTTTTTCAATAGATGCCGGTGTCCAGGCGACTCTCCTGACCTCTAACCCGGATTATCTTCGCTTCTGCCCGGCGCATAATGATGAGCAGAAGTACGCACATTCCCCCGCCTCCTCCGTCGTAGCGTCTGCGCTCCACTGAAAAGTAAGCATCAGATGCTAATCACTTAGCGTCTGACGCTTGTGTGGTGATATATTGGGGTGCTTATGATGTAAGGATAACAGGAACATATTCTTTCATTTTTCTGCCTGTGTTCCATGGAGGGAGCGGTTGCCTTGGATTGCTTGGGGCAAGGAAGTGGGTATTGTCTTGACCATATGAAGTGCTTTGAGTTTCTGCTAATGGGATTATCTGCCGGGCTTTTTGAACTCAGGAGACGGCCCATTGTCTCAATACACAAAGCAAGCCTAGTCAGGAAAAGACTAACACATGTCAATTTGTGGTGAAGAAACGCAAACATACTCTGTAACTTACATCTATTGGAAGGGGGTTGGAAATCTCTGCAGACTTTAAAAACAGGAGACAGGAAAAAGCCTTAATCAAGTTTGCACCTGGAGTTGAAAGCCTCACTTAACAATTTCTGGATGTATAGACATTGTAACCTGGGGAAATTGGGCTAAGGAAGTCTTTTGTTGGGTGTGGGTCCTATAGTGGATGTTGGATCTCTGGAAAAGGAATTACTTTGAAATCTGTAAGTGTCAACAGGATATTTGTTGTTCTCAAGATTATGACAAGCGTTCGGTGATGTCACAAACGGGGAAAGTGCATTAGTTCCTGGGGGCTGGACATTAAATGCCCCAGGGGACACTTCAGACTATTTAAGCTGACCCAGGACAGCCACCGGTATCTGCTCTTGGAGTTAGCGCATAGCTAGAGTTGATCTCGACTTCTGGTCGAACAAGCAGCATGCTCCTGCCGACAACGTTGAGACCTTCAAGTTGGTAACGTTTTTTTTAATCCCCATTTTTATTTTTACGCAAATATCCGTGTGTGTTATCTTTGTAACTTTTATCTTGTAACTATTTTTACTTTGTTTTTTGTAATGTTTTGTATATATTCTGTTCGGCACTGTTCCATGTTTTTCTGGAATATTAAATTATTATTTAATAAGCTTGACTTCTGCCGTACTAAACTAACACTCATAGCCTAGAGGAGACTGAAGTGTAACCGTGTATAAGTTTCAGGCCTAATTGTACGCTTGAGCAACACTACCGTATGAAATTGTAATTGCATTGTGTGTGGGGGCGTTTGTCATACGTTGGCCTAAGCGCGCAGCTGACCCAACGTACGAACAACGCCAGTGCGAGTAGCGACAGCAGAGTGGCTAACAGTATCGTTCGGAACGACTGTTAGTGGGTTTTTGCTTCACGACAGTGTAAGATTGCAACTGTGTGTGTGTGTGTGTGGGTGCGTGGCGTTCCCGTATTCGTCCTAAGCGCAAAGCTGACCCGAATACGAAAACGCGGAGTGCGCGCGGAGGACTCAACAGCAGGGTGGAAGTGTCTAGCGAACAGCTAGTGGTGGCAGTGGGAAGTGTTTGAGGGGTTCCAGCCTTGTTTGTAGCTTAAATAAGGCTGTTCCCCGCTTAATCTGGTCAAACCCGCAGTCGGGAACCGTATACGCAGGCGTGCCGCGGGTCGGTTCCAGACATAATTGGCTGGCAGTGGTGGGAACGTTTAGTACATTAGTACGCAGTTTAGCTCGCTATTCTGAGTACTAAAGGCTGGAAGCTTGCTAGAAGCAACTAGCCTACAGAAGTCTACTCAGTGCAGAATCTATATACGTTTTTTTGTTCAAAGATACACACTTGGTGTTTGCTTTCCCTCCCCCCCTTTTTTTTCTTTTTATTTTTTGCAACACGATGGCTCAGAAAGCATCCAGCTATGCAAGGCAAAACAAAGAGATACTACTCAACCTGTGTGAGCACAAAGGCATCGAGACGGTGAGCGGCCAGACTAAGGAGCAGTTAGTTTGTGCGCTCGAGGAGCATGATGAGGCAGAGCGAGCCCGTGCTTCAACGTCAGCGGATGCAGTTCACGACACGCCAGAGGAGGAATCGCTCCCGCTACAGAATGCGAGTGGAGACGATGTCCTGGATGATCCACCGAACACGGAGATGACATCTCTGGAAACCGACCTACAGCTACTAGGTTCGGCTGAGCCCGAACTGCGCCTAAAGCTGATTCTGGAACATCGGCAAGCAGAAAGGGAAATACGACAAGCCCAGAGGGAACAAGCTGCCCAGCGACTCCAGGCCGAGAGGGAAAGTGCTGAACGGCAACACCAGCTGGAGCTGGCTAAACTTCAGCAGCAGAACCGGTCTGCTGGACCCGCAGAACGCGAAGGTGAGCGAGTCCACAGAATCCCCCTGGATAAGTTCCCCGCTATGGACAAGGACTCTGACATCGACACTTTCCTACAGGGGTTTGAAAGGACTTGTCGGCAGTATGGGGTGCCCCGTGAGCAGTGGGCACGATACCTCACACCAGGGCTGAAAGGCAAGGCCCTGGAGGCGTTTGTGAGTCTCCCCCAGGAGGAAGAAACAGACTTTGAGGCAATTAAGAAAGCCATCATTGCACGATACCACCTCACGCCAGAGGTGTATCGCAAACGTTTCAGGACAGTGCAGCGAGGTCCTAATGACAGTTACCTGGATCATGCGTGCAACCTGCGCACTGCCTTCCAGCAGTGGTTAAAAGGACTGGCGGTTGAAACTTTTGATGCCCTGCAGGAACTGATAATAAAAGACCAGTTCCTCCACACTTGTCCTGTTGAGGTCCGGCAGTTTGAACGGGACGGAGAGCCGAAGACCGTGGATGAGGCCGCGAAAGTTGCTGATGCCTACACGTCCAATCGAGCATCTGACTTTCGGAGGACTACGGCGCCCAGCTGGAAGGGAGAAAAGACTGCGAGACCTTCTCCTCTGAGCACCCAGCAAGCCAAGTCCCGCAGCCGCCTGGAAGTAGAACCGCCACCGTTGACACTCGGAGATGTTTTGCCTGTAACAAACCGGGTCACATCAGTGTTACGTGCCCAGAAAAGAAGAAGGAAGCCCCAAACTCTGGCGGGGCCCGGAATGCGTTGTGTGCCACCAGGAATGCAGGTAGCTATGCAGAGAATCTGCAACCTGTCACGGTTGGGGATACGGTTACCACCGGTCTAAGAGACACTGGAGCAGAGGTGACTCTAGTGCACCCCCAGCTTGTGAACCCTGAGGAGTACATTCCTGGCAAGACTATGGCTGTCAAAGGAGTTGGGGGTGTCACCCCCGCCATACCCACCGCCTTGGTCCACCTGGATTGGGGGGCCGGCAGCGGAATGAAAGAAGTGGGGGTAACGGATGCCATCCCCACGAACGTTTTGTTGGGTACTGACCTGGGACGGTTAGTGGCCCGGTATGAGCCTACTCCACACCCCATGGAGCCTGCATCCCCGCAGAAGTTTAGGACTCTTGCAAGGTACTGTGTGATAATGCTGTACAAGCGGGGAGTGCTGGTGAGGCCCCAGGGGCTACGGACTGTGTACTAGGAGCCAGCCCTAGTGAGTCTCCAGTGCCCAGGCCTGGAGGAGGACACGTTGTTACCATGAATGCAGATAATGTTGATGTAATATGTGATGTGTTGCATAATGACATGTGTACAGTGAACGCTCCGTCAGCTGCAGTGGTGACCCGAAGTGCTCACCGGGCTGCAGCAGACGAATTGTCCACTGAAGGGGCTGATGTCACTGGGTCGGGCTCTTCCACTTCAGAGCCTGGCTCTGAGGACCCAGAGGCCTCTCAGTTTGCCATCTCCCTGGTGCCTGTGGCCGACAGCGCTGAGTTCTCCGAGGCTGTGCGACTTGATAGCAGCCTGGAAGAGCTCAGGGGTCTGGCGGACAGGGCACCGGTGGAGGGCGACAAAGTGAGGGTGTACTGGGAGCACGGCAGACTGTACAGAGAGGTTACTCCCTCTGAGCTGTCTGAAGTGGAGGAGGCAGACAGGCAGTTGATTGTGCCCCACAGGTACAGGGAGCAGCTATTAAGAATAGCACATGAGGTGCCCCTGGCTGGTCACTTGGGGATCTGCAAGACCAAATCCCGGCTTGCACACAATTTTTATTGGCCCCACATGGGGACAGATATTGCCGATTTTTGCCGGTCTTGTGTCGCATGTCAGCGGGTCGGCAAAGCAGGTGACACAGACAAAGCCCCACTGAGGCCCTTGCCCATCATAGAGGAGCCCTTCCAAAGGGTTGCTGTGGACATAATTGGGCCTCTAGCAATACCCAGCAGCACAGGGAAACGTTTCATTCTTACGGTGGTCGATTATGCCACTCGCTACCCTGAAGCTGTAGCCCTGAGCTCCATACGGGCAGACAAGGTTGCGGACGCATTGGTGCGCATTTTCTCACGGGTCGGTTTTCCCTGTGAAATGCTCACCGATCACGGCCCGCAATTCATGTCGCGCCTAATGGAATGCCTCTGTAAACAAATGCAGGTAGAACACATCATGGCCAGCCCTTACCACCCCCAGACAAATGGGTTATGTGAGCGGTTCAATGGTACTCTGAAACAGATGCTAAGGGTGTTTGTTGAATCGCAAGGGAGAGACTGGGAGCGATACCTGCCCCACTTACTGTTTGCTTATCGTGAGGTGCCCCAGGCATCCACTGGGTTCTCGCCCTTTGAGCTCTTATATGGGAGGAGGGTACGCGGACCCCTCGATCTCATTCGAGAGGTCTGGGAGGGGCAGGATATGGGTCCCGGGGTCTCCATAGTGGAATACGTTCTAAAGTTCCGGGAAAAGATGGACACCCTGGTGGGCTTAGTGCGAGAGAATCTGACTCAAGCCCAGGCCACCCAGAAGCAGTGGTATGACCACGGGGCTAGAGAGAGAGTTTATGAGGTAGGTCGCAAGGTATGGGTCCTAAACCCGATGCGACAGAATAAGCTGCAGGCCGCTTGGGATGGGCCCTATACCATACATAGGAAGATTAGTGATGTGACCTATGTGGTCGCGCTGGACGACCGAGGTAAGCAGCTGAAAACATACCATGTAAATATGTTAAAGGAACATCATGCTAGAACCACTTGCGCTCTCCCTGTCTGCAGTTTGCTACCGGACGGTGAAGCAGAGGCCATGTTTGACATCCTGGCCTCCACCCAGGAAACCGACTCTGTTACCGAGGTGCAGATCAATCCGGAGTTGACAGCAGAGCAGCAGGCTGGGCTATCTGATGTGCTGACCCTTTACCGTGGTACCTTTACAGCCCGCCCTGGTCTGACCAGCCTGGCTGTACACCATGTTGACACCGGAAATAACAAGCCGGTTAGACAGTCAGCCTATAGAGTCTCCCCTGAGGTTCAGGCCCACATCAGCAAGGAGATTGAGGAAATGCTGTCACTAGGGGTGATCCAACGGTCGCACAGCGCATGGGCATCACCTGTAGTGCTAGTACCCAAACGGGACCAGACCACTCGGTTCTGTGTAGATTATCGAAAACTAAATTTGATAACTGCGTCAGATGCTTACCCAATGCCGAGGGTCGACGAAATGTTAGATAAGCCAGCTGGCGCGCAATATCTAACAATCGTGGATTTGAGTCGGGGATACTGGCAGGTCCCTCTAACAGCTGAGGCACGGGAGAGGTCTGCCTTTATCACCCCCTCAGGTCTGTTTGAATTTAATGTAATGCCTTTTGGAATGAAAAACGCCCTGGCCACCTTCCAACGGGTTGTAAATGGTCTCCTGGAAGGTTTGGAACACTGCGCTGTCGCCTACCTGGATGACATCGCCGTGTTTAGCGCCAACTGGAACGACCACTTAGCGCAGTTGTCACAGGTTTTGGGGCGCATCACTGCAGCAGGACTAACAGTCAAGCCTAGCAAGTGTCAGATCGGCATGAAACAGGTACAGTACCTGGGACATGTGGTGGGGGGGGGGGGGAGAGCTTCGTCCAGATACGGGGAAGGTAGATGCCATTGTGTCCTGGCCCACCCCCCAAACGAAGAAACAGATTCAGTCCTTCTTAGGAACGGCTGGGTACTATAGAAAGTTTGTCCCCAACTACAGTGCCCTCGCCAAGCCATTGACCGATCTCACCAAAAAGAAGCTGCCCAAGCAGATTCTCTGGACGCCAGAATGTGAACAGTCATTCACAGCTCTGAAGAGGGCCCTAGCCAGCCCTCCCGTGTTGCAAGCGCCAGACTTCAGCCGACGGTTTGTGGTCCAGACGGATGCCTCAGCCTTTGGCCTAGGTGCTGTGTTAAGCCAGGTAAACCAGACTGGGGAAGAACATCCGATTCTGTATTTAAGTCGGAAGCTGCTACCCCGGGAGGTAGCCTATGCCACCATAGAGAAAGAGTGCTTGGCAATTGTATGGGCCCTACAAAT